>NW_024344374.1:3103406-3436390 GCF_902729225.1 Pteropus medius
CTTACTGGCACACTGAGTTTGTATATAAAGGGGGAGTAGAGAGTAGGCAACAAATATTAACTTCTGGAAGAGTGTCATTGCTTTTTATTTACTCTGGAACTTGTTTTGTACTTATTATGGGTAATGTGCTAAGCTAGACTCACAGAAATGAATAAAGGTAACAAATGCATACATCCTGGTCTCAAGGTGTTATAGACTAGAAGAAGGAAGTAGAGAAAAAAACCATGATAAACAACCAAGTCTAAAGACGGATGGTGATGTGTTATAAAAGAGATATAAGCAAAAATAAAATTAAAAAAAAGTAAAGAGATACAAGCACAATATTCCTCACAGGTCCTGGCCTGGCCCACCTCTTCAGCTGCACTTGCTGTTACTAACCCCTTGGCCCTACATGCCTGATGCCCGGCCACATCAAATTCTTTACCATACCTTAAACGCATTTTCCCTTGCAGAATGCTGTTCTTCCACCTTTCCTGCCTAGATAACTCAAGCACATTCTTCAGAGCTGCACTTCAATGTCACTCACATACTCTGCAAAGGAATCACATAGAGTTTGTGTCTCCCTCCTGGATTTCCAATTAACTGGGGAAACCAACAGCCTGTTGAAGGTTAGCTCTCCCTCCTTTCTTTAAAGTCTTTGCTTACCGTCATTCTAGAGAAAGTGGCCTCTAAAAGGAGAAATTATACTATTGAAAGCCACTCACTTTTTCCCCAAGGCAATTGCTTTATTGCTGCAATGGACTTAAATAAAGCAAAACTTTCAAAGACAAATCCTTTATAATAAGATTTTACATAGATACACACTCTTACATATGAATACATTTGCATATATGTATTTCTAATTCCTGACTATCTTTGACTACACTTGGGAATTTTTCCTTGGGGTCTAACATCTCTATGATCTGTCAGAGCAACCGTCAAGCTAATCTCTGGGCAGACATAGGAAATATTGTTCAGAGCATGTGTCTCTATGAAGATGGATCCTTTGTTGACTTCTAAATTAGTTCATATTTTTTACTCCCCTGCCACTTGTTTGGGTCTGGGGGGTGTTTGGCATTACAAGTGTTATTATGGCCCATTCATGAAATGCTGTATGTTTGGAAAATAGCTTACAGTAGTTTGTTAACCAGCACAAACTGAGACCATTTCAACAACAGTTGATTCACTTTATAAAGCACTGGCAACGACATACAATATTTATGGGATTGCAAAATCTTATTAAATAAATAAAGTTCCATTTTCCCTATTCAACCAACATTTACTGAGTAGCGACTAAATGCTATGCACTGTGCTTGGATTTCATTGAGTGAATGAACATTCAATTAAGCAACTACTATGCCAGTCATTGGGTAAGTATTCCATTGAGTGAATAAACATTTATTAAGTACCTTCTAGGGACTCAGGTATAATGCTAGGTTTGAACTAAATGGATAGGATAGAATCTTATTAGGCATGTTTAATATGCCTGATACCACATGAACATTCCATTAAATGGATAAATATGTATTAAACGCTTTCATGTGTTAACCATCAAACCAGGCACTTTGCCATAATGACCCTCACTATTATAATGGAGAGGGGCAAGTATTCTTCTCATTTTACACACGAAGAAACAGAGGCAAAGGAGCTAAGATTCATGCCAAGAGTTCATGGGATCTGAGATTTGAACCCATATCCCCTAACACTGTGTCCAGTGCTCTTTCCACTTATACCATCATGGATTTCTATGTTTATAGAACTCAGCCTAGTTCTATAACAGTAAAACAAATGAAAACTAATGGTATATTGAAGATATGTTGAATATCACTAAGTGAAATTCTATTTCTGTAATATTCCCAGGGCAAGAAGGGAAACTGACCTTACTTGTTTAAGCATAGTCATAAACATTAGATTGGAGCAGTTAAAATTCCTATGTTCTTGAGTCCCAGCCTCTTATCTGAGAAAGTTGTAGACCACAAGATAAATTAGTTCACAGAGCTATGGAGACAATTCTCACTGGGATCACTAAAACTCATGTAAGACTATCGATCCCAATAAAATGCAACAGGAATGACACTATCTGAAGAAGACCAGAGAACTGTGTTCCTGGTTTACACCGCTGGTTTTTTAGACCATATCATATCTTTTGCTAACTTGTTTACAAATGCTCATTGAGTGCCTTGTACATGCCAGATACCGTAAAAGTGCACTATATATGGTGAGACCCAGTCAATTATTAGCCTTGTGCCATTAGGCTAGTTATTTAATATCTCTGAGTCTCAGATCCTTAAGGATAGGTATTTATGAGGATATCATTACTTCTCCTTTTCCTAAACTCTTAACATTCAATTTCTCAAGTTACAAAATAAGCTTATTACATGCTTCTATGTATCATCTATCTATTGATCCTATCTATCTATCATCTATCTATCTATCTATCTATCTATCTATCTATCTATCTATCTATCATTTATTATCTTTCTATTATCATCTGTCATCTATCTCATCTATATAAATATTTATAAATGCTTTTGTTAGCCCATTATTTCTCTTAATCTTACACGCTTACAAAGTCAGTATTCTTAACCTCATTTTACAGATAAGAAAACCAAGGCCCAGGGAGGTTAAGCAATCTGCTTAAGGTTAGCTCAGGGGTCCCGAATCCCCAGGCTGCAGACTTGTACTAGTCCATGGCCTATTAGGAATTGGGACACACAGAGCAGTAGGTGAACGGCAGGTGAACAAGAAGCTTCATCTGTATTTGCATTTGCTCCCCAGCACTTACTTCACTGCCTCAGCTCCACCTCAGATCATCAGGCATTAGATTCTCATAGGAGGGAACCACTGCTATATCTGATAAATAACAGGACTACGATTTAACCTCAGGTCTGTTTGATTCTAGACCCTTGCTTTCTTCTTCATACTGTGTGGGTCTATGTAGACACTGATCAACAAACCCTTGTGAAGAAGGTGATTCTAGCAATAAAACAGCAGAGGGGCTCCAGGGCAGAATTGGCTTATCCAGTTAGTTTACTTTCAGTTTGCTCTAGAAGTGGCCTTTAGACATTGATTTGAAACAGGAAAAAAAAAAAAAAAAGCCAAACAACTCTCATCCAGTAACCACTAATGAAAAGATTTGCAGGCTGGCAACATGGCTGATATCCTTGTAAATTATTCCTCCTGGCTTGAGGTGGAGGAATGACACAGAACTTAAGGATCATAGCACGGCTGACTTCCAGTGGGCACCATCAGTTCTTTCTGCCTCAATCTAGGCACCTTTTGGAGCCTCAAGTTCTTTCATCTATAAAGTAAGACAGAGGGTAATTTGTTAAGTGATTGTCCTGGAAGTTAAATGGGAAATGTAGGTGTATGCATTTGGTTGAGACATCCTTAGTGAAGTTTACTTAAACAGACATTTACTGAGTGAGTCCGTATATCATGCACTCTCTGAGCACTGGGATACAGTGACAAGTAATGTGCAGCTTGTACCATTGGGATGGTCTTTCTGGGAAATAAGTGGGATAATGGTAGCATGGATCAAGTACAGAGGAGGGAGTGACTACCTAGCGGTTGGCTGGAGAACTATGGGAAGGTTCCCAAGGATGTATGGTGGGGGGAGAGGAGAGAGGGCAGAGGGTCACAGAGGGGCGAGGAGAAAGAGTAAAAGCAATTCTGCCTGGACACAGAGGAGATGTTATTGCATCTCTCTAACCCTGATGCTGCAGCTATTCAGAGACCCTGCCTCTGACCTTGTCCTTGGCAGGAAGCGCTGCGGTAAGTGGTGCTGTGGAAAATATCTCTGTGGCTAATGAATCATCTAATTTAAAAGAATACTTAAAACAATGAGAAAAACTCTTAGCTGGTTTGTTCTCATAAAGAGGGGGCACCGCAGGTCACTTCATCACAGCTTTTAACCCCATGACCCAAGTCTCCTCTTCATGACTGGAATCATGGCCTTTGCATTTGTCCAGATGTTTCTGGGGCTTGGTGGTCCTTATAGATGTACTACTTGCTATTGCTAGGGTGATGAATCATGCCAGATGTAGATCCCCCAAGCTCCTCAGTTCTCAAGGGAGTGTTGTGATGGAACCTGGTTAGAATCCTAGGGCTAACACATAACTGTGGGGTTTGGGGTGTGCTTTCTTAATAACCTACATAGGAAGAATACAAGTATAGGAATATATGGAGCCTCAGTTTTCCCATCTGTAAAATGGGGAGCTAGTACCTGCCTTGCAGGAGTTCTATGAGGAACTGATGAGATAATGTGCAGAAGTTTGGTGCAGAGTAAATGCTAGGTAAATGTTAGTTTCCTCCTTCTACATCAGGGGTCAGCAAACTATGTCCCATGGGCCAAATCTCCACCAGTTTTTGAAAATAAAGTCTTATTGGAACACAGCCTCTCCCTTTCATTTATGTATTGCCTATTGCTGCTTTTGCATACAGTAGAAGAGTGTATAGCTGTGACAGAAATCAGATGTGCCACAGGTCTTGCAAAGCAGAAAACATTTACTATCTGGCCCTTGACAGAAAATGTTTTCTGATCCCCATTCTAAATACTGGCTTTTGAGAAAAAGTGATCTTATCTCCCTGCTTCCTTCCTTCCAAAAGTGCTCTTTATCAGACCAAATGCTGTCGGTGGCTTAAACCACTACTCCCAGGCGATAGAGTTTGGGTCTTTTGGCTCTTGTTCGAGTGTAGTCCTGTTTATTACAAGTTCGAATATGACTCTTAGCACACGCCGCAAACCAGCCCACCGCTGGGTTTGGGCCATCCAGCTTAGAGATGTCCCTTACTCTGGACAACAACTTTCAGGTGAGGATAACACAGGCTTACATCTGTGACAGATGTTGCATCCCCAGGTCTTTAGCTGCAGCTATTCAGAGACCCTGCCTCTTCCACCCATCCTCTGCACCCGCCCTTATACCCGTACATTTTAGCGTCTGACTTTGCATCCATCCTTATTAAATTCTTCCTTGAAAAAATTTGTCCATTTTTTTCTTCTGGCTCCCTAGCATCCCTTTGGATTTTGACTTTGTGATCCAGTATATTTTACCAAGCCTGCTGGCTTCATGTCATTTGAGAATTGGCTCCGCTGGTTTTCTAGGTTCTCATCCAAGTCTGCAAGAAACTGTTGGAGCAGCTGCAGCTGAGGGCTGAGTCCTCTAGCATGCAATTTGTACACACTCTCCAGCTTGGCTTTAACATTCTGGAGATTGTGACTGAACTGACTAGGAAGTTAACCACCTGTGTTATTGTCCAGCTCACATCTCGTTATCTTAGCTAAAAGGTATCATGAGAGTTTGGGTCAAGGCCCTTTCTGACATAATATAACTACATGTAGTGCTTCCCAATCTCTTAGTCTCTGATTCTATCACCAAAAAAAAAAAAATAGGGTTACTTCCTAGAACTTATTCTTGGGGATCCCTTAATGACTCCTAGAGCTCATTGCCTATTTGGGAATAATTATAAAAATTTTAAGTGAGTTAGAATTTGTCCCATAGTTTGCTAGGTATTGCTAGAATTTATTGAAGGGCTTCTTAATCTAGAGTTCATGCACTTTCATGGAAATAAATTACATCTTTATTTTCACTAATCTCTAACTGAAATTTTGCATGTTTCTCAATTATGAATGTAAGCAACAAATCACAGTCATATTAGCATGACCTGTGACTTTGTCACCAGTATAAATCACTGGATTTTTCATATCACATTGACGTTGTTGTAGACTTCTTAAACTATCTCTTAAGTTGAAAACTACTTTGAAATTATGGTACTTTGAGACCTGCTGCTAGATCTTGTTATTTAATTATTAATGAAGAAGCACATCTATCATCATATTGGAGATTTAAAAAAATATTTTGATAGCTTCACTTTAATATAATTGGTTTCTTTTGCAATCTGACACATTTCATTTTATGCATTTACAAAATTTACTTTGAGGAGGAATCTGTAGTTGTCACCAGTCACCCAAAGGGTCCACGCACAGAAATGCATGTTTGTCATGATGATGGCAGCTCCTTCTCAAAAGCCTCAGGGGCTGGAGTTCTGCACTAGAACTCTCCTTTACCCAAACAGATCTCCAAAGAGGCACATGAACCCTTATTTCACTTTTTCTGGGTTCTTATCTTCACTCAGACTAAGAGAACACGAGCAAAACTCTTCTGTCTACTGACAATTTGAATAGGAAATGTTGCCTGGGACAAGAAGAATCAATAAATTTTTTCTCATCAGTCAAGCAGACATGGATTTTAATTACAGCTCTTCCATATACTTTGATACTTAATCTCCTAATTTGTAAAATAGGGATATACCATCTACTTTGTAAGGTGATAATAATGTTAAACAAGGTAACATTTGTTTTTCCATTGGATCCTTTGGGAAGCAGCCCATGAGATGGAATTAGGAGCATAAGCAGTTAATTGGTGGGGAGAGTAACCTCATGTGACGGGGGTGGGCGGAGCAGAATTGGGAAGAGAAAGGCGTCCGAACATGATGCAGATCTGACATTTATGATGAAAACAAAGTGGGCAGCAAGACAGGGAGAGCCTCAGATCATGATTCACATCTCACTAAATCTCCGCCAACCTAACTGGTTGCTTTGGAGCAAAGATTACCTGTTAAAGGAGTCTCTCGTTGGGCAGAAATAGTTGAGTTTGGTACCTACACCACACCCAGCCACTGGCTAGGGGATGCTCAGGAAGAAGGTGGCCTTGGCTTGAAAGCCAAGTGTTATGTCTGGAGGCTATTAGCTGCCTTCTGTCCTCACAGCTGAATGGCAAGTTCTTTCTCTAAGAGAGATCTGAGCCGTGAGCCTTCATATCTGCTTCAAGTTGAAAAAGATGAGCACAGTCTTGGTGTAAAATGCAATACAGCTAGAGAGAAATAAGCATGGCTGGGCCTGTGCCTCTGAAAGAATTGCTTGTCTGATTTCATCCACACTGGGCACAAGAATCTTGATTATAATAGTCAGGTAGTGTCTTTCTAAGCTAGGAACATTTTCATGCCAGTACCTAGAGTAATTCTTTGACTTAGGAATTTATGAAAGTGACAGAGGGTTTGTTGAGAACGACTTGAGGACTGAGTCCATACTCCGTAATAATAATGATAATAACAACAATAATGATGATGATGGTGACATAGTGACTCTATATGAATATAGAGTCAGCCAATCCTAAGGCCTACACATTAGGCACTGATGCTAGGTTCTCTCTCCTGTGCCCTCCAGGAACGGAGCCTGATACTCAGTGTGGGTGAAGAGTCAGCTCTGATCCCGTGTTGATTCTTCTTGTCCCAGCTGACCTCTGTGTGTCTCATGCCATCTTCTCCCTGGTAGGAGATTCCTGCTTTTTCTTCCAGGGTCTTTATCCCTGATCATAGGCAGTTCTTAGTCTTTGCCTAAGGACTTGCTCAAAGGAGATTCTGAGAGGGATTCCTCTTTATCACTTGATTTCTATGGAAGTTGAATTTTCCCTCTAATGGTCTCTCTAAAATGCCACCTATGACCTTTACTTACAACGGATGCAAGAAGTTGCTTTTTTTCCTAATCTAAACACTCTCGTCTATACTCTCTCTGGAAAAATATGTCCTGCTTCAGGATAACTGTTCTCTCTTGTGACCCTAGGAAGAGCATTTGAGTCCCAACTGGCAGGAAGACTCACCCTTCTGAGGTATAAGCAGAATACCTTTGTATCCCCACTACCCTTCCTGAGTAACACATCTAACATTTCCTGACATCGGGACCTAACATGAATTTAGAGCTAAAGCTGTTTAGACCATCCCTGCCCAAGATGACGTAGGCTACACTGACAGATTGTAGCTACTTGATGTCTGTTCATTTCCATTCTCTGCATTTTCTTGCCGAGTTGGGTCCGTTTTCTATGGACTTGGGAGATATTTGCTTCTCTCCCTCATTGAAATGACATGATTGTAACTTCAGACTTCTAAATGGACTTGTGCAAATATTTGCTTCCCAGGATTGCGTTCAATCATCCAACCTCAGAGCCCTTGGCAAGCTTCTTGGCAGTGATAGACGTGTCACCCAGGAGATGGGCAGTCATCCCCATAGTGAATGGTGAGCCAAACAGACAAAGGAAGGCAGATGCTCATGCCAAGAAGACCAGCCACTTGCCAGCTCCTCCTTGGCTGAGCCACCACATGCTCTGGAATGATGTATAGCCACGTGTCTGGGAGAAAGCTTGGCTTTCTGAGGTCCTCGGTGTTCCCTCTACACTCCTTTTAAAATCCGGGCTGAACACAGGCTTTGACTTCCAACAATAATAACACCTATCTCTTTGATCTCTCTCTCTTGTTTTCCAGTGCTTTCCTTGCTTTCTCTTAGTTAATATCACTCTGAGGCAAGGATGATTATTTCTGTGTTACAGATTGAGAAACTAAGGTTCAGGAATCCCTTGCCCCTGATGAGACGGACATAGTAGACCTGGGATGTGAACACAGGTGTGCCCAACCCCAGTGCCTGTACTGCATTCTCTCCTCTACACACAGTGAACCAGGAAATAATGAAGCCAACTGCACCCAGTCTGAGGGAAGAGCATCTGCTGAGCAGATGCCCGGATACGCTGGCTGAATGCCACGAGGATATGGTTCTTTCTTGGTGATAATGGCAATCTTGAGAAAGCGCTTCATGGCAGAAGTGCTTTCACTATGAGTCACTCTGTTCTCTTTGCAAGAGTTTATAGCTAAAGAGCCATAGAAATTCACCTGTAGCTCCCACCTTTTTATTCCTTAGCAATCCAGAAGAACAATTGTATTAAGCAATGTTCTACCAGTAACATATAGAGTTTGTAGGAAGTCACGTGACCCATATTAATAGCTCCCAGGTAAAATTCAGCAGTTTATGGGATCAAATAGACTAATTTACTAACATCTCCAGATAACCCATGTCCAAGGTTTTTTGTTTTTTGTTTTTAATCTAAGAGTTACACCACTAATTCCTCCTCTTCATTAGTTTTCCGGTTAGAAATCGAAGCTCCTGACAAAGGCACCCCTGGGTTGTCCACGATCTGGCCTTGCCTATCTTTCTTTCACCACATCTCTGGACTCTTCACCTTTGCAATTTATGCTCCAGCCATAACCAATAGCCTGGTGTTTCCGGAAACAGCTGTACTGACCCAGGGCTTTGGACTTGTTGATCCCTTTCTTTAAGAAGCCCTTCCTCACCTCGTGTCCTAGCCTCATCCTTGTGCATCTTGCAAGTCTCAGCTCTAAGACTCTATCCCTGACTGAGTGTCTTCGGTCAGACTTAGGTTCTCTTTCCTTCTCATTTCCTGCCATAGCATCTTGTAACGCCTCCATGTTCAGTTTTTGCAATCATCTGTTCTCTTTTCCCTCTTCTGCATGAACCTTTATGAGCCTTAAGGGAAGGAAATGTGTCTTATTATTCTCTAAACAGCCAGCACTTATCAGGTAGCCTGACTCACAGTATTCGGGAAACCTTTGGGATGTTAATGTCAGGGCATTTGGGGATCTCAGTCTTGGGCTCTGGGGAAAGAGAAGAGATGGAAACAGGCAGAGTTGGAGGGAGGGAAATCACCAGCCTTTTTGATTGGCCATCACTGTGGGATACAGTACTTCCCATAATCAATGTCAAACTGAGTAAAATGCAAGCAGAAAGACAACCGGTGAATGCAAACTTGATTCAAGTTTCCCAAGAAGGATGTGTTGACCAAATTCAAGGGCCTTAGATTTTGGTGAGGAGTCAGGTCAGGACAGGACTCTGGATATGAGACTTCAGACTGTGTTGGGAGGAAGGGGATCTTTTGTTTCGGGAGGAGAAATGTCAGGGCTTTGCAGGATAGCAGGGCTTGGCTAGCCATAAAGGATTCTGTACCAGAATTCCCACTGTAAAGCAGAGAATCGGAGACAGAAGTCCCTTGAAATGATTGCAACAACTTGGCAATAATTAGGAAAAGGCCAAGAGCCATTAATTGTTCAGTAAGTACCAATCCCTAATTCTTCCACCTAACTCAATATACCTTTCAAACTCGCTCACTCTCTCTCTCTCTCTTTTCCTCCCTCCCTCCATCCCACCCTCTTTCTCTTTCTCATACATACACGGGCGTGTGCACGTGTGCGTGCACACACACACACACACACACACACGCTCACACATACACACCATGGCATGCCTGCTGGTGGCACGTATATCTTTATGAGAAATGTTCCACGAGGGCGAGTTGGAGCCTGAGGCTGTATTCCCTGGTCAGGGCTGTGGGTTGGGCCAGCAGGGACTAACAGCCATGCATAAATCACTTTTAGTGACAGAACTGTAAGAAGCCCATAGAAGGTGAAATAAGTATTTAGGAGCAGGCACTCACATATAGTAATTCTTTGTGCCAGGCTATGAGCTGACCACCCCCCCCCTTAATTTAATTTAAATTATTTTAATACTTAATTGAAATTTTTGAGATAATCGAAGATTCACATGTAGTTGTAAAAAAATACAGAGAGGTCCTGTATACTCAGTTCCCCAGATGATGTCATCCTGCAAATTTATAGTATGATATCACAGCTAGGATATTGACCGTGATTACAGCTACCAATTATATTCATATTTCTCTGTTTTACTTATACTCATTTGTGTGTATCTGTGTGTGTATTTACTTCTGTGCAATTTTATCACAGGTCGTTTGTGTTTCTGCCACTGTTTTCAAAATACTCAACAGTTCCAACACCACGAGGATCCCTCACATTGCTCCTTTTCCACTACACTCTGCCCCAGGAGCCTTTCTTAATCCTCAAAATATATGTGAGGCAACTAAGTCTTAGAGAGTTATGTCACTTGTCAAGTGTCACCTCGTCAGTATGTAGTGCAGTTTAGGTTCAGAAGTCTATCTAAAAATACATATTGCATTTATGTTCTTAGTTTTTCATTTGTTCATTCATTCAACAAATAATTTTGAGTGCCTGCTATGTTCTAAGCATTTTTCTAAGGGCTGGCATTTCGGCAGTCAAAAGATGACCAAGTCTCTGCCTCTCGTGGAGCTATCATCATTCAAGTGTGAGAATCAGACCATGAACACGAGAACCCAATGTATAATATAATTTCAGGTAAGGACAATGGCTCTGAAGAAAAATAGAGGAAAGTGATGGAGGAAAGGGGATGTGCTGTTCTAGATAGGGTGACCAAGAAAGCCTGCTATGAGGAAGTAAAATATGAGAAAGCCTTGACTAATAAGGGGTAGGGGACATTGGATTTCTGGGGGAAGAATATTCCAGGCAGAGAGGAGAGCCATCGCAAAGGTGCCAGGCTGGGAAAAATTGGGGCAAGTTTTGGATGCCAAGGAGACCACTGTGTCTGGAGCAGAATGACTGAGGGAGAGAGTGAGGGTCGTGCGGTCAGAGAGGAGCCAGAACAGGATTCTGAAGGCCTTGCAGGCCATGGGAAAGAGATCGGATCTCATTCTAAGTGGAAGTGGAAGCCGCTGGAAGGTTTTGAACAGGAGAGGAACATGATCTGATTTTCAGTTTGTAAAAAAAAAACCCAAAAACCACCCTTTGGCTGCTGGGTAGAGGATAGACTGGAGGAGGGCGAAGTCAGGAACGGGGAGAATAATTCGGTGGCAACGGTAACAAACCACATGAAAGACAAGGGCGACCTGGACCAGTGTGGCGGTGCTGGAAATCATAAGAAATCTTTGGGTTCAAGAGTTATTTTATCAGTGGACCTCACCATGGACTTGATGAGTCTTGGACATGGGGAATGGGAGATGAGAGCGGACCAGAAATGTTAGATGGTGCTAAAACTGAGTCACTTCTATTCTTTAACCAGGACCTAACAGTTTAGTGCTAGACAACAGGAATCTTATTCCAAGTGAAAGGACCACTGTATCCACAGCACTTTGTTGGCTTCCCTCCCTCCCTCTCTCTCAACACATGTTCTGTCGGTTCAGCAGAGAGGAAAATATCCCTGACCTCAGGCCACTCGTGAGAAAGGACCATTGCCCCAACCATCTGGCAGACTCATGAAGTGGAGCTGGGAAACTGGAGTCTGGTGGGACCCAGTCCCTGCCCCTGAGGGCTCACAGTCTGGTGGGCAGATAGGCACATGAAGAAACAATTACAGCCTTAAATGCCAGAGTGGAGGGACCTGTGCTTGGGTGTGTGATATGGGAGGCAGGGGAGCATCCGGGTGTGGATTTCCTTGAGCTGTAATGATGGCGGTTGGGTGGCATGACGGGGATGGTGTTTTAGGATGAAGGGATGTCCAAGCATCAATCCTGAAGCTTGAGGACATGTTCTCTGGTTATAGCAGGGAGGCAATGAATTCCCAATATGGGGAAAAGCAACAGCAAAAAAAACGAGTTACTCACTGTGCAGCTTGGGGTGCTTTGAGACGGGTGGGCTGTTTTTTGCTTGTTTTGTTTGTTTGTTTTGATGGAAACAGTGTTCCTTCAGAGGGCTGGAGGGAGATGAGGCTGAAGAGGCAAGTTAAGGCCAGCTCCTAAAATCTTGGACCTCATCCTGATGGTAACTGGACTGAGTTGGAGCCCTCAAAGATTTTTTTCTATTAAATTTACTGAGGTAACACTGGTTAATAAAATTATATAGGTTTCAAGTGTATAATATTATAATATATCCTCATCTGTATATCACATTGTGTGTTCACCACTCCAAGTCAAATCTCCTTCCGTCACCATATATTTGACTCCCTTTCCCCTTTTCTGCCTCCCCCTTTCCCTCTGGCAACCACCATACTGTTGTCTGTGTCTATGAGTTTTTGTGAATGTGTTTGTTTGTTTGTTTGTTTGTTTGTTTGTTTGTTTTTAAGGAAAGGAGTTGCTCAGCTAGATTTCGATTTTGAAAGTTCACTTCATGTACGAAAGTCTATATCTTTCCTTGGGTAGAGAAAAAGGAGCCTCCCATGGCCTTAGCTTGGCAAACTTCCCGGGCATTCTTAGTCTCAGCTTCAATCTTACCTGACATAACTCTGCAGAGTATCATCTGAACTGACCAAGAAGGGGCCCCACCTGCTTCACTGAAGCAAGGCACACACCTCTCAGTGTGGTGAGGAAAAGGGGCTGCTTACTCGTCTCTCAGGCTGCAGGGTCTGTTGCAGGAGGAGCCCGAGGGGAGGAAGAGCTGAACTTGTGGGGAGACCCGTCCGTCTGGCACTCAAGACCCCTCTCTGGAAGCTGTGGGCTTTGCTTCCTGTGTGGTCTCAGACTCATCCCCTCATCTCAGTTTCTCCATTTGGAAAAATGGGAGAACAGTATGTAACTTCTTGGGGTGTCTACCCTAAGAATTATTGTGTATGGAGGATTTGGAGAAGCAGATGAAAGCCTTTCCCAAATGTGCTTCTGTCTATAAACACATGTCCAGCATGATGGCCAGATAAGACTAGCTGGAGAGAAAGAGTGAAAACACATGTGTGTTGTAGATAAGCTCAGTCTTTCCTCTTCTTTCTCCTTGGGGGTCATAGATTTCCTTGTGGTCCAGACTGGCAGAGGTCTTTGCCAAGGAAATACCTTCTATCACCTAGCTGGTAGGTCTTCTCACCTGTGAAATGGAACTGTGTGGTCCATCTCTCCCAGAGCGATCTGAGAATAGTGCTTGGTGCATTATACGTGTTCAATAAATGATATGTGAAAAAAAAAACCCAAAAACAACTAGTAAGTATCTGAGGCTTTTCACATTCATCGAGTTCATTAGATTCTCCAGGGACTTCAAGGAGTCTAGAATAAGGAGTTTGGAGTTAGACTGGTGTGGTTTTAAATTGTGTGTCCATCAGTTACTGGTGATGAGACTTTAGGCAAAGTCCTCACAAAGCTATGGTTTTCTCATCTGACACAAGTGGATATGAGCTTCTGTCTTACTGAATTGCTCTTCTTGTGAAGGTAAAGTCAGATCACGTACATAAAGTGACCAGCACATAGTAAGGGCTTGGTGGCCAGTGCTTGAGTCTCCTTTGCTTTTGCGTCTGTTGTATGTATTCTGACACCAACCACAATTCCATCATGGAGAAGAGGTGGCCTTCCTGACCAGGCCAGGCCAGGCCAGGGGATATAAGGTTCTGAGTCTACATGACATAGGTATAAAGTCCTGGCTTTGTGGTCCCTCCAGGATGATCAGTTAGCTGTTCGGAGGGACAGTCAAAGGTTTGCAAGGACCGTGTTGGGCCACAAACAGATGGCAGCAGCAGCAGCAGCCTGGTGGGGGGTTAACTTTGGACTCTAGGATGTCATGCTTTCGAAGACCTTCTAATGTCTAAAGGCCATTTCTGACTTTAAAAAAAAACAACAACATCCTCCTCTCTAACCACATAGAAACTAGATACCATGTTCTTAAATATAATCCTTTTTGACCCCCTCCCCCCGCTCTCTTCTATAGATTACTTTTTTCGTGAACACAAGTAATGGAAATTTGCCTTCCCATAAATGAGAGATCCATGGAGGCAACAGTCTCTGGAGCAAGGTCACATAGCTAGGACATGGAAGATCTGAGTCTCAGATATCTGTGAACTTGATGCCTATAACCATGCTCTAACATCCAAATGGCTAGAGCACCAGGGTGGACACGCAGATAGGGAACGGGCAGAAAAGGCCCCCCGTACTCTCCTGTTCCTGTGGTTGCTGAGCCTGCAGGTTAGCTCCCAGGCTTTCTGCAAAGTGTCTTCTGTTCCTACAGCAGTTTGTCTGCTTTCAGAAGGCCGTGCTTCCAGTCATGCCTGCCAGCATGCCACTGTGTCAAAGCCACTGAATTCTCCTGCTGCAGTCCATTCCCTCATCCCTCGGATCCCTGTCTGCCTCGCCTACGAAATGCTGAACCTTCTGTCCTGCCCCGCGCCAGGCTCTCCCACTCCTCCTCTGGCTGCTGAGGAAATCCCTGCCTGTTTCTCGCTTGCTAAGGCAGGCTTGCTCCACACAAGCTGGATGCTATGTTAGCATTAGTGACCAGTGTTGCCCCTGCTTTTGGTCTGCCCTTGATGACTTGGAACTTCAGAGTGTGGAGAAGAATATAGGAGAGCATAGTGAAAGAGAATCCTGGCCATGTCACAGAGTCCTTGCAGAGACGCTCCAGGGACAGTCTCTGCCTTGAGCACAGTGGGGCCCAGAACCTGCGGGAAGGCACAATCACTGTGCCGAGCAACATCACTTTCCCGGCGTGAGTGTGGCCTTGCTTGGCCATGACACGAGGACACATAGTCAGCCATCTCTTGTACAACGCTTACTGTGTACCAGGCACTATACTCGGTGCATTGCCTCAAATTGCCCAGGTAGAAAGAAGCAAAACAGGGATTTGAACCCGAGCCTTCCAGCTTGAGACTGTGCTCTAAACCGCCACTCTAGGCTGTTCGCCACTGCTTCTCCTCTTTGGGGTTCCCATTGTCCAGGCTGAGGGCTCCCTGGCTAGTGCCAAAGCTCCCCTCCCCATGCTCAGAGTGTCTGGGACCCCTGGGCCCATTGGAGTCATTGGTTCTTTCACTCAGTGGAAATAACACAGGGTTCCAACTAGACTACGGGACCTAAATCTTCTCTCTGCCCCTCACAAGCCTTGGGACCCTGGACAAGTTCACTTTGTTTCTTGAAGCTTCATTTCCCCACCTGTAATATGGGGATATCTCTGCTGGTCATACAGGGTCATCATGAGAATTAAACAGGGTAAAGGGAGTTTTGACCTGTAATGTAATAAGGACTCCCACTGACCGGATGCCCAGTGTGTGCCAGGCGCTTTCCTAGCCCTTTATAGATATTGAGCCCCCTCCACCCCAGATGACATCCTGCAAAGTCCTTCTACCCGCTCTGGGCTTCACTGCAACATGGATCTCAGCACGTAGTGGTCAGTCCTTTTATCATATTGGAAGGGTGGTAGTATATGAATGTTTTCCTCATGCCCTTGATGTCAAGGAAATGGACTTTGAGAGATTTAAGAAGCCCAGAGAATATGTTTTTGTGTCCCTCACATGATCCTCATTAATACCCCCGAGGTAGGGTAATTTAAAATATTAGTTTTTATCTCCCTAGATTTTTCCTCTTTTCCTTTCTCTTTCTCTTTCCCTCATTCCAGTAGGCAGTGCTTTTTCATCTCAGGGCTTTATAGCAGGAGGCTCGTGATTTGAGGTTTGTGGCCTAAGCTCAGTGTTGAAAAACCAAACTCCTGCAGGGTTCAGGTGAGTGAGATAAAAGCAAAACACAGAGGAAACGGGCTGGGTGTGAATATAATTAGTGATAGTGGAGGCGTGGGGGCAAAGTGAAGAAGGCATGCTCTATCTGAATGGAACAATCAGCTGCATTTCTGGCCTGAGTGATGCCAGATCTTCACACTTTCCAAGAAGAGACAGTTCTGGATCTCTGTATAAACTCTCCTGACTTAAAATTTTGCAATCAATTCAATTTAGTTTTTTATGACAGGTGCAGGTCTACACTCCTGACAGTTGAAGGTAGGCCTCTGGTGTGGCCGAGGTATTTGGATTTGAGGAAAGAAGGGTTTCCCCAGAGGAAAGAGAGATTCACCCAGGCAACAATAGAGGGGGACATCTATGTGCATTCTTTGAGCAGAGAGACCTGTACCCAGATCCCTGAAGTACCCCAAGGCCTATGGCAAGACCTCAGAAGAAAGAGCTTTGTGGTTCTTCCAGGAAGCTGGCAGTATACCCGGACTCCCCAACCCAGAGAACCTGTTGCCACACAGCAAGTTGTTAGATTTAAAGGGACCACGGGGACTAGATAATAGTTAGGTGGAACGTCTCAGGAGGAAGTGCTCTGGACAAACCATTTACAACCACAGAAAGACTTCTGTAACACCTTGGTGCCAAGTGAAACCCTAGAGTCACTGATACAACTTCAGGAATTAGAGAGGTCCTGAAGAAAGGTGGGATTGAATTTCTTCCATCCTGATAGGAGGGAACTCAGCATCAAAATTGAGTTGATTTGTGTAAAATATTGTACTATTTCGCTCCCATCTGAGTCTGTAGACTGAGATTTATATCTTCATGCTCCTGTTTAAAGAATATAACAGCATCCTTTTTATTACTTCCCCTGAAGTTGGTGGGGGGGTGGGATGGGGAAGAGGACTTTTGCATAGTTTCCTACAGAGTTAGCTCTTCCTGTCACCTTCCAGTTGGTGGCTTTATCTCTTCCCACTGAGTGCTGCTGATCTCCTCAGACTCTTGGGGTCCTTCACACTTGTCCTTTGGGCACCAGTGGCCTTTCATAGCATACTTCCTCCAACTTTGTAATACTTGGTTCTCCCCACTTCTTTTTCAAGACACTTGTTCAGAGGCCTCCATTAAATGACATTATTCTTGAAGTTATTCTGAAAAGATCTCAGATTGGAAGGGTCATCATCGTGGACCCCATCTCTTACAGAGTTTACAGTCTATTCAGGAGGTAAAAGGATCAACGGATAGATGTAGCACACCATAGGGATGGTTGTGATGGTATGATTGGTGGCGGGAAGGGCAGAGGAAGAGGCAGCAAACTGTTTGAGGTGTGGGTAGATGCTGTGACTCTCTAGAAAAGGATGAGTATGAGTTCTTGTGCTGAAAATGCCATTGACCTGGGTTAAGGTGGGGGAAATATAGGGAAGAGGCCATGGGTGTAGTGCTCGGAAATTATAGAAGAACATAAAGAAAAGCTGTTTGGCAGTACTACACTACTTGATATGTATGGCAGCTACAGTGTGTGTGTTCTCCAATCCCCTAATCCTTCCTCTTAGACATACAGCTAGACTGCACTTTTCAGCCTCCCTTGCAGTTAGGCAGAACCACATGACTGAGTTCCAGCCAGTGAAATGTATACAATCCCTACACTTTAAATTTTTCCATTCCTCTGATATAATGAAGAGAACTCCAAGGACCAAGGGGATAATAAAGCCATAAGCTGGATGGAATGGTCCCTGAACAAGTGTAGGGGAGAAGGGACCCAGTTAACCACCCCTTGGACTCTTAACATGAACTAGAAAAAATTTATCTGTTAGGTCACTGAGATTTTGTGGTCACTTGTTTCTGCAGTTGTTCTATCCTGATTAATCAATGAATCTATAGAATAAAGTCCAGGAAGGGAGGAGAAATTGGAGATGAGACTGAAGAGGAAAGCTGAGGCCAGGTTACAAAGGGTCATGAGCATGAGTATAAGGAATGTGGACGGCCATGGAAGATTTGCAAACTTGTTTAAGGTGTGTAGTGGTTAGAGGTGGGAATGAGGGTGGTAGCGATCACAAGGCAGTGAGATTTGGCCATATTTCCCAGAGGATTAACTCTTTTGAGTTAAAGTTATGGATGCTCTGGCCAAAAACATTTCATACCTGAAAAGCTAAAAACCAGACACTGCCAGCACTATGGTAGACCACTCAAAGTCCTCATATCAGAGCAAATCAAATTGACAATATTGTCGAGTATCTACTTTGGTTTGAAAACTTTTTCATGCTCATTAGACAATGTCCTTGACTACTGCAACCCCACAAGAGATTCTACCTTGATGACCTTTAACACCTAGACATGACAGCAAACTGAAGACATTCTAGAAATCTCTTGAAAGGTATTCATGCTCATCTTTTCCAATGGAGAGGATTCATAGGGTGCTCTGAAATGATTTGTTTGACTTACAGAAGTCTGAGGTAACCGGAAAACTGTTTCTAGCAAATTTATGTATACTCATGGAAGCACAAGAATATTAAACAGTACAGTGTAAAGAATGTCAGGATCCTGTTGACTCACCAGTTGTGTGATGACCCTTGAGTTTGGAAGAAATCTTTCTCTTTGCTACACAGCACTGGGAAAGAGCTAGAATGCTTTGGCGTTAACAGTGTTTTCTGCTGCTGTATGTATGGCAACAAAGATGTCCGGCCAGGCAGATATTACTCACTAGAGAGAAACCAGATAAGAGTCAAGAGAGTAAGGCAATGAGCGAGCTGGCATGTGTGACCAGGACTGGAACTGTTCTCTGAAAGTGTGTTCATAGGGCAGTGAGTATTTCACTATTGCCTGCAAAACAGATCATAACTTGTGCAAAAGAAATGTCTCTTAAGAGGTGTTTATTTGGTTCAGGATTGTATTTCAAGTGTTTTTCTGATGCAAGAGCTGTATCAGAAAAACACTTGGTGTAAGTGATGTAACACCATTACAGAGTAAGAGGTGAGTGTCATGTGGAACTGGTATTATTGTGTGCTTTTAAGGTACCAAGCTCCATTTTGCATTGCTGTCTTGTTTCATTATTCCTAGAATTCTTTGGAGTAACCTGACACTATGCCTACTTTATAGAGGTAGACATTGAGATATAGTGAGAGTATGCAGTTGCCTAAGGTAATCCAACTTGTAAGAGGTGAGGCCAGGAAGTGAATCTAGTTTTCCAATCTCAAATCCAGTGTTCTTTCTACTCTAGGTGTGGCACAGTGTGCCCAAAATGCAAAGTCCCCAATTCCCTGCCCTCTCAAGTGATGTCAGATCTCGTGTTTTCCTTATTACCTCTCTCATTCTCCAACACGTTTAGTGTTCTTTGGAGGCACATGTGTTTGGTCTCTAGAAGAATGCTGCATCCTCTTTGCCTTCCATTCTGGACCCCAAAGTCTGCTTCGGTTTTCCCAGCGGAAGGCTAGCATTCCAGCAGTGCCTGGGGTTAGCCATGGCAGAGCCCTAATGGGGCTGAGCCTGATTCTTCAGGCTGGGGAGCTCTGGAGGTCCCTGTAAAGCTGAGCGTCATGGACAGATGGCAACTTCTGATTCATAGCATCTGTTGGCATCAGCCATCAGGGAGACCACAGCCAATCAATTCTTGGAGCCTCCTGGCTGAGCAAGACCCTGGCCACTGCCGGAAGCCAAACTGGAGTTGTTGACAGTGCCAGGCATTCTTCAAAGAAACACAAGTGGTTTAAGATAATCCATGGGCAGGATTTTCATCTTGGGCTGCCTGATTTCCCTGAAGAGCTAGCTGTATGCAGTTTAAGCTTTCCTTTGAGAAACGAATGTCTCACGATGATAGTTGGAGGGATCCCATGATAATGCGAAGAAGGGAGACAATGTGATTCAAAACCAAGGGCGTGGGCTTCGAAGTCGGCAAACCGGTGTTCAATTCTTATCCTTAACTTTTACTAGCTATGTAGCTTTGTGTAAATTTTTTGGCCTCTCTGAGCCTCAGGATCGCTAGTTATAAAATGGAGATACTACTACCTACCTTCTAAGACTGTATATAAAGGATTTAGCACGGTTCCTGGAATATCATGGGATTCTAACCAGGATTCTTTTCCCTTCCTATTCTGTTTTGGGTCCCTGCTTGCTAAAAGGCTGGGTTTTAAAAACAAGGCTAAGCACCTACTTGCTATGGGCCGTGCTTATGCAAGTTTCCCCATGGCCCATTTCCACAGGTAATTGACACCACATCAATATACTTATCACTCTGACAAAGGATAGGTGGACCTCTAGATCCATGGATCTCTGGCAAAAAGAGTGCTAGCTCATCCTGGGATCCTCATATACAGCACTGACACCTATCTTCATGACGGAGACAGATGGATTATGTGCTTAGACAGTTGTTTTTCTGCTAGGGTCTTTCTGAGAAGCAGATAGTGTTGTTCAAAAAAATTACCCCAAGCTAGTACAGCTCCCTTCCAACAGGCCTCTGACTAATGATTGAGAATTATTATCTTTAATTTATCCTCTCTTATTGATTGATCGATCAGTTGATTGATTGATTCATTCCTTCACTCAGCCATTCATGTCTTCATTCTCTAAACAATGACCACATGCTAGCACTGGAGGTACAATGGTATACAAAAATGGTGACAATCTTACCTTCAAGGAGACCCCGATCTAGAGGAGGGGACAAAGGGGCTGATGAGTACACCTGAATGCTGTGAGTGCTGTAGGAAAGAAGGTGCATATGTAATAAGCTGTGGGGGAGGAGGCATCTGGGAAGATGCCCTGTGAAAGGTGATGTCTGAGCTGAACCAAAATTGTCAGGTAGGAGTCGAGTTGACACATAAGTCTTCCCTTTTGCCCTAAGGAGGGACTGCCACCTTCTGAGCAGGACATTCGGCTCTTCCATCGTCTGGCTCGTGACAAGCACCACAGTCCAAGCATCCTAAAGACTTGCTCTCCGCTTAGGTTATGAGGCTCTCTTATGTCTCTGAGCCTCTACTCTGACCCTTTTCTTGCATATAGGGCTTTCTCTCTATCATTATTGGTATCCTGTTCATCTTTAAGCCGAAAATTGATGTTGTCCTCCGTGAAGCCTTCCCAGATGCCTCAAGTCAAAACTCACTGCTCCTCTTGCTCTCCGTGGACCCTACTATTTAGAATGTGGACAGCTGTGCCTTACACCATTATTCTGTCCATGTTTATTTCCTTAACTAGACTATGAATCCTATTATAGAAGGAACCACGTCTTATTTGAAAAGTTATCCCTTAGAGCTAATGTTAAATGAATGTAGGAATGAATCAATGAATTGGTTAGGAGATGAAATAAGAATAGTGTGATTTGGGGCATAGTTTCCATAGTTAAGAAATATCCTTATAGTGCTTAATAGAAGGGGTTCACATCTATAGTTCTTGCTAAATTTTTGCTGGTGCCAATTTAGGCAAAGCAGATTTTCCTTCCTTTCGATTTTGGTGAGTTGAAACTAACAACAATATCGAAGCAACTTTTTAAAAATGATAGCAATGATCTGTTGAGAATTTACCATGCTAATTCCTTGTCATATTTATCGCATTTAATCTTTATACAGTTCTTACAATATATAGTTACAGTCGTCAGCATACCTATTTTATAGGTGGAGCAACTGTGACACAGAGAGGTTGAGTCACTTGTCTCAAGCCCCATAACAAGTAAGTTTTAGAGCTGAGGTTTGAATGGACACAGCCTGGATCCTGAGTCAGAGCTCTTGACGGCAGCAGTGGATTATCTCACTTTCTGCACCCTGCCAAGGGTTAACTCTTGCCTTGTGCCAGAAGAAGAGCTGGCATATTCCTGGCAGACTTTATACCCATCCCATTGCAGCCTCGGCATAGATTCCTATGCCTTTTGTTTGCAGATAGAGCTCTCCTAAAAGAAAGCCATTTCCAAAAGAGACACACATAGAAAGGTCCAGTTTATTTGGGTCGAGTCAAGGAATTTCCAGGCCTTATTGACAACTGAATTGCAGCTTGCCGAGCCCCACCTCTGCTCAGGGAAAAGCCTGTGACCCAATGGTCTTCCTCCTCTTTGCCAGCATTTTGCAATATTGGTAGGGCCAGGCGTTACGATGGAAATTCCAGTTGTTGTTGTGCATATTTCTGGATACGCACAATCCTGACATCTGCAACCCTGCAGTCGGAGGTTCGTACCAGCGTGGTAATCTATTTCGGCACTGCCAAATAGTTCTTTTGAAAAACATATTGGCTGCTAACTCATTTTCTGCTGTTATGTTTTGAACAAGTGTTTCCCAAAACTATTTCCTAATAACAGCGAGGGGTTAGGAGAGGAGAGAAACTGAAACAGAACAGGATTATAGAATTTACTGGGGAGGAAAAACACAAAATAAAACACCACTTCCACCAGTAATTGCCACCACTAAAAAGCCTGGACAGCAGTTCTGGGCACCTCATAATTTGAAACTAGAGCTTTTGAGCTGGTGGTAATCTCTCTCTCTCTCTCTCTCTCTCTCTCTCTCTCTCTCTGTCTTTCTTTAGAGTGGGGGAATTTCTTCACCACTTTGGAAGTTCACAGCCAGCAATTGTGACTTCCAGAAGAT
The DNA here is from genome assembly GCF_902729225.1 of Pteropus medius. Classification (NCBI taxonomy): domain Eukaryota; kingdom Metazoa; phylum Chordata; class Mammalia; order Chiroptera; family Pteropodidae; genus Pteropus; species Pteropus medius. The sequence goes on from NW_024344374.1 coordinate 3,126,066, forward strand.
GAAGTAGTACACAGTAGATAGTTTGGAAATATCCAGTCGTAAAAGAAGCCAGGTGTGAAGATATGGAGGACCGCCGGGTCTGAGGACAGGGCTGCCTGTTCTGCATGGTGACAATCCCCTCCTCGCGTGTCTAGCTCAGCTCCGATGATGGAGCCTGCTTCTCATATGATCTCAAGTTGAACAGACAGGCTCAGAGGCCACCAGAAGCACAGTTCCTAAAATCCCAATAGCTATCTCCGACCCGTCCCAACTCCTAGGCATTGAGATTGGAGCCGGGTCAGGTGTATGAGGCTCCTACTGCTCTCCTACATGTCTCTCTTCCTTCTGTATTTTGTTTTAGAATATACATGTATATATTTATACTACATATGTTTTTAAAAATATATATTTAGAGCATACATATTTAAAGTCCATATTTTTAGAATGTCTATTTAAAACATATAAAACATTCAACCTTTGCATTATTTGTATTTAATATGTACATACGTGTATATGTACGTTTAAAAGTGTATACATACACATATATATGTATGTGAACCATCTTCTCTATATAGCTATAAGAACATATATGTGTGTGTATATATGTATATATGGATGTATACATATGTGTATGTATGTATATATATAATCTCCAAGTAATTGAGAAAGAGCCATTCTACATATAAAATTAAAATTTAAATACATTAAAATTTAAATATATTAAATTTTAATTTATATATAGAATTGTTCTTTAAGTCACTTAATTATATATATTCTGATGGCTATATAAAGAGAAGATGGTTCATAGTTCATACACATATTTATTTATATGTGTGTATATATATATCTATATGCCTTCTTTCCCAAGCAGTTACGTGAAACACACACACACACAGACACACACACACACCATGAGAGGCAGAAGAAATTCATAGCCCTTTGTAAAATCTCTCACTTGCTTGGCACTTGGGTGATGTGGAAAATGTTCTCTGTCTACCAGCTCCCTACTTTCCATATCCTTTGACCCCCACATAATTACCACCTTGTTTTTCTTCTTTACAATATTTCAACAGAGCCTTATTTTTTTATTAAATGAAAATTTTAATGTGTAGTTCAGGAGAAATTTAGTCCGTATGTTCCAGATTCATTTACAGTTAAATCATCAACATTCATTTTGCAATCACAGTCTGGCAGCCAGGGGACCTTGGCAACTTTTTTTTGGCCCTTTGACTCAGAGTCAAGATGTGCTGTTCTGTCTGGTGCACAGTGCTCTGGACGTCCCAGCAGGAGCGTGACAGTCCGCTGCAGCAACTGGTAGGTGGGGCAGGGCTTTGGGCCTGGGGACTGTGTTAACCTCTGCCAGGGGCTCAGGTGCCTGCTTTCCTAATATGGACTGTCTTGCCACCCTGTGCCCAGTCCCCCCATATGTAAACTAGGGTATTATCCACACCTAGCAATTTTTTTGTGCTTCATTTCTCTTATCTTTAAAATGGGGATGATAATAATAGTACCTACCTCCTATTGGCTGAGAAGCACGCGTAAGCTATCTAGGGAAAGTGCTTAGCATTCGGTCACAAGTTCAATACCTCAATTACCGTTACTATTGTTCGCATTATTGCCAGCGGGTAGAAAATTGCCAATATTGAGGATACGGTGCCAGAGGATGTGCTGCCACTTCTAACTTAGTCCTCACACCTATCTCACTCCCACCTCCTAGCTCTCCCTTGCTGGGCTGAGCCCGCTCTCTTTGCACGAAGCTCTCTGCTCTTGACCTCCCTTCCAGGCCGCAGGGCCGTGGGCTTTTCTTTCTCCACACTCTCTGGCAGATGCATCCTTTTCTATGGATTGAACAACTTCCATCCTGGATTTCCAGCCTCCACTTCTGCCACGAGGTTTAGGCCCATATATAGATATTCACTTGGACATTGCCTAGGTACCTCTAACTCTAGACCCATACAAAGTCCATTAGTTGCCCTTGGCCCACCTCCCCAGGCTCCCACAGTCAGTGCCTCCTGCTCTGGTCTTTGTCTTGCTTAATGTCACCACCACCCACCTAGTTACCTAAGTCAGGGTCCCCATCTTAATGGCTCCCCTCTTCAACCACCCAGTCTAATAAATTACCAGGTCCTGCTGATTTGATTGATTTCATACTTTTCAAAATGGCCTCTTTCTCCCAATTTCCACAGTTCCGTTGCTGGTCCAGATCTTCAGCAACTCTCCCTTCAGCAGCTACAGCTCCTCTCTTGTCTCTTGGCTTCTGGCACTGCCCCTTGGTGTCTCCCCAGCTCACGGCAGGGCTGAGATTTCCGAGACCTGGTTAGAATCATGTCACTCCTCCGGCTGCCAACTATCTAAAGCATTACAGCCAAACTCCTGAATTTGTTATCCAATACCTATGCCATCTATCTCTAAGTTACCGGCCCACCCTCATCCTTTTACCATCTTCTACCATCAGACACAAAGTTTTGGGTTTTCTATTCCGTAACAGCCTGGTAACTCCTGCGTGGGGCTTGGTGCCGCCTTCTGAATGATGACATGGAGGCAGCATTCCAAATATATCTCCTGTTTAATAAACGCAGGGCTTTGGGGGACATAAAGGAATAAGGGTGCCCCTCTGTGTGCTCTCCAACATACCAGCCACACGTCGGTGGAACAGAGGGCTGCAGATTTGTAAAGCCAGGCTTCACAGGGAACCTCACAGACCACCGGCCACGCAAGTTCAGGGAGGTGTGGGGCTTTCTTCAGAGTGGCTGTGACATTTCAAGACTTCACTGAGGGACAGGCAGCTAGTTCTGACCCCCTGAGGCTGTCCTTTGACCTGCTCTTCCCTCCCACACTGGGATCAGACCAGAAGAGAAGTGTTCCTGGACTCAGCCAGGTTTCAGGTGGCCTGTTGGGCAGGTGAGGATTTATGGCAGGAGGCTGATTTGCCGAAGTAGGCATAAACTTTCTGCCCTCTGGGTCACCCTGGACCAAGCGCCCCACTTCGCCCCTCTGCGTTTTTACACGAAGAGAAAGGGGATTGACTGGTGTCAAGGGGCTTCTATGAGCCTAGCTCCATGACAGTAGCACCTAACTGTAACCAAAACCAAATAGTTGTCATAGGAAGTGGTGGCCCATGTCACCTGCTTCATAATCTAGAACAAAATAGAATGAGGGTCTTTGAGTGCTAGAAAGCTTCTCTGCAAGTTAATCTAGAAGATGCACCCATGACAGTCATACATATTAGTGGACCAAGGAAAACCATGCTTGGTAGAGAGGTAGGCCCTGGAGGAAGATAATCTGAATGTCTTTTCAGCCTCAGCTGGCAATCTCTGGTTGCTAACTCAGCTTTTCCCCTGGAAAAGCATAAACCAAGAGAGCATAAACCAACTTCAACCAATGTTTGTATAAGCTGCTGAAGGATCCCAGAGAGGGAGGGAGGAACTTGGTTTAGGTTGGGACAGGAGGTAGGAGAAGGAAGGGATATTTACATTGGGTTTCAGAGTGTGAATAAGGAGTTTTCTGGGACGATAAGAGGGAAAGGCATTCACTGTAATGACAATAACATGTACAAAATCACGTTTAAAAGCTAGTCAATAGGTTCAGTCTGACTGGGGCCTACAGAAGAGTGAGGGAGATGAAGCCTTATTCCCATGTATCCAATGGGAAGGTGATGGAAGATGTTCTTTCCTGGAGGATGAAGAGCTAGAAGTTACGGAAGCCGAGAAGCCTGGATACTCTCCTTACCACGCAGAGGGGCCTGAGAAGGGTGGAGTAACTTTTTTCTGCAGCAGGTTCAAATAGACTTGAACCCTGGCCTTTTCACCCCTGGCCCTGTGTCCTTTCATTTTCTGTCTTCCTCTCTCCCCCACAGTGACCTCAACAGGACTCATCTGAGTGAGTGAATGTCTTGAAAAAAAAACACCCTCCTGAAAAAAAAACAAACAGCAGAAACCCAAACAACACAGAAACCTAGAGATTTTACTACTCAAGGCATGAGGCGAAGAGGCATGCCCGGGCGAGGACCCAGTTCTAGACGGCTGAGTGGGACCGGAGGGCCGACCAGAGACGGTCGGGCTCACTCTGAAGAGCCCAGCCTCGGGGCTCTCTCTGTGTCTTGCTCCTCCTTTTCAGGGGAGAAAGGAATTTCAGAGCAAATATTTGTCACGAAAAGAAATCTTGGCTGGGTTCAGAAATCACAGATAATTAAGAGATATGATTTATCACTGATGACGTTCCCTGGGCACAGCCAGAGTGTGAGTAAGTGTTTTTCGGTCTGCTTGAGAAGGCTCTGCTCGCACGTCAGAGGCCTCACTGTGTCGTTGCCTGGACACCAGCAGGGCCCGGCAGAGGCCTCTGGGTCTTCCCAGGAACCGTTTCCTGGGCCTCCAGCCCTGCCCTGCCAGGGGGAAGGTGGCCTGCTGGCGTGGGGAGAGCACTGGCTTTGAGACAAGACAGACCTGGGATAAATCCCAGCCTCTGATCGAGTGCCAGGCACATACCTCGTTTCTCTGGTCCTCGGTTAACTCGTTTGTAGAATTAACACAGAGTTTCTCAGGATGGGATGATTTTGCCTCCTGGGGACACTTAACAATGTCTGGAGACATTTTTAGTTGTCACAAAACTGGAGTGGATACTACTGTCATCTGGTAGGGAGCGGCCAGGGGTGCAGCTACACTTCCTGTGATGCAGATAATTAAGGATGGCCCCAGCTCCAAAGGATCATCTAGCCCCAATGTCGGTGGTGCGCAGGCTGAGAAAGCCTGAGGCGAAGCAATGATAAGGACCTCAGAGATGCTGAAAGACTAATAGGGTCTCATGTCTGTCGTGCCTGATGCTGAGCGGGCCCTGCTTAAATGGCAGTTTAAAACATAGTAGCTAGTGTCATTTCTCTCGAAAGGCCATGAGGTAGTCCTGAAGGAGAGATGCCAGCTGGGAAGGGAGGGAGGCTAACCTGGGCCTGGCCTCTCTCAGAACCCTTTCTTCCTTCCTCCTTCTATTCCTCCCTTCCTCCCCTTCCGCTCTTCCTTAAACATCTACTGGGTTAGAAACTCGGGAAATAGCACCGAACAGAACAAAAAGGTCCCTGTCCTCATAAAACTTTCATTCTAGTGAATTTCCCACAAACGAATACATCGTGCTGTAGCCAATGGCAACACAGCCCTATAAAGATAAAGGAAAGCCCAGGGAGGGGCATAGATGGGGTGGTGGGCTGTGTGTATGACTGCAGGCGGTGAGGTCCGGTCCCCCATGAGGTGGCGTACGAGCAGCGTGCTGAGAAAGCGAGGGCCAGAGTCAGCAGAGTCAGCATCCTCCCCTGACCTGGCGCTTCTTTCCTCGTGCCGAGGGCACTGACAGCCCTTCTCAGATGACCTAGCTGACGCCGGCTTGGATGAGGGTCCTGGGCCAACTCCTTAGGTATGTGGCCAGCCAGCGAGGTTAGAAAGATGACTTTGCCTGTTGGCCTGCCCTGCGACTGGCCACAGGATGTTTGCAGAAGGAAGGGTGGGGGTTTTTAGTTGATTAGGGTCCATGTGCTCAGGCCCTGGCTTGAAGGGAGCCTGGCTGGGTGCCCAAAGGGTGAGCTGTGGCTCTTGATTCTCCTGAAGAGGGGATGGGGCTATTTGTGCTCCACCCCAGGCCCTGGCAGCCAACTCAGGGCTGCCTGCCACAGTAGAGGCAAGGCTAGCTTCCAACTTCAGGAGGAGTGTGTCTGAAAGTGGGCCTTTGCCATGGTTGGTGGGGGAGTGAGAACATTAGGGGGAAAAAAAGACACCACCTTTTCACTACTTCCTTCACGGGTTCCCAAGGTTTTTTTTTTCTCTGACTGTGCCTCTTGTAATAGCCTGAATGCCGAGCAAAGAGCTCCACATGCAACGGGTGCAGTGAACACTAGGAGTTTATGGACGAGTTAGGGAGACAAGATAAATGACAGCCATCCTCTGTGGTCATCTAGGTTGGGTAAAGATTACAAGTGGGATGAGAGTTTGGAGAAGTGGCCTGGAGAGGAGATTATAGGTGTGGGCAGGTGAGGAGGCAGGTCTGGGAAGCACTGAGAGTGACCTCTCCTAGAGCCACTGCAATGATCAGTTAGGTAAGAGATTTAGGGAGGAGCTCTATCTGAATGCCAAGGTAAGAGGAGAGTGGGGAGCCCCCGAAGGTTTTGGAGCTGGGAGTGAATGAAGATGAAAAGACTGTTCCTGGCTCTACACCTTCGCTCATAACGTTCTCCTTGCGTAGGGCACTCACCCCTTCCCAGAGTTCCAGTTCACAGATTCACGCAGTTCATGGCCACGTTGGGTGGACATTCTCAAATGGCAAGACGTGGCTGTGGCTGGGAGCAGCTGTCGCTTTAGGCAGAGTGTGAGCTCTCCAATTTTTTCCAGCCTTCCTAATGCCCACCACTTCCTAATGCCCACCATGCTTCCCTCACATGTGCAACCTGCCTGGCACCTGTAGCCTTTGGGGCTTATGAAATAGAACAGGCATCAGAATCAGTAAGACATGGGTGCAAATTCTGACTGTACCGCTTACCAGCTGTGCGATCAGTTACCTGGTCTGAGCCTCAGCTTTCTCATCCATAAAGTGGGATCATAGCGTTCACCTCTTGGAGTTGTGAGGACCAAATAGAATTATATATGTACCATGCGTGCCCAGCAGAGTATCTGGACAGTGTAGGAATTTATGAATGGCAGCTCTCATTTTTATTGTTATTGCTTTACTCCCTGGATCTGGATTTCGGAGGTTTTTCCTGCATGGAGTCTTCCCGATCTCCACTGAGATGAGGCAGATTAGTGCCTCGCATTTGTCCAGCCCTGCAGTTTCAAAGCCCTTTTGTGCTGACTCACTGATTACATTCACGAACACTCTCTGGCCCTCCCCCTGCCCCAGTGCATCTTCAATGTCACTTCCTTTATCTTTGTTCTGCATTTTCTCCCTGAGTTATCTTCCTGATCTTTGGACATCATGGATCCAGCCTCAGTCTCCCTCCCCAGGCCTGGAGCAGTACTGGGCAGAATTCTGTGGGCAAAGTCTGGAAGCCGAAGGCTTATTAACTTGAAGACCCACATCCCCCTTTTCTGAGAGGCTGCAGTGGGAGAGCTTTGGAGTCAGATAGACTGGGTTCAGTCTCAGGACCATTACCTTCTATCCTTGGAACCTCCAACAACTTATTTAGCCTTTCATCTTTCACCTTTCAGTTCTACCAAGAGTCAGCAAATGGGTGCTAAGAAGACCTACTCTGCAAGGTTAGCATGAGAATTAAGTGAGATAATATAGCATTGAATTGCTCAGGAATCTGCTAAGTTGCTTAATCACTTATCATGTTGGGAGCGCCTACTGTTTGCTAGGGGCTGTGTCACCAGCTCCCCATGGTACAATAATGAATCCGAACAGCTCCTGCCCTCAGGAAACCCCCATGGAGGGTCCAGCACCCTCTCCCTCTGCACTGTGAAGATTAGATGCCTTTCCCCAAGGCTCAAAGAGGGACTTTGGGTGCCCAGTTGGGAGAGCAAGACAGAGCAAGGAGACACAGCAAAGAACAGGTTCCTTGTTTATCAGGAGGGCCTTCTCTCTCCAGAGGAGTCACAGGAGGCCAAGGGTGGGGCGGTGGGAGAACCTAGCATCAGGAGGTAACCAAGGCTTCTTCCTCAGAACCCTGGACACGGCCCAAAGCCTGCTCCACCTTCCCCGCAGGCCAGCGAGGCAGGGAAGATGGGCACAGCTTGGCCTTGAGCGCGTCTGTACCTGGCACGACCTTCCCCTACCCTCTCCTCGGGGTCTGGCTGGGGGCACCGGCGACGTTTACCAGGAGATATTCTGGTGGCAGGCGTGGGCCAAGAGTGCAGCAGAAAGGCCCTCAGACTTTTAGGAAGTCCCTGGATAAAAACTGGTGTGTTCCGGCAAGTGTTTTGCATTTAAAATTTTTCTCTTTGATAGGAAAACCATGCAGTTGAATTTTCTTTGGCAGTGGTTTCCTTCTCAAAATGCGCACTGGAACTCTGGGAGGGGGCGCTGCAGGGCGTGGAACTGGAGTTTGGCCTGAGGTCTTTGGGAGTGTGCGAGGCAAGAACATGGAATGAGTTTGCAGTTCTGATAGAGTCCCAAGTGTCAGGCAGTTATCCTATCGATATGAGTAAAGATATAAAAATGATGATAATAATAACATCATGTATTGTGTGCTTACTTTGTGCCAGCACAGTGCTAGTCTTTTAATGTGCATTATCCCTTTTAATTCACACAGCCACAAGGGAAATGTCATCATGACCATTTTAGAGGCGGGAAAACCGAGGATCCAAGGGGTTAAATGGTCCCCAGATAACAGAGTTGGCACATCCACTGGCTCTGAGCCTTGAGCCTGCGCCTTAACCACTGAGTTGTAATTGCTTTAAAGCATGGCTCAGCCATGTGGTGAGGAGGGACGATAATGTTGGTATTTCTCATTTTGAGGTTCAAAGAGTTAAAGGGATTTGCCCAAGGCATACAGAGAATGCTTAGTAGGACTGGGGCGCCAGTGACTTTGACACTAGCCGCTGGGAGAACTGCAGCAGGGAAGGCAGATCACACGGCATTGGACTTGGAGCAGGAACTTAGATGAGTGCTTTGGTCAGTTCTTTGCTTTAAGGGATCAGTGGATTCTGTTTGCCTAGGACAAAAAAAGATAGCTATTTGGCTTGGCCTTCTAGATCTCCACAGTCCAGTGTCCTCTCTGCACTCATCTCTGTCATCAGCACTACACTCCCACACTCCAACCTCACACCAAAGGTCGTTCTGTCTTTGGAGTCCCCATGGCAGGCTTAGAAGGTACATCGCACCTTGTGATGACTTGCTTTCATGCCTAGTCCTTGTGCACGTGCACACACAGAGCAGAGAGGTCAGCGGAGAACTCAGCTCCTCTAGGACAGAGACCAGCTGAGTCATATTGATCCCTTCACCCTTCACAGAGCCTGACACAGGACACAGACTGCATACATATTTAGAGAATAGATAAATAAATGAGTGAATCAATGAATGAATGAGTGTATGAGTGTGAATGAATGAGTAAAGGAATGAATGAATATGAATCAGCTCTCCTCTTCCAACACCACGTCTAATACAAAATCTGGCCAGGGCTTTTCGCCCTCTGTAGGTTCAGACTCTGGAAGGGCGAGTGAGAGGAGCAGGCATGAGCTCTGAATTCTTAACCTGAAGCCTTTGTTTCCTCTTAGAAAGATAACAAAAATTTGCATCTTGATTTACAGTTCACAGATCACACTAGCAGGTACCATCTCATTTCCCTTCATGGAGGAGAAAGAAGGTGAGGTAGGGTATGTAAGCACCAGGTACCACGTGGGTACTGGGCCTATGTGAGGTTCTTTTCCTTCCAGCTCAGGATACCCACAGGATGTGGGAGAGACCGTCCTAAGATCCAAGAAACAGCACTATGATCCTGGAGCCCATTTAGCCATTGGAGACCCTGCCCCACCCCCTCACCTTCCCAGAGTGGCCAGAACTAGTGAGTAACTGGAGAGAAGGGAGAAGAAAAAAGGATTATGATTTTCAGATAGCGCTCGCTCAGTCTCTCGTGCACTCACTGAAGAGTGGCTGAAGAATTAAAGTGGCTTGCCTAAGATCACTCTACTTGAAAATGTAAAAGTGGGGATTAGGTTCCGATCTGTCCGATCCCAGACTGCTGGTTCGTTCTTTTACACGACTCCCGGGAGCTCCCTCTGGGAAGGATTAATTAATTAGTTTGACCAATTATTTGTGATTCTACTATGTGAGGGTACAGAGATCAAGAAGACTCAGTGGTGGCTCACACTGTGTGCTCGGAGGGGGAGCAGTGGAAGATAGACAGGTATGTAAATTATCCCTAGGAAGTGCCTTAAGCACAAAGGGATCTGGGAGCCCTAGGTGGGGAGAGGAACCAACCTTGCTTGGGATATTGGGGAAGGCTTCATGGAAGAGGTGACTTTGATTTGGGTCTTTTTGAGAAACTTAATAATAGCCACGCACCTATGCAAGGCAAAGTACTCTCCTAGGCTAGTGAGAAAAACAGAAGTGAATGAGACAAAATGGGTGGGGAATGAGGGTGGTGTTGAGGATGATGAGTCAGGTGCGGACCCAGCTTTGGTATCAGGTAGGTTTTAGTCTGTGTTCTGAGAGACACTCAGTGTTTTCACAGTCTTGAGAGAAAGAAAAGGGCATATGACATTGAGAGATCTTTGCCCACCCAGGAGAACGAGTATACGAGAGCAACACAATTATCCGGTGTAAACTTCAGTTCATCCTCGTTTTTCTATGAATATAGTGCTCCCTTTTTCTGCCTGGTAAAATCCCATCATCCAGTGAGCAAAACAGAAGTACACTTAGGCAGAGGAGAAAGACAAACTGTACTCCAGTCAAAGGGAAGAGTATGCTCCTTAGGGCCTAGGAGCACAAAGGCCATATCCTTTTGTGGATTTGTGTCAGTTAGCTTTTGCTGTATACTAAACCAGTCCAAAATTTAGTAACTTAAAATAACTGGTATTTATCATTGAAAGAAATGATTTTGCGAATTGGCTGAGTTATTCCTCTGGTCGGAGCCAGCTTAGCTGTCTGGTCTAGGATGGTGCTACCCACATGTCTGGGGCCTCAGCTGGGATCTCTTTCCATGTGAGCCTTCATCTCAGGAGTCTAGCTAGGGCTTGTAAATATGGTGGCAGAAGGGACCAGCAGCAAGAAAGGGCAAGCCCAGGGCACGGCTTTTTTAAAGGCTTTGCTCGATTCACGTTTTCTAATGTCCCAAGACAATCATGTGGCCAACCGAGAGTAAAGGGGTAGAAAAATCAGCTCCACTTCGTAATGTAAGGAGCTGCAAATCACACTGAAGGAATGAGGAGAATTTGCGGGTGAGAAATCCAGTCATCTTGGTGCATGTGGCAGGTGGTGGAAGAAACTGAAGAGACAGAGGCATATCGTGATGGTCCTTGCGTGCCAAATAAATGGGTTTCAGCTTTATTCTGTAAGTGATAGGAGTCCATGAAGGGATTCAAGCAGGGGAGTGAGTACAGGGCCAGCATTGCATTTTCGAAAGCACATTCTGGTGGCTGTATTGGACAGAGGTAAAATTTAAAGCAAAGAATCCAGTAGGTCATCCACAGTTCAGGAATAGGGAGCCAAGGCCTGAACGAAGACCATATCACTGAGTTCCTTGAAGATAAGGTCACGACTTACTTGTGTTTTCAACCTCAGTGTCCAGCACAAGGCCTGGTTTAGAGAAGGTGGTCAATGAATATTCAAATAAATGTTGGAAGAGAGCAAAGGTGGGACCCCCCACCCCCAGGCTTTCCTGATAGGCAACCACAGATAGGGAGAAGAATGAGACTGGGGTGAGCAGTCAGAAATTGGTTCATTTCAACCAAAGAGGGGAAAGCTGGGTACAGAGTCAGAAACCAGTCACAAGAAGTTAGGACGTAAGCCTCTCTGTCCACCTTCCTCATGGCAGGGAGGCCTTCTGAGTTGACCTTGGGCAACTCGCTTCTTTCATCAGGGCCTTACTTTCCAAATTCTATAAAATGGAAATGGAAACTCCAGGTACCAGGCAATGTCAAGAATGTGCTTCGAGGAGAAACTATGAGTGAACCCCACTGAAAGGACAGCCATTAGCAATGCCTGTTCATCAGGGTCGAGTGCTAAATCTACCCATGTCAAGGGCAGGCTGGGAATGATGGAGCAGGTCTTTTTCTTCAGCAGAGAAGCTCTCTATTGGGAACTTCCTGGCAGTGATGCTCGATGCTTTTGCCATTCTACATTTCCAAAGCCTGTTGGTCTTCCTAATGAGATAATCTACTTAATATCCTGGTGATGTCAAGTGCTATTATGCCCATTTCCCAGATAATGGATGTCCCAGTGGAGGTGGTAGTGATTGGCAGGGGAAGTCTTGGCAGAAGCTAGGACAGAATGCAGAAGTCTGAACTCTGCCTTCAAAGTCATGGCCCTTCTCCAGGATAAGCTTCGATACAGGCTTCTCAGGTTTACTCGACTCCAGAGCCAACCAGCTTTTCAGAGTTCTTTGTCTTCAATAGCCATCTTTGTGTATAGAGCTGAAAGCTTATGTTCCAATTAATGAAAAAGATGTTCCATAAAAGGGATTTGTCTGAGATCAAAAGGATTTTTAACCGGGACAGGCCTGCAAGCTTTGAATGCTGTGTTTTTTGGCATGTGCTGTAATTAATACATACATTGAATATTATACATAATGTGCATGTCAGTGACCCAATGCACAATTCATATGTTAATGCTATTAATTGCATATTACCTAGGCTGCTTAATGAACATTACATAGGTTTTTAATGAGTGTAGTTATTATAATTGAATTCAATTATATTCCTGCTATGCATATGAAGTCAATAGAATAGCTGTATCCCATAGGGTCCAGGCAGAAGGAAACAGGTGTATGTAGTCAGGGCAACTTGTAAACTGGACCAAGGGGAAGGGAGAAGCCAAGGGCCTGGGATGACATGCCTGGCTGGGCCCTTTGTGGGACCCGGATGGCAGTACACAAAGCAAGGTAAACAGCAGGCAGTGTATACACAAAGACAGGCTCTCCTACTGCCCCTTTTGCTGTGGGTTTGGGACAGGGTGCAGGCCTAGAGCCCTGAAGCCAGCCACACCCACGCTGTAACAGGACACTTTCCTCCTGGCTGACCCAAAGCCGGAGGGTAGTTGCATCACTTCCTCTGGCACCACGGAGACCATGTGATCCGGGCCTGTGGGCTGGCCAGGGATACTGGCACAGGAGGCCCCAGACCCTGTGTTGCTTCTTTTCTCTAGAACCTGAGTCTGGAGGCGAGAGGTCAAGCTGATGTAGCCACTGCTGTTGTCACTGCTGCTCACGTAGGCTCTCACACCCTCCAGAAGGGGCAGCCTAGCCCGTGTGTGTTCAGAGAACCGGGGAATGAAGAGGTATCAGCATTCCAGACACTTAACTTCTAGGGAAAAGAAGAGAAAGGTGACTCGGATACGATGGACACCTGCCGTGGCCTGGACACTGCTGATGTTACCACCTTAAACTTCACGGGAAAGAGGCAGGATGTTTGTATTGGCTGAAGTGACATTAAGCCTCAAGAGAGGTTAGAAATTTGTCCAAGTTTTTTTTTTTCTCTCACGCACACATATGGCTAATTGAAGGTGGAACCAGGATTTAAACCCAGGCCTGTCTTACTCCAAAGGTTATAGCATCCAATTACCCCAGGCTGTCTCGATACAATTTTGTGGTCCTGTTTTTGTTTTGTTTTGTTTTACTTTTGAAAATCTTTACTATTTAATAATTTAAAAAAATTAATTGAAGTATAATTGACACATAACATTGCTTTCAGATGTACAACCTAATGATTCAATATTTGTACATATTGCAAAATGATCACCAGAATGTCTAGTTAACACTGTCATCATCTGTCATTAACAAATTTATTTTTCTTGTGATGAGAACTTTCAAGATTTACTCTTAGCAGCTTTCAAATATGCAATACAGTATTATCAACTGTAGTCACCATGTTGTGCATTACATCCCCAGGGCATATATTTTATGACTGGAAGTTTGTATCTTTTGACCCCCTTCATCCATTTTGCCCACCTCCACCCCCATATTCACATCTGGCAACCGCTAATCTGTTCTCTGTATCCAAGAGCTTCCCCACCCCCTGTTTTTAGATTCCGTGTATAAGTGAGATCATGTATTATCTGTCTATTTCACTTAGCATAATGCCTTCAAGCTCTGTCCATGTTGTCATAAATGGCAGGATTGCCTCTCTTTTATATATATAGATATATAGAGAGAGAGATATATATATATGTGAATATATATATATAGATTATAGAGATATATATATGTCAATATATGTATTCACATATATATATATATATTATATATATATATATTCACATTTTCTTTATCCATTCATCCATCAATGTGGTGGTACTATTTTTGAAGGCCACTTAGAAGTCTGTGTTAAGATAGCGATGGGAGAAAAAGCTTGGTGTTGATAGCAGAGTAGAGAGAAAAGGAAAGAAGGAAAAGGAATAAATGAAAAAAAAAATCACAGATGGAGAACTGTATTTTTCCGGTAAAACTTCTTGCAAAGTATAGATTTGCATGTCTCCTCCGCTGCCTCTCTCTTTCCACTCTCATTCACCACCAACTCGCTAATGTTAGGCTGGCCAGGAATACACTTTCTATTTAGAAAGAGAACACAGCCAGATTTGGGCCCAGGCCTGGGGACTGACTCATTTTTGCTGGGATGACACATTCATTGTACATGTTTCATAATTTTCAGAAACACCAGATTTATTTCTGTCACTACCCAAAGCCTAACATCGCTGTCCACCTAGGCCACACACTGAGGTGCTGCTATATTTTTTTTCCTTGGGGCCTAAATGGATGAGAAGACTTCCCATGCCTGAAATATCACCCTCGTTTGTAAGGAAAGTCTGGCCAAGAATCGCAGTGTTTTTAACCAGAATTTGGCTGGCTTTCAATAGCCGCCATGCCAAGGCTGTACCAGCCAGAGGGATGGCTCTGAATGTAGGAGTTTGAGACGTGAAAACAAGGCAAAAAAAAAAAAAGGCAGACAGCAAAGAGGGAAGAAGAGAATTGAGGGTTGATTAAGTTTGGAGTGGAGGGAAAGAAGAGGAAGAGAGGGAGTTTAAAAGAGAAAGGCAGAAAGGGAAATAAGGAAGGATCAGGAGAGAGGAGGGAGGGGTGAACTCATTTTAACTCATCAACTACTATGTGAGTGCCAAGCAGTGTCTTGGGTGCTTCTAACACATCACCTCATTTAATTCTCATAACCATTTTGTAGGTAAGCATTACTAATATTCATTATTATTAATTAGGAAGTATGGGGGTCAGGAAGTTGGAATATCATGCCCTACTTTGTACTGATAGTACAGGTCAGAGGGAGGATTTGAACCCCTGGCTGTCTAACTCCTCAAAGCCTGCAGGACTCTGCAGGCGAGAGCATGATGGGAGGCCCCATGCTCTGGATGGCCTATGACAGCCTCCTCTACAGGGGTTGTTTACACACTTAGACATTAAGTACTTAAGACTCGAAGGGCCTGCCACATACACAAAGCTCAGGATTCAGAGCTATCTGGAAACTTTCTCCAGGGTAAACAAAAACAACCACTTCAACTATTTTGCCAACAAATCTCTCTCCAAAAAGAAAAGGAAAGGGAAAGTGATGCTATTTTTCCCCCTCCAAAGTAAAGGTTACAACAACATTTTTCTTTGAGCTGATGTGAGAGCCGCCAGCAGACATTTCTTTGGTAACCATCTCCATGTGTCCGTGTGGAAAGTACCTTGCAGTGACTAAGCATGAGTCGAGGTGATTCACTTGTCATTCTGCTTGGGGACTTTGGTCTTGTTCTGGCAGCCGCAGAGTGTTTTCACTGGCTTCAAGTCCAGGCTCTCCCCACATGCCCCCTGCCCACCCCCCCGGAGGGCACAGGTGACCCTTTTTTGGCTCTTAAGGTGAAGACCATGAGGAGGGGACCGTGAGGACCCCTATGAGACCTTCTAGGAAAGTCTTAGCTGCTAACTTCCTTTGCATCTGAGGAGTCAGGGATTGGAGGCAGTGTTTGAGATGAAATGAAGTTAATTCACTGAGAACTCAGGATATGCTGAGAGTTTTCTCTTAGGCTGTCTCAATCTCCCTCCCAGTAGCCCAGGGAGGCACTTGTTGCTTTCCTTCTTTGATGAAACTGAGGACCTCACAGGGAGAGGAGCCTGATAGTTCACACCCATGTGGCCCAAGAACACAGGGCTGGGTAAGGGACACGTGAGGCCAGTGATGCAGGAGTATTCATCACAGGAGGGTCCAAATGGAACCAGTTTGCTCTCAGGGTCATTTCTGCTTGGTAACTATTTTTACAATTAAACTTTTTATTAAAATCATATTATCTTAGTCTTTTCAGGCTGCCGTAAAAGAATACCATAGACTGAGTGGCTTATAAACGACAGAAATTTATTTCTCAATGTTCTGAAGGCTGGAAGTCCAAGGTCAAAGTGCCAGTAGATCCAGCATCTGGTGAAGGCCCGCTTCCTGGTTCCTAGATGACCGTCTTCTCACTGTGTCCTCACATGGGAGATGGGGGAGGGGAGGAGTTCTCTAAGTCTCTTTTATAAAGGCACTAATCCCAGTCACCTCTGAAAGATCCCACCTCCATATATCCTCACATTGGGGATTAGGTTTCAACGTGTGAAGTTTGGTGGTGGGGGTGGGGTATATAAACTAAATGTTTATTTGGCCTATTGCACATATACATATAGGAAAGGGCACGTATCATGAGTGTATAGCTTGGTAAATTTTTACAAACTGAATAGAGCCTGTAACCAGCACCCAAATGGAGAAATAAAACATTACCTGTGGTAGCTTGTCTCCAAGATGCTCGCCATCAATTTCTTCCCTGTGTACATTATGCCCTTTCCCCCATGGAAGTAAAATCTCTTCCTCTCCTCCCCTTAAATACAGACTGGCTTAGTGACTTCTTTGACCAATAGAATGAAATAGAAATGATGCTAAGTCTAGGTCATGAGAAGCCTTGTAGTTTCTACCTGGGTCTCTTGGAAACTCTCTCTGGGAACTCCAAACCACCACGTGAGAAGTCCAGCCATGCTGAGACTGCCATGCTGAAGAGGCAACATACAGGCGCTCCTGTCAACAGTTCCAGTGGAGCCCAGACTTCTGGAGATCCCCGCCGAAGCACAAAACTTGTTAGGACAGCTTTTCTGGATCCTGCAGACCAGTCCATCTGCCAACTGAAGACCACTAAGTGACCTCCATCAAAACCACATGGAGCAAAGAATCCCTCAGCTGAGCTCTGCCTGAATTCCTGACCCACATAGTCGTGAGGTATAAAGAAATGGTTGCTATTTTAAGCCCCTGTGTTCTAAGGTAGTTCATTAGGCAGCAATAGATAGTCAAACATTATCAATCACTGCAGAGGCCCCACTAGTGATGTTTTCCTATCACAATGTTCCCTCCAGTGGTCACCATTCTCCTGACCTTCTCTATTATAAATTAGTTCTGCCTGTTTTTATACTTTTTATCGATGAAATCATACAATTTGTCCTTTTTGGTGTCTGTTCTCTGGCTCAATATTATGTTTATGACATTCTGCCATGACGTTGCTTTTTGTTACAGGTTATCATTCTCATTACTGTATTCCATTGTGTGAATATATTTACCCATGCTACTGTTTGCAGACATTTGTGTTGTTTCCAGCCTTATAAATGGCATTGCTATGGACATTCCAGTGAATGGATTTCTGTTTGATATAGACCTAGGAGAGGGACTGCTAGGGATTAAGGTATTTTCAGCTTTTGGAGCTATTGCCACGTAGGTTTTAAAAGTGGTTGTGCCCATTTATATTCTTATTGACAGTGTTTGGTGATTGCTCCACCTTCTCCTTAGAACTTTCTATTTACTGTCTTTTTTGTTTTGTGTTTGAGAATTGTATACAATTTTCTAGCACACCAGAAATAGAAGGTTTGTCCACCTGCCAAGGTGGCATCTGAGAATGCAAGCGAAATGCAGAAAAACTGAACTTTCTTGACCCAGATTGGAAAAAATGTTGCAACCGTTCATTCACATCCAAAAAGGTTGTTGGGCTCAGCTTCCACTTTCCTCATTCATCTGGTCACTTTCTGCTTTGCAAGGGAGGCTCACTGAGGAAGTGATTGGGACTCAGACTATTTTCTTCATTCTTGGGCCCTGAGTCATCTCTAGGTCATGGGGTATTTGGAAGAAGGTGAAGCAGGGCATGACAATTGCATGTATTTTGGGGCAATCAGATGGCTTGGTCATAAACATTTGTTCAGGAGATTTGAAAATTTCTCTTCCCAGACCCTCTAAGTCTCACAAGTTTGTGCTTCCTAATCGATGTGACAAGACATCTAGGCACACAGAACTTGAAATTACAAAAAGAAAAAAAACAAGGGAAAAAAAAAGAAGAAGAAGAAAGAAAGAAGAAAAAACAAGCATGTGGCTGATTTGAACAGATGGACTGAGCTTATGGCACCTGGAAAAAGTATGGTTCTCCTGTAGCTATCTTGTCCCAAGTCCGGTGGAAACATATTTTGAAAAATGGCAGATACTCGACATGATGTTTAGTTTTTGTGTCAATGTAGCTAGGCCGTAATATCTAGTTATTTAATCAAATGCTAATCTAGGTGTTGCTGTTAAGGTATTTTGTTGATGTAGCTAACACCTATAATAAATTGACTTTAAGCAATGGAGATTTCCCTTGATAATGTGGATGGACCTCATCCAATCAGTTAAAGACCTTAAAAGCAAAAAACTAAGGTTTCCTAGAGAAGTTCTGACTCAGACTGCAGCACCTTGCCTGAATTTCTAGTCTGCCCTATGAATATCAGGCCTACTAGCCGGTATACTGATATATACGCACATACATGTATGTCTCTATACATATATAAATAGATGAATAGACAGATATTATTGGTTTTGTTTTTCCAACACATGGCATCAATGAAATTAAACATGCCCAGAGAAATTAATAGATTTGGATCAGAGGCCAGCCTATCCTAAGTTCCTACAATGTTCTTGGAGTGGGCTCCTGAGGGTGGATCAGATTATCAGGCACCTGTCCTGCATTCTGATCAGTTCTATGGTTCTAGATGTTCTTCTGTAGACACATTCTTATCCTGTAGGCTGGACACTCTTATAAATCCTCGTAGGAGACTGCATCACTCCCTTCCAGAGGAACCTACAAAGGCTCCCATTTCCTGTGGATAAAACTCAAACTCCTTATCTTGATGTCCTTGTTCTCCTGGTTCTTCCATGACATGGTGCATGTCTTGCTTCTCTTTCCATCTATACTCTCATCACCCTCATCTTATATGCAACTGTCTAGCAACACGCAGAATGAATCTCTCCCTTCCCTGAACATGCTTGGCTTGTTCTAACATCCATGTCCTCATTGGTGCTATTGTCCTCGTCTCTCCCTTCTATTTAGCAAAACCTGTCTTTTAAGAGCCGGGCCACGTATCACTTCCTCATTAAATCCTTCCTGGCTTTCCCGGGAAGACTATTTTTTTCCTTAACTTACTCCTACAGCAGGTTTTGTGTATTTCAATGATGCCCACTATTGTGCTGCACCGAGTTAGATTTCTTTTGTACACTGGCGCCCCCCACCCCCCAGACCAAAAGGTCACTGAGGGTAGAGGCCAAATCTTGTTTCCAGTTGTGTCACTATCACTCATTCCAGAACCTGACACAGATTAGACACTTGGGGTACTAGCCGAGGAATAAATGAATGCTAAGCATATCTATTCTGTTGTTCATTTTTGCAACAAAAATTTATTGTGTGTCTTCTCTGAAACAGGCATGCTGCAGTGAAGATAAGAGGTATGGCTCCATTGCTGAAGGAGCTTACAGTCTCAGAGGGTGAACAGACACAAAGTTAACATGCACATCCATATCCAAGGGGAGTGCGCCCAGGTTCATGTGCCAGCACATGCTGATGTGGGGTTGCTATTCCAGGCCGTCACGGAGAGCGGAGCTGCCCTGGAGAGTCTTCAAGACCCACAAAACTGGGTCCGAGAGCAAAAAGCCTTTGTAGTTCTAAGCCACTGAAATTTGGAAGGTTGTTTGTTATTGCAGCAGCATCTGGTCTATCCTAACTAATACTTGACCCATGGTGAAAATCTTAAAGACAGGAAAAGACTCATGGCTGGAAATGTGGGCTTGTGCTCTGGGAAAACAAGTCATGTTTTGAAGTTCCCAGCTGTCCTTCTTTTTTTTAATATCACGGCCAGAATCTGAATCTAGGACCTAGAGCTTCTGCCTATTTTGTTTCAAGAGAGGACCCATCGAAGTACCGCTTTTAGTGTTGTTGCGTACTCTTACCTGTATAGGGAGGTAAGATCTGGCTGAGGTCTGTGTGAAGGCTCTGACCGTGGCCAGGGGTCAAGGCATGCACTGTCCTTGGAAGGGAAGCTCAGGAGCCCTCCTGTATTCTGGCCTCCCTGCTGAGCTGACTACTCCCAGGACTTAGGGCCTGTGTGTAGAAGAGCCTGACATCAAGGCATCAAGGTCATACCCCTGAGTGGTGGCAATGGGCAGTCTTGCTTTGACCTGGAGTGTCAGTGTAAATGGCTTACTCTCCATTTCTCTCTAACTGTGGAAACCTGGATCCACCAGAGTATATGTGTGTGTTTCCTTAAAACAATTCTCTGAGACCCATCTCATCATTCTATTTCACAAACTGGAAACTGAGGGGCAACTCAAACCAATGTTGTGGCTATTTAGTTGAACAGCTAGAATTCAAAAGGAGGTCTTTTCGATTTTAAAGCTATGGTTCTTTCCACTACCACACAGTTGTAGCAGTGCATTTCAACAAACACTTCTTGAGAACCTCTCTATGGCGGGCATTGTGTGAGCACCAGGCATGAATAGAAGCAAAGCTTGCTCGCTGCCTTCGACGAGCTCTTATTTTGTTGGAGATCCGGGCACATTACTGGGCGATTACGACAGAGTGATAAATACCACGTTTAGAGAGCACGGGGGAGGAATCAGTGGAGATGGCTTCTTGGAGGAGAGGCCATGGGCCTGAGACCTGAAGTTTGAGTGGCTATTTTCTGGACAGCTACAGAGAGGAGGGGAGGAAGGTCTAGGCAGAGACTCAAGCACATGCAGAGGCACTGAGGTGTGAGACCACGGGCTTTGATAGGGATAGGAAAATTTAGCTGGTGTGATGGCGAGCAGCAGAGTATTTAAAATTTGTAAGTGACCTGTAGTTCTCTGACTTTTGTGGGGGCCTTGAATAATTTAGATAATTGCAACACATCTTCCTTTGGCTCCACATCAAAGTCACTCCATCTCAGCAGCTCCCGAAGTTTCTGAGGACGCTGGCTCAGCGCCATTTACCACCACCCCAGCTGGACTGGCGGCAGGTCTGTGTGAGGCCTCTGATGGCAGCACCCCGAAGGTATTAAATGCATTCCAGCCAGGGCAGCTAAAGAGAGCCCGACAACCTCCTATGGGGCCCTCCACAGGAGGGAACAACAGCAATTTTAAAGAAGGTAATTGGCTTTGTTTGGCGAGACTTCTGGTATTATATGCTGTGCTAGTCACTTTAAATATTATCTCACTTCGTTCTCTCAGTCATCCCTGGTGGAGGACCTATCCTTCTCAGTGTTAGGAGAAACTTGGCCTCGCGGGGTTTTATGTGGCTTGTCCTGGTTTTATGTAACTTGTCTCTTATGTGGTCTTGCTTCTGTCGATTTCAATTAGATTAGAAATTGAGAGCAATCATCTATAAAATGGGCATGTTTAATATCCCTTAAGTTTCATGAGAAATAGAAACCCATCCCCTAGCCAATCGGTGGGTTTTTCCTGACCACCTTTCCCAGGGACCTGGCTGGCCCAGCCACCTTTAGTAGCCTCTTTGCTTGGTTGAGGCATGCTACTTTTGTGGTCTCTTCCTGGCTAAGGAAGTGGGGTGACAGAAATGGTAATTCCTTCCTATTTTTAATCCTGGCCTTTAACCCACAGAAGTCACAACTGGCCTTTGGACCAGGCTTCCCCAGAATAAAGGGAGGAGGGACATAAAGAATTCAAATGGGGAAGTGGTTCAACAAGGAGGAAAGTGGTGCGAAGCAGGGCTTCTAAGAGCGGGCAGAGGTCGCAGGGAGCCGGCTAGAGGAGGACAAAGGATGGAGGAGCAGGAGGAGGCGGGGTGGTGTATAGGGCCAGTACACAGGAAGTGGACATGGCTTCCGGGGCAAGGGAGCACAGAACGGATGAAGGGGCAGGAGGCCAGGATCAGAGCTCCAGGAGCAGGAAGTCACCGAGAAGCAGTGGCCGGTGGCATGTTTTGGTTCTGCTTTCAGAAGTACAGCAGTGGTTTGGCTGCAACATTCAAAGACCTGAAAATATGGAAGCAGGCTTTAGGGAAGAGGAGCACTGAGAATAGCAGTAGTGAATACGGGAAGTGCTGAGCCGAGGGCTCTTTAGCAGAGCCATGGTTTCTTTCTGGAGCCCGTCAGTCTACAAGAAGAGGATATCCAGTGCTGAATATCCTGGGCCTGCTGGGGTCAACCAGCTGATTCTCTCCAGACTTGCCTGCATCAGCTTAATATACTTTGCACATCTTAAGGGGCCACATCAGAAAAGCTGCTGTTGATCATAGGGATTATGTATTCATTCAGCATAATTTATCGAGACCTAATCTGTGCCAAGTTTTGGAATTTGGAGATGAACTAGAACTCACTGTCTGATGACATTATTTGACTACAGAGTGACCAGCAGTAAACAGAAGCACCTGCACAGAGCTTTGGAGCTCAGAGAAGGGAGAATCTGAGTGGGCCCTGGGAGAGTCAAGATCGTTTTCTTGATGGGTTTGCAAAAATGCGCACATGAACTTGACTGAGGGGGAAGCAAAGGGCAGGCCATGCAGAAGGGGTACATGTGTTGAAAGGAGGTGGAAAGTTGGGTATAATCAGGGAATGGCCAGGAGTGGGCGAAGGTGAAACCTGGAAGATAAAGGAGGCATAGATGCCAGACTCGGCAACCTGGATTTCATTCCATGGACACCGGGAACTATGGAAGTCTTTTGCAGAAGGTAAATGGGATCTTAGTACTATGTTTCAGAATACTGATTTTATAATAACTACGATATTAATTGCAAACGATGAGGATAACACGAATAACAAATCTATCCATCGTATGTCAAAGGTGAAAGGATGTCACTCCCATGATTATGTTGCATTATTTATGACATTATATCAGTGGGCTGAAGGGAGAGATTCTCCTGCTAGCCTTGAGGAAGCAGACTGCCTTCTGCTTGTGAAGTGCCTGTGGAGAAGGCCATGTGGCAGGGAACTGGGGTGGCTTCTAGGACCAGTATTGGCCCTCAGCTGATCAGTCATTAAAAGCCGGGGTCCTCAGTCATTCATCCACAAAGAAATGAATTCTGCCAGCAACCTGACTGAGCCTGGAAACAGTCCTCCATTTGATCATCCGAGTGAGAACACAGCCCAGCTGGCACCTCGACTGCAGCCCGTGAGACCCCGACCAGAGTTAAGTCATGCACAGACTCCTGACTCACGGAAACTGTGACATAAATGTGTGTGCTTGTTTAACGCTGCCAGTGCTGTGGTAATTTGTTACAGAGTAATAGATCACTAATACAAATGGACAGCACAGGAATCTGCTTCTAGGAGCATCTAGTTAATGTTAAGGATTATAGAGCCATAGGTATGTCTGTTTTATAAGCTGATAGCATCTGCAGCTGCCCACAGAGTGGGATTTGAGAGACAGTGCTGCTTCACCACATGCCCCAGCCCCTAATAGCTCTCCATTGCATGTCAACCACTGAAGAATAAACCTACTACTTTCAGAGTCTTGGGGGTGGGGCAGGTAAGGAGAAGAGCAAAGCCCAGAGTCAGATGGGCCTGGTACCGAATCATGATGCCACCATGCAACGTCACCTAGGTTGACGTTTCTGAGACTCATCCATAATGATCTACTTACATATACCAAGAGGAGTTAAAAAAACAATATCCATAAGTTTTATCAAAGTCATTTATTAAGATGACTGGATCACAGTAGATCTACATAAAAATATTGTTTCTTTCTTTTTAAACTTTTGCTCAGAACCCAGTTTTGGAGCACTTACTGTGTGGCGTGGCACACAGCCATCACTTACTGTTTGTCACTGTCTGGTGGTAAATTCGTCTTGATCTCCCTCGTTCCAAGTCATCCATGCACTTCATATCAGTCTTTGTTCTCCCAGAGGTGGCATTATGTTGAGGAAGACACAGCAATATATGCTGATCCCTGTGGAACCGAGTCACCATCTTTCCCGCCCACCTCCCATGTTCTAGCACGTTGTTTCCCGGAGTGGACAGTTGTTATCTGAGTGGGAGGAGAATCCCAGGAAGCACAGTGATGGGGAGGAGCTCGGAGGCAAGTGGAGAAGGAACCGGGATCCAGCCAGATACCATTCTGGGTGACTGGAGCTCAGTGCCGCTGGGGAGCCCCGGGTGACAATAGGACCAGGACTAGGGGTGATCCCAACCGAGCGGTGAGGAAGCTGCTCTACTTATCCTCAATATTCCACCTTCACTGTCCAGGTGCGACTCCAGCAGCATTAACTCTTTGTCCCTCTGTCTTGCCTTGCACTCGGGCCAAGTGTATGCCAATGCCTGGAGAAAAAGGAAGTCACATGTGTTCCCGTCCCCTTAGGCAGCCTTTGGTGTGCAGAGGTTAATGCCGAGGGTGAATGGACAGGGCCTCCCTCAGGGGTAATACTCTGGACTTCTCAGGGCTGTGAGGATAAGTGGTGTAATGTGTGGCACATGGTAGGTGCTTAACAAGTGTTTTCTTTAAAAACAAAAACAAAAACAAAAATGAACAAACTGTATTTTCCCCAAAGAAAAGTTTATGAGAAACTTACTAAATGAGGTCTTAGGAGCCCAGACTGCTCTGCAGAGGGTGGGGAACTGGTAAGAACCAAGAATGCAAACACCTTGGGCCCAGTGCTTGTTCTCTTCAGATCTCAGTTTCCCCATAAAGTGAGGACCAGGCTGTATGCCAGCGGTCTGGTCCTGCTTGCACATTCTGTTCCTGCGGGTGTGTGAGTTGCACCGACCCCTTAAGAAGTAGGGAAATACAGAGTTTACATGAATCGATCAATGCATAACCTTTTGTATGTGCGTTTCTGTTTAGAGACACTTTACTTAATACATATTGTTCATTCATTAGTAGAGAACTCAGCCAATAGCACTATAACTTGTGCTTGAATAAAACTTATCTAATATATGTATTTTCTCTGTAAAGCACATCACAGCCTTCTTGTGCTCCGGAACAATGGATAGCACTTCAGACTACGCTTGGGAGCCATTTTAAACAGCAAAATTATCATCAAAAAGTCCCCAAATGTGAAAGACATGGCACTATGCAGATCACAAGATGGACACTTGTTTACAGCATGAGCGCTGAAACCAGAAGGCAGAGTGTCACCTTGTCACATCAGAGCTGGGAACACGTGTGTCCAGGGACTCAAATTTTTTTGCTGTTCTGCACATATTTGTGAATAACCGTGGAAGAGGAAAAAAATGCCGCAACATTGATTTGGGGTTATAAATTGATTTTAAGGGTTAAGCATATTTGCAAATACGAAATCCAGGGATAATAAAGATTGACTGTACTTCTCGTTAGGCCTGGCACACAGTAGGTGCTCAGTTAAAAACTGGCCGCTTATTATATTATCATCAGAAATAGCATAGTGTCTGGCAAAGATCTCCTAAGGGGACACCAGGAACCCGAGCATCAGCTCATGCCCACAGTGAGACGGAGGGGGATCTGTGAGTATGAAGCCCCTCAGACCAATGCTCCAGGGACCCCAGAGCCTCCTTTCCTGTCCCTATGACAGGTCTCCCTGGACTCCCCAATTCTTCAGGCTTAACACCTGGGCTTCCCTGGGAGCCAGGAGGTGAAAATTCCAGGGCTGCACTGGTGTCCCCTCATTTGATGTTGAGGCTGCTGGGCCTCTGTGTGCCAGAGACAAGCCTTGCTTGGCCGGGTCCAACTCAGCCTGGCCCGGAGGCCTGCATGCCGTCGCTGGTGAGCGCAGGCCTGTATCCTGCCATTGTTCTGAGAAGGGCTGCTGTGAGCAGAGAGAGCAGCAGATAGGGAGTCTGTTTCCAAATTGCTGGGTCACAGAGGCGAAAGAAGTTGACCCCCTCTCCACCACACCGCCCCCTTCCTGCTCTCCACCCTGCTCTCCCTCCGGTCAGGTGGCCAGAGAAGCCCCAGGGGGTCCTTAACCTCGCTTTCTGCACTTTCCCAGGGGGGAGCAGGAAAAGAACGGGAACTCCCACTTCTCGAGCCTTCCTCTGTGCCAAACCCAGTGCTGGCCACTTTCCACCTCTGCAGTGTCCAGTGACACTGGGTTAGAGATGAGGAAACCGAGGCTCAGAGTGGCCCCCTGAGCGGCAATAACTTCAAGCCCAACCTGGACGTTTGGCAGCGTTAACTAGATTTGGGCTACAATGCAGGATTCTGTCACAGACTTTTCAAACAACAGGAAAAAAAATTGCATACAGGGGCACTATGACAATTCTTAAGATAAAATAATAACAATAATAATGGCAACAACACAACCTCTGAGTGCTTTCTAAGTAAAGGGCACCTTTAAGTAAAGTATTCAGCACTTTACATAATTTTCTCATTCAATTTAATCATCTCAATGATACTTTGAGATATGGATTGTCATTATACCCGTTTTAGAGAGGGGGTGTCTGAGGCTCAGAGACGTGCGCTGACTTGCCTGAGGTTATAGAGGCCATAAATTAGGAAACAGGAGAGCAGAGACTGAGATCCAGGCTGTCTGGCTACAGAGCCCGCCCTCTTACCTGCTAGGGCCTGGGGCTAACGTGCCACCTGCTTTCTCATTCTCAATCCCCTTCCTATTATCTAACTGGGTGACTCCTCCAACTCACCGAATGCAACAGGCAACCAAGGTCACTAGGAGCCCGGGCCACTTGTGAGAGAAGAAGCCAGAGCCCTTCCAAGCTCAGATGCTGGGAGTGAGAGATGCCATGCTCCTCGTTACTGCTGTCTCTTCATTATTGTCCCCATTCCCATCATTGTCATGGCTACATGGCTGGAAGGGCACTCGCTCACCCTGACCTTCCGGTCTAACTTTCCCTTCCTAAGTGCTTCCTTTAGTCTTCATGGCTCCTCTCCTGTTAGGTCTTGTTGCCACGGAGGAGTCAGCTACCATTTATTGAGCTCCTACTCTGTGCCGGGTGTGCTGCGTTAAGCCCACCACACCCCGTGATGAGTCCTGTTAACACCCTTTACAGAAGAGGTCACTTGAGAAAGGCCAATGCACTTCCTCAAGATAACAGTGGGTGGTTTCGCGGAGCTGGAATTGGAAACCTGGGGAAAATTACTGAGAGTTTTTAGTTTTAAAGGAGTATTATCCAGTTCCTCTCCTCTCTCCATTCTCTTCCCACCAGTTTGTTCATTGATTAGTTATTGGGATGATTTTCTTAGTGGGACTCAAAATTTGGAGCTTTCATCTGACAGCGCCCAATATTTTCAACTTTAGTGATGAACTCTTCACCCTCAGGAGGTGTCCGAATGGCAGGAACTTGAGGTTCAAAAGTATATCTCCATCACCTTTCCCTGTAGGGCCAACAGAGAAGCCTGCACAGAATTCCAGCCTCGCCTCTCCTGCCCTGTTCCTGCGTGAGTGAGGGTAACGGTCTAATCCTGGGAGGCAAAGGAACAGGAGGTGTTGGGCTCCCTGCTCTTCTTTGTCCTGTGGAAACTGTCCTTCATCCCGCCCTGCCTGAGGCAGTTTTCTTCCCTCATGAATTGTGCCAACCACATGGCCTCTCATCCATAGAAAGATGGAACGGAGCCCAAGGGCAGCCAGAACCCACAATCCCTCAGAGGCCACCATGAGGGAAGGAAGGAAGGAAGGAAGGAGAGGCTGAGGAATTTCGTACTTGGCACCATGAGTGGTAGGCTCAGGCTCTGGAGTTCTGCCGTCAGAGCCACATTTGATTCTATGGGCGACCTTGGGTAAGTCGCTTAAGCTCTCTGAGCCCAGCTACCTCACCTCTACAATAGGGAAAATAATACAGATCTTGTATGGCTAGGGACTTAGCAAAATTATGTATGTTGTAATCAACTAGATGCTCAATAGATGTTATTCTGCCTCTTTCTCTTCTCCCTCAAGCAGGGTTAGGGTGAGAGCTAGGAGGAGCACTGAAATCCATTTTGTTCATCAGCCTGTCTCTTCTCTCTAGGACAGAGTTAATTCTCTTTGCTATGGCTCCTGCTTGAATATTAACCAGACCAAACACTGGCAAACTAAAAATCTGGTTAGAACATATACATGCAATGAACTAGCAAAGCACCTACACTGACCTCTGCCAGATTTCCCTTGCTCTAAAGGTGGAACCAGGAATGTGCTGACATTTACCTTCTTCACTCTCTTGAGAGGGTGGGTGGGGTTGGGGGTTGGGGTGGGGGAATAGGAGGAGACATCAAGAGCTATGAATGAGAATGCGAGGCTTGGCAAAGCTGAACACTATAAGGTAGGCAGTCAGGAAGGCATTGCAACTGTGAAGACTGGGGAGGGGAGCAGTGAATGGGGCGAGGAATTCAGAAGGAGGGGGAGCAGGTAGAGATCATCTGGAGAATAGGGGACGCCATGAGCTCCCAGACCAGCTCTGTGTGCGGCTCACTTTCGTTGACCATCGTGAGTGAGATGTGTGGGTGGGTCAGTCCAACTGAAAGGATGGAACGTGGAACATAAAGGGAGGCTAAGGTTAAAATGTGCAACTCCTCCTTTTTCTGGAAGACACGTGAAATAAAACGTGTTATCTGAGCCTCCCCAGTGCATTAAGAGATGCACTTCCAATACTTTCCTCATCACATTCGAGGCTTACATATTCATTTTCAAGCAATGATCAGCTTGGAAGAATGTCAACTTTCTGCATTTTCAACCAAACAAAATTCATCTTCACCAGGCACCCACCAAGATAAAAGATGATTTTTTTCTAACTTAATATTCATCATTAAAGGAAGTCTATAATAAGAAATTAATCTTTCCGGTTACTTTTTTTTTTTTTTAAGACATATAACGTTTGTCCTAAGGCTTTGTAGCTCTCTTCTTATAAACCGGGGATATGTTCTTTTATAAACATCTCAGGAGCATCACTTCTGGTTGTCACGGAGTTGGTTAAGGTACCATGGCAAGTCCACCTTCTTCATGTCTGTTTTGCACGGATAGGATTGCCAGTGGGGATGGCAGGGATGCAAGGAAAAGGAGGAGTTATTAAAAGTGAAGGTAACAAGAACAAAATCACTTCTTAAATTATAAATAATTTTGTCTAACATAGATGCAAAAGACAGTCACTGCCTCAGCATATGATCATCGGTGGGGTGTCCCTGTGGGGAAGCAGAATTATGGTGCTAGTTCTGGCAGGGGTGGCCCGGCACATTTGGCAGCCTGGACCATCTTTACTTGGATGAACGGGAAGGGGCTGAGAAGGCCGAGACTTTAGTCTAGGAAGTGTGCCCAGGCTCTCAGCAGCATCGATGCTACCTCTGCCCCAGTTAAGGTTAAAGTTGAGGGGATTTTGAGAGCATTTCCTCTAAAACTCATTTCACAATTAGAAAAACTGGAGCCCAGATTGCTTCTGAGACTGTTTCCCTAATCCTTTTTTTCTTTTCTTTTTTTTTTACGCTTATAACACCTGGTCTTCCTAGGTGGTCTCCCATCCAAGTACTAACCAGGCCCAACGCTGCTTAACTTCCAAGATCAGTTGGGATCAGGCGTGTTCAGGGTAGCATGGCCGTAGACATGTTTCCCTAATCCTGAATGTATAAAATATTTAAAAAGTCAACAATGAACTTGAATGTAAAGTTTCCAAATATAAATCTAAATGGTCAATGAGCAGATGGGAGGATGTTTAACTTCACTAATAATCAAAGAAATCCTAATTGGTATACTGGAGTGCCATTTCAGTCCTATTTTAAGAAATTTAATTAAAATACTCAGAGTAAATGTGAGAGAGTGGTGGCAGTCTTATTCATGCTGGGGCCACATGAGTTGACTGATGCAACCGTTCTGAAGGACATATTGGCAATATGTGTCAATACATGTCAATATGTGTCAATATGTGTCAAGAATTTTAAAGATATACATATAGTTTTTGACATAGCAGTTAAAATTTTGGAAAGTTATAAACATATTATAGGTGTGCACAAAGGTTTAACTATGAAATTGTTCATTTACTGAAAAATGATATGTTCTCCAAATGAAGGGACAATTCACGTAGCACATTTATAGAATGAGAGATTTAAAATCATGAAAATATCTGGGTTCATTTTCCTGATTTATTTCCAAATCTTCTTTAGCATCATTTCTAGTTGAAAGAGCATGATAAAAGATGTAGATTTAATGACCTTATTCCATCTCTTTCTAGATATGTGACTTCTTAAGTCATTTCAGATTCTGAGCCTCCATCTCCACACTTGTAAAATGAAGTCAGAAATAACACCTAAATTGGAGGTGTGTGGTGAGGATTCCTGAGCTCATATGCAAGGAAGCACCTTGTAAAGTCTTAGCACTCAGAACTTATGGTTATGGTCATTGCTTCTGAGTACAGCTAAAACCACAGCCAGAGCCCATCTCTTGCTATACGTAGGGTTATTCCAGGAGGGGGGACCTGCTGTTCTGCCTGTGGCAGAACAAAATTCCCAAGCAACCTGGACCTCTCTACCCCCGACCCAGAGTCTGTTTAGCACAACTTCGGCACCCAGGGAACATGGACAATAGAGGAATGGAGGACAGTGAGAACATCCCATGACCGAGCCATTCACAGCCAGAACAGACTAGTTCTAGTGAGGGAAGTAACCTCAGACTTCAGTACACAGAGTTAGTTGCCGAACTTGGGTGACATGGCCATGATTGTTGCCATAGTTATACGCTTCCTGTAACATCATCTGCTACTTTTTTTTTTTTAAATAACTCATCTTTTAAAAACTAAAATGAATTGATTTACAAAGAAAACTTTCTATCACTACCTTAAAGGAAAACAAAAATAGTTACTTGCTAAAGTAGAAGTTAACCAAGGCACACGCACAATGATAACAAAACAATGAGATGAAACTCTAGCTATTCTTGCCTGCTGAAGCCTGGTCCTAAGACATGTTCTCAGTTACAGAAGAAAGAGAGCTGTTGAGGGCACACCTGCACCGACGTGGAAATACGAAGGATAAGAAGAGAACTGAAAAGCTCTTCCTTTTTATTATTTTCTCTCAAGCCTATGATTCCTGAAATCA
Organism: Pteropus medius; assembly: GCF_902729225.1. Classification (NCBI taxonomy): domain Eukaryota; kingdom Metazoa; phylum Chordata; class Mammalia; order Chiroptera; family Pteropodidae; genus Pteropus; species Pteropus medius. The sequence continues at coordinate 3,156,878 of NW_024344374.1, forward strand.
CTCCCCATAGGTGACCTGCACTGTTTTGTGCCCACCCTTTGAGAAATAGCGATGCAGCCAAACTCTCCCATCACCACCCCAGCCATTTCATAGACATGAAAACTGTGGCCCAAACAAGAGAAGAAACTTGTTCAAAAGCCCAGCAGTTGAACTGGGATGAGACCCAGGGCCCGATTCCCAGCTCAATGTGCCTTCTACCAAGCACCCCAGTGGACCTTGTAAGAAGGCCTGGTTTTAAAAGATAAACAAGACGAGCAAAGACAAGCTCTGAATCACCAAGACTTTTGTCTTAAAGAAATTACAGCTGCTTTTTTGCATTTGTGGCTCCTTGTTCAGAAAAAGGACAAAAAAATATCGTGCATCCTTCAAAGACTATTTTGAATTACAGACTTTCTTTGAAATGGCCTATATTTAAGCACGGAGTTCAACATGTAACATTCTTTTCACTCCCTGAGTTGCCTCCTCTGTCCCTGGCAACCAGTGTCTGCAACTACGTGTGTGCCTTGGGAGCAGTCGTGTTGGTACCAAATGCTGGGAGGGAAGGGTTTCTGAGCTGAACTAGCTAGCGGCCCAAGGGTGAAAGTCTCTGATCTGAAAAGGTTTAACTGGGTGCTTTTGGGGATAGAAGGAGCAGGAAGAGCAGAAGCTATGATGGAGCCCACACTCTCATTTGAAGATGGGCAACAACACTTCCTTGTTGCAAAGCAGAGTCACAGTTTTCAAAGTCCTCAGGAAAACCCTCACACTATGTCGTGTCTCTGGTTTTTGGTCCTGTTGTGTCCCCTTTTTAAATTTCTAATAATTATCATAATGGGAGATAACAGCTGGTGCCTAAACGCCCTCCTCTGCTGCCTTTCCAGTGAGCAGTTCTGAGGCACATTCTACATTGCTCCTCAGAAGATGTCAGCAGAATCCGGCCCCAGTGCTCACGGCAGTGACCAGCTCAAGAACACTCCCTATACTGGCTTTTCTTCCTTCCACGTTTTACTCCCTAATACCTGACTCCTGTTTCCTGGGATTACTTCCCAAATTAAATTACTTGCACTCAAGCTCTTACATAAGACTGATTTCTGGAAGGATTTTTTGCTCGCTGTCTGTCTCTTCCATGGGACCAAAAGCTTCACAAGGGCAGGGTGTGTTTGTTAATCACTGCTGTGTGCCGGGGCCCAGCATGGTGCCTCATACACTGTTGGTGCTCAGTAAATGTTCACTCACTGCATCAATATCCCGTGAGGAACGGAGGGAGGACCTCCTCAGGCATGTGTTCTAACAAGGTAATGGAGACAGTGTAGTGTATGAGTTTTCAAAGTGTGGTCTGGGGACCCCTCAGAGTCCCTGACAGCCTTTGAGGGGGTCCATGACGTTAAAATTATTTTTGTAATAATACTAAAGTGTCATTTGCTTTTTTCACTACCACTCTCTCCTGGGTGTAGAGTTTTCTGGAAGCCACTCGATGTGTGATGATGACATTGTTTTGATGACTAATGAATGTGTACTGTGTATTCTTGGGCTTCGAAAACTCAGTTTTAATTTCTAATAGGGTGATTAATAGAATCCACAGAAACAAAAGCTCTTTGGAATCCTCAATAATTTTGAAAACTGTAGAGTGTCCTGAGACCACAATGTTTAAGGGCTGCTGGCCGAGTGGTAAAGTGAGCCTTCCTGGAGTCTGAGGGCCTGGGTTCGAATCTTAGATGTGTCTGGCCTTGGGTGAACCATAAAACCTCTTGCTGGTTTAGTTTTCTCGTCTGCAAAATAGAATAACACAAAACTAATCACACAAGATGTAAGGTTGTCGAGTGGTTTAAATATGAATTGATTCCTATAAAAAGTAACTAGAACGATGCCTAGCACAGAGTGAGTATTCTATAAACATTAGCTATTATGGAGGTCCAGAGAAGTTGAGAGACCTGTTCAAGGTCACACCGGGGGTGAGTGGGGGAGAGCCTCCCCTGAGCCATTGATGGGACTGGGGAGTATACTTAGCTCTTTCCATGCCTAGGAGATACAGAAGCTAGCAGAGAAGGTCCTTCTTCCCCAAGTGGCCCAGGGACCAGGAAGCCAGGGAGAGGGGGTGTTTGATCAGTGGCTGCACAAGTGACTAATCTCTGCCTACAGGGGCCTGAGGGAGATGCTGGTGGGAAGAGAGCCCCAAGGACAGTGAACTGGCCAGCTTGAGGGCACTGGGCTCTGGCACCTGCCTCTAAAAGGCAGCAGCGCTGGCCGGGGCCAGGGAAAAGCTCCGATTCCTGGAAGCATGCATCGGCACGTTCATTGCTATCTTATCAGCAGAGTACGGAGGAGGCCAGGGAGCAAGGGATGGATCCTGTTACTCGTGACGAAATGCCCTTCTGGTCAAGTATGAAAAATGTTTTAGGAATGAGTTCTAGCCCTGGTGTGAAAACAGATGTTGAACTCTTTTTTTTTTTTTCCCCCTCTGACATAGTTCAGGAAGACAGGGCAGGAATCAAACGTTTGAAGCCCAGTTGCTCACGTGTGTAAAAGGCCCTGGAATGATGTCAGAAGAGACGATTCCAAGTCAAGGCTGCAAGCACTAGGGGAGCCCCCACCCTTTCCTCTGTTCTACTTAAGGGGAAACTGAGGCCCACTTTGAGAGGGAAAAGAAGTGTCCAAGTTCACGCAGCTTGGCTGGGGTTTGGCTAATGCTTGAAACAAGATTGGCAACAGTCACAAAATTAGGGCTGATTATCTTGAATGGGTCCATAAAAAGTGAACTTAGGAAAAATTAAGTTTTTACAACCAAGGCAAAAGTCTTACCTGATAATTTTATTTTTTTAACTGATTAAATATAATAATTAAATTACTCTTTCTCTCAAAAATAATCGATGTTTATAAGGGAATAGAAGCAACCATTGAGGCTTTCAGCTACAATATCTGTGGAGGACGAAGGGCTGACTGGTGGAAAGAGGTCAGGATTTAGGGTCAAGTACACTGGTGTTTAATATCCTGCGTCTGTCACTTGGTCGCTGTGTGATTTGGGGCAAGTCTCTGAGCCTCAGTTTTTCCTTTACAAAATGTGGATAGTGATGCTTTCTTGAAAGAGTTGTTGTGAAGAAGGTAGCATTACTATATTAATAGTTGACTTCTTCGAGCGCTTCTTATGTGCCAAGTACTGGGCCATGAGCTTCCACGAATTAAATTCATTTTATCCTTCCGATAACTCATTGACCTAACTACGTTAGGAGTCCCATCCCATAGACAAGGAAATGGGACACAGAGGTTAAGTACCTGCTCACTTAAGGCCACTGGGCCAAGAAGGATCAGAAGTGGGATTTGAACCCATGCTGTCTGACTTCACAACCCACATGAACCCATATAAGGTGCCTAGGATAGCAGCAGCACATGTAAGAGGTGCAACGTAAATGGCCCCTGGTATTGGTTTTATTAAAATAATTATATTTCATTTCACTTGGCTTATGGAACATCACAAAGGCACATCATTCCGAGATCGTTATTGAAAAAAGTCAGGAAAGTAGTATCTGAAGGAAAAACTGAAAGTCTCTTCAATATGTGGAATGAGGAACTGACATAGTGGCCCTGACCTAGGGGTGCCATCCTGAGAGGTTTGAGAAAAAGAAATAAGGGCTCTTGAGTGAATTTCTATTTCATAAAATTAATAACAGAAATCTTACACTGAGCCTCTGCTATGGAGTTTCCCAGGAGAACTAAGCTATCACATTACTCCGCTTCGAGTGGGGATTACATAATCCACCGGAGAGGTATTGGTTATCTCATGCTGATCACAAGGTCAGGTTGGCAGCGACATATGTCTTGATTAAAATTAAGGATCACTATACAATAAACATCTTTTTACAATAATTGCATCCTCTTTCATTCTGTGGGGCTCATGGGAGAAAATTAGTGACAGGGTCCCTCCTTGATGAGAAAGTTGGGAGCCACTCAGCTGAGAAGTGCCGCCATTTCAGAGTTGTTTTATGAGCAGAAGCTGTCCCAGATTGGCAAGGAAGTTCAGAAAATACTGGATGACCCATTGATCTCTGATGCCTATAAAACTTCCAATCACTAGAAAGAACTAGAAACACATCTGCTCCACTGCATCATTTCAAAGCAGTAGATAGAGCTGAGAGAGTAGACAGGATTTGTCCAGCATTGCCAAGGAAATCAAGGCAAGTCTGGGGCTCCCGAGTCATTGATCTTTCTTCAATGGTTTTCAGGTGTCTTGGGTGCGTTACAGAAAGGTTTTCTGAGCTCTCTGGACATGAAGCCCTGGTTATTCAATAACCTGGGGAGGCTTGCCAGAGGAGGTGACTTAAAGCATAACATAAAGAAAAGTATACATAAGTGTACAGCTCAATGAATTTTTATGAACCCACGCAACCAGTACCCACTGTGTAAAATGGAATGTTACTAGCAACACAGAACCTCACCCCCAATCTTGTGCTACCTTGTAGTAACTAGCACATCCCTAAGGGGTAAATGCTACCTTGAATTTTAACATCATAGATTGGTTTTGCCTGTTTTTGAACTTTTTATCAATGAAATGTTATAGGATGTACTCATTTGTGTCTTTTTTTTCACTCAATAATATATTTGTGATATTCTTTCATATTTTTACACATAATTACACATAATTCATGATATTCTTTCATATTTTTGCACATTGCTGTATAATATTCTATTCTGTGGCTATATCATAATTCACCGATTAATTCTTTGTTGCCGCACATTTGGTTACCATGAGTAATGCCATTGTGAGCATCTTTTAGTTGTTGTTGTTTTTGTGAGCATTTTAATTTTTAGTTGTTGTTTTGGTGAGCATTTTAATATGTGTCTTTTGGTGACTGTATATTTACCTTTTGGTACATACAGAAGTGGAATGGCTTGGAGAGGATGCGGATGAGATAATTTCCCACGGAGGGTGGTTGGTGGTGGCAGGGGTGGGGGGCAGCTCTTCCAGCAGAAGAAGGGTCTGTGCTCAGGCATACAGGTACAAAAGAGCAAGAGGCTTTTCGGGAACCTCGAGTGACCCAGGGAGTTGCGCATGTGGTGCCCATGAGGACTTTTTGCCTCTTCCTCCTCAGCTCCATCTGGCTAACCCCTAGTTGTTTAATCATTTGTTTCTCAGCTTTGAGCTCATCATTTCCTGGGAGGCTTTCCGACTGCCTCTGCCTGGGTAGTTATCTCCTCTGAGCTCCAATAGCCTGCCATGATTTTCCTTAACACAGTACTGTCCCCACTGAATTAGCGTTGTCTGTCCCCACTGAATTAGCGTTGTCTGTCCCCACTGAATTAGCGTTGTCTGTCAACCTTGACTTTCTTCTCACTAAACTGTGAGTTCCTTGGAGGACGGGATGGGTTTGGATTGGTGTTTTCTGTTTGTACCTTGGATCCACTCTGCCCTTTCTCTGACCTATTCTCTGTTCAAGAAGCTGACTTGTATGAACTGCATCAAGAGGCCTTCTTATCCTTTGCTTCCGGCCCCAGCCAATGTTGGAGTCCCCTTAGAAGACCAGAGGTAGAGAGGATAGTGAGAGTATGTGATCTTTTCCTTAACTCTTGCTCTGCGGGTTTATCTCAGGCGGGCCGTATTGCCAGCAGAAGGTCACATCTCCTCTCTAGGTGAGCAACAGTTCCGAAGTTTCCAGGCTCAGGGTACTGCACTATCCTCGTGGTTCCCCTACTATTCGACCAATCTCACTTGAATTGTCCTCGTTTGTCTATGACATCTGCTGGGACCCTGACTAATACATGCATTTTATTTGTCTTTGTACCCATCTAACACATGACCTGGTACATGCTAGCAATCAAAGAGAGTTTACTGACTAAATAAATGAGTAAAGAACTGGGAAAGATTGATGATATAGGAGCTGGCCAGAAGCCAGTGGTAAAGAACCCAGCCTTTCTGAGAAGTTTAGACTTTAATCCTCAAGACCAGGTGTTGCAACCTCAAGTGTCTAAAGAGGCCAGGCAGATACAGTTAGGGATTGTGGCAAACCCGGAAGCGAATGCTGTCTGTATTACAACTGCACGACTCAGCATCAGTCAATTAAAGCTGTGCACGAATTTGGACCCAACATGACCAGATCTTCTGATTTTTCAAAAGAAATCAGAATCTTGATTTCTGACTTTTTTTTTTCTGTGAAATTTCTGATTTTTTAATGCAAAATGCCAAGGTTTAAATGTTGTCAACATTTCAAATTTTAAAACATTTCATGCTAGCAAATAAAGTGTGGCTGCCCATTTGTAAGCTCTCTGCAGCCAGTGGGAAGACATTGGATGGTGTGAAGGCAGGAAGTGAGATGCTCAGATACTGCACAACTCTGTGAAAAAGGTATTCCCAATATTGAGCTGCAGAGACAGTGTGGGGCCTTTGATCTTGGTCTCTAAAGCAGTTCAAATGTGCTGAGAGGCTCTTACACTAAGAGCATCAATCTTTCTTTATGATGGGTACTTCTTTTTAAATCAGTTTTTAGTTCTAAAAATAGTGTTTGGTGGATTTCTCCACTTTAGTCAGGTTCCCAGCCACTTTCTCTATTTCTGCTTCGAGCTGGGAGCTCTGAGTTCTTTTGGGTTTTATCAAATTATACGCTGTGCAAAGGCATCCATTTCACCAACAGATGGACTTAATGTGCATGAAAATACATGCCTTTTAAAGAAACTAAATTAGTAGTTTCACTTCTTTCCCCTTTTATTAAAGACAGAGTTCCAGGAGAGCTCTCTGCTATAAAGGCAGACTTTACAGACATCAGCAAAATGAGATTTATTTGGATGGAAATCGGACGGCACATCAGACAAGTCCTTCCCAACACTGAACCTGTAGGTTTCAAGTCGCAATTCAGAGGGTGCTGACCCCCAATCCCAGTGGTGCTTTAAACACGGGAGAGGGAGGAGAAAATACTTGAAACCTTACAACACTTTAAGAGTTGGAAGTTCTCTTGAAACAATAGGTCGATGGCTTCCTTTGATCATAGGCAAGATGGCATGAAGCCTGGGGAACTGAACGAAGCAGTGGGCATAGTCCGCAGAACTCTGGAACTGGAGTCAAGAGAACTAGATTTTAGTCCTGGCTTCGTCACTGACCCATTCTGTCACCTCAGAAGTGTTCCTTCTCTCCTCAGACTCTCTTTTGCTCCCTTTTTCCCTTGTGTATATGTGTCCTCGTGTCTTTTTTTTTTTTAATGAAATCGTATACATATAGACATATAATATAGATTATGATGCTTTTTTTGGTCTCATAAGCAGATTATGCTGTATACACTCCACAGTTTGCTTGTTTTACTGAATAATTCTATCAGAATATACAAATCAGCCAAATTCTTTTAGAAGGTTTCACGGAAGGTCTGGATGCACACAGTCCTTTTAACCATTTCCAACTAATGGGAAATATGGCACTTCCGATGTGTCATGGCTACCAGAAAACGCAATGTGTACCTCTTTGTGCTGATGTGAAAGTATGTCCCTGGGGTAGGTATCAAGAACTAGAAAATGCTTGATCAAAGAGAATGCACATTTAAAGTTTTTATAGATGCTGCCAAATTGCCCTAACAATAATCCACTGATGTCTGTTCCTGCAAGCGGTATTTAAGAGCTAGCCTTACCCCCCACCCCAACTGACACTAGATGTTATTAGTCTTTAATTTTTGCCCAACTGATGAGTGAAAAATAAAATCTTGCTGTCATTTTAATTAGTACTGACAGATAACTAGTGAGGTTGAGCAACTCTTCATATCTTTACCAGCCATTTATAAAGATGAGATCCTCGCTGTACGTTAGAAGAGCGAACTGAACGGCAGCTGCAGGAGAGATGCTGGCTCAGGCTCTGGCTCTTGCGCTTGTAAGTTGGGCGACTTAGCAAGTTACCTCCCTTTCTCAAGCCTCTGTGCTCTCAGTTATAAAATGAGAGACATGCTGTTATCGACGGAATATGTGTGTCCATCCCCTCCCAATTTCATACAGTACAGCCCTGACCCTCCAAGTGATGATATTTGGAGATGATGCCTTTGGGAGGGAATTAGGGTTAAATGAGGCTACAAGAGTGGGGATTAATGCCCTTATAAGAAGAGACCTAGAGAGCTTTCTCACTCTCTCCACCATGTGAAAAGGCAAGAAGCCAGGAAGAGAGATTTCACCAGGAACCTAATTGGCTGGCGCCTTGATCTTGGACTTCTCAGCTTCTAGAACTGTGAAAATAACATTTTGTTATTTAAACCACCTTGTCTGTGACATTTTGTTATGTCAGCCTTTAATCATATTAATTAGTTAATATGAGCAGCCATGTTAACTAATATGTATAATTAACATTATGTGTTAATTTTAATATATAAAATTGGGAATTGGCTCATGCAGTTATGAAGCTAAGAAGTCCCAGGAGCTGCAGTCAGTAAGTTTCAGTCTGATTCCAAAGGTCTGAGAACAAGAAGGGCCAACGATGTAAATTCCAGCCCCAGTTGGAATCTAAAAGCAGGAGAAGACCAGTGTCTCAATTTGAAGACAGATGGGCAGAGAGCATGAATTCCATTCTATTTAGAGAATGGTTCTATTCAGATCTTCAACTGCTTTGATGAGGCCCATCACATGAGGGAGGACAATCTGCTTTACTCAGTCTACCAATTCAAATGTTAATCTCGTCCAGAAGCACTCTCACAGATACACCCAGAATAGTGTTTAACCAATTATATGGGCACTTCATGGCCCAGTCAAGATTCCCCAATCTTCTGGAAAAAGAGCAATCAGTAATCCTAATCCCCTCCTCATTCTCTCCCTATCAAGTATGTGTTGACATTCATTGACTGCATATCTATTTTGTTAAGTGCATTTCTATTAAGAAATTGTATCAAACATTTTCTGTCTTGTCTTTATTAGTGGAGATGATTATTTTGTATAGGAAAAAAGGTTTAAGATAAATTTAGATAAAGTCTCTAGATCTGAGTGGCCGCAAGAGGTAATCAAACCTGTTGAGTCAGCTGTATCACAAATCTCCTAGGAAGAGAGTTTTTGGCAAATGTGCCCCTCAAACTGGTGTGAGATAAAACAGCCTTCTAGGTTGGCACTTAGATCTGGTCTTCCAGATAACCCTTCTCTTTGGGGCTGGTGGGCTGCTTTGGACTGGACATACCACACCCTGGGCAGCCTCACTTCTCCTCCTAACTGGTTAAAGAAATCTCTCTGAGTACCCAAAGGTGCTGGCATGTCTGAGCAAATGGCTGCACTTCTCAAGGCCTTGTGCCCTACTCCATAAAGTGGGAAGTTAGATGCCATGAACTTGAAGGGCTCTTTCAGCTTGGAAAGTCTGGAATAGAAGAACTCCTTCAGCCCTGTTTTTGCTCTGACTCCCTGAGCAGAGGCTGTCACCTCTGAAAAGCCTTGTGTTTATCCGTCAGGTGAAGAAGGCCCGAAGGAGGGTATGCTTGGCTATCTTTTCACTGGGGGAGTCAGTGTGCACCTTGGCTACTGTAAGGGGAGGAGTAAAGGAGGAAATCCTGACATGGAATATAGCCCTTTCTTTGGATCAGGCATTGTTGTACAGGCTTCCCATGTGTCCCCTCAGTTAGCTGTCATGACAACTTGATGAGGCAGACACCATGATTATATCCATCTTAGAGATGATAAAGGCACTGCAAGGCTAAGTAACCTGCCCAATTTACTAATAAGGGTTAGGATTTAAATTCCATGTCTCTCTTATATTGCTAATCTTTTCAGTTGGGGCTGTGGATGCATTTCAAAGTTGGGCAGACAACCCAAATGTGTCTACTACAGCCTGGCACATAGTAGGTATTCAATAAACAGCACCTACTATTACTACTATTGGTGGGCTCTGGGAAAGCAGTGAGGGCCAATTGGGAAGGACCAGGGGGCAGATGGTTATCATAACGTGCCTCCTGCACAAAGAGTCATATTAGGTGACAGTGGTTATATTTGAAATTCTCTGGACTATCAGGGTAAAAGAGGATGAGGGTGAGATGTTGTGGAGTAAGGCTTCTTTCGTAAGTACACCAGTGAACAATCTCTTAGTGTGACTTTCCTCCTCATCACCACTTCCTGTGGCCTAGTGCCGGTCCTTTTTAGCCCCTTCCTGGGCCCTTTCTTCCTAAATCATCTCCAGATTTATTCTCTAAGCAAAGTATCACTGGCTTCTACTGCCAAATCTATTCCCTGATAAATAGCTCAGATGATGGAATCTCAAGAACCAGCTCAAGGACTTACTGGGCTTGCATGATCTAGCTCATAGCTTTCCGATCCTTTTGGTCTTAGTCCTTTAAGCATCTTATGTACAAAAGAGGCCATTCATTTATTCTTCAAACATTTGTTGATGACTCCCTACTCTGTGCCAGCATTGTGTTGGTCACTTGAGACACAAAGTCAAATAAGACTTTGTCCCTGTCCTGAGAGTCACTACTTTGTATGTAGCCTTTGCTTTTCCTGCTGATGCACCATCAGCACAGTGTCCCACAGAGGTAACATGTATGTACAACATCCCACTGGCTCCTGGTTATATCTCTGTTCCAGATACTCTCCCAGCACTCTCCCTTCTCTCCTACTGACTTTCTCACTTGCCCTCCATCCTGTAAGCTCCTCTGGTTACCTTACTCATCCCTGCTATTCCCAAGGGGCTGAGTCGCAGGCCCATCAGACTGCAAGGGCTCCACGGTTATTTGCTGAATCCTACTGGTATGAAGGCTGGTGACTTGACTGAGCTGGCTGTGTGGAGTTTCTCTTCTGAATTTAAACAAATGCGATCTTAGAGTAATGGCTCTAAGTGGTTCCACAACTAGAGCTGCATATAGAATCCCCTCTGGAAAGCCTTTAAAACTCTCAGTGCCCAGGATGAACTCCAGACCAATTGAGTTAGAATCATGGAGGGTGAGACCCAGGCATCCCCTACTTTGAAAAGCTCTTCAGTTCTTTCTAACGTGCAGCCACGTGGGAAAATGACTGCCCTAGAGGTTAGGTTTGTTCTTTTTCCAGGCTCTGGGTTATCAGCCTGAGGGGATTTTGCACACTGGCTATAACATACATAAAATGACTTTGCTATAATTATGTCCTTAGGAGGAAAACTTGGTAATTTTACAAAGAAGAGACAACTCATAAGTTCAAGAGTGATTTTACTACAGTCTAAAGTTCAAAGCTGTATTTCAGAAATGAGGCCCTAACCTAAAGGAGAGCAATATTTGGCAGAACAAGGCTGTAAAAGTTTACCAGAAGGCAAGTAAATAAAGAATCTAAATGTTCTGGAGCCCGTGGCAATAAAGAAATAATTAGCCCAGTTGCCTTTTGCCAAATACTAGCGCCCAAACCAACATCGCTACTGATCTGTCACAATCTGGAGAACTTGGCCTGGGTGCTTGTCACTGATTACATTGTGCAAAAAGCCATCAGCCGGCTGTTGAAAACAGAAGGTAGTTAGGGAAGGGTGGGGAGGAGGAGGAATTAAAAACACTCCTGGTAAAATCCTGCTGTGTCTTTCTCGAAGTAACTGCATTCATAATCATTCGCTGAATGTCACTGAGAAAATCCTAAGTAGAATCCCTGAAATTATATCCTATGTTTGTGTTAACATTCAAAATATGTATCCTGCAGTTCATACACCTTGATATGCCTTTCACTCTTACCAGAACAGTGTAAATATTACACAAAACTAACTCGACTGTTTTTAATTCGCTTTTTGATATGTGCACATTCTACCAACATTCTCTACTTTTGGCTCACTGATGAGTGAGGCTGGACTAAAAGGAAGCCAAACTAAGTGGTTAGCTAAAACATATGACAGGGTTGGTTGGTTGGTTGCAGCACATTCTGGTTCCAATAAAAAGCATGACCTCTTAGCAGGGTCAGCATCCCATCCCCCCAGCTTACTCAGTCATAGAAGCAACACTTAACCTTGCACTTGCTTTGAGTGTTGTCAAATTCCTACACATTATGTGTCCACTGGAATTCTGTACTCGTGAGGCGTGGCTGACACTATATGCGAACAAGTGCCAAGAAATGGCGGACACACATATTCCCTGTCTCTACCTATTCTGCTCACTTGCCTGTTCTCCTGTTCCATCAGACTTTACTGACAACACATATCTTCAAAAACAAAATTATTAACAATTTCAAGATGGTGCCAACGGAGGATTGGTGCGGGGATCCTTGCAACTGCCCAGATCACATGCCCATGAACGTGGACCTGGGTACAGCGAGGGAAGATGATCTCACCTCGTAGAGATAAAATGCCTTATAGTGTGTAGTCTTAATTAATACCTTTCAAGACAGTGCATTCTCTTTCAAGGAGCTGTTAACTGAATGAAAGTCCTTTCATAAACGTGTTGGTGTGTGTCGGGGGGTGGTGCGGAATAGCCTTTTTATCTTCTGGTCCGACTTCTAACTTTGTAGGTGCTGTCAACACGATCAATTTGTTTGAATAAAATATGTTTTGGAAATATAATGACAAAGAATACCTTGGATTTCTTTGTGAGTCTAGTGTAGGAAGAGACATGTAAATGAATAATTTCATTGCAATTTAAAAATAATAATGGTCATAATAAAAATAAAAATTAATAATAATGATTATAATTAACATTTTTTGAACATTGCTAAGTGTTATGGACTCTGCTAAGTGTTTATATTTTCTCATTAAAGTCTCATTATTATCATATAAGATAGGCATTATTGCTTGAATTCTACAGATGATGAAACTGCAGTCCACAGAGGGGAAATGACTTGCCCAAGGGCATACAGTCAGAACTAGAAGTGAGATTCAAGTCTGTCTGATTCAAAAGTTCTCTTCTTTCTGTTGGTCTACAGAGTTTACAGGAAACTAGTGGGTTTGCATTTGCAAATTATCAGACCTAACTCAGAGTGAAGTCCCTAGTCTGAAAGGTGCATTAAAGCAATAACTTTCTAACTCTTGATAGCAAATCACAGTGACAAATTGATCTCACATTATGACCCAGTGCACATATACATACACATATGCATATGTATCTGTCATGAAGTAATACTCATTTTTACTCTGATGGGTTTTCCTTTTCTTTTTTTAAATGCCTGTGGTGACCCTGTCGATTTGAATACAGTACTTGCTAATGGGTCTGACCTATGGTTTGAAAACCCCACTGTAAGGGATATTGAGACCAGGCTTCTCTTTTACAGATGTGAAGATCATTGCCGGATTGAGAACACAATCTGACAAGGATCTCACTGGTAATCAGCAGGAAAAATGGCTCACAACTCAGGCTACTGAACTGCTAGTTTAGATTTTTTTCCTTCTAATAAGATCACCATTCTGCAATGGCACTTCTGCTGACAGAGAGAGCAATCATTTTGTGGTCTGACGACCTTAGATTTAAATCTGAGCTCCACCTCATCTAGCTATGTGACTCGAGCTGTGACTTCACCTCTCTGAGTCTGTTTCCCACTCTGGAAAAGGGGGGAGGGGTAACAATGCCTACACATTAAAAGTATTGTGAAGATGAATTGATATTAAGGCCAGGTGCTTGGTGTACATTATGTGCTCAATGCAGGCGAGACACCCCAGGTAACTGCAGGTGACTTTATGTGGGGATGATGAAGGCTGAGAGTCATTGTAAACTGGGCATGAGTATAATCTCATGTACTCCCAGAATCCAGGGCAACCTAAACATCATAGATGCGGAGAAAACATTTGTATATGTTAGTGTGGTAAATGTGGGGAAAATGTTGTCTATGGAGTGAAACAGACTTGGCTATGAATCTCAGCTCTAGAACCTTCTAATCTCAATGAGTTTCAGGTTCCTCATCTATAAACTGAGATATTAAAACCTCTTTCAAAGAAGTACTGTGGGGATTCCCTGAGGTATTTTCCCAGTTTTTTCTTGTTTCCTTTTTAACCTTAGACATTTTACATATCTTCAAATTTTATTTTACCTTTCATTATGAAAAAATGTCAAACATACACTAAAGCAAAAAGCATATAGTAAAATGACTCTGATGTACGCATTACCAAATTTCTAGCCTTCAGATGACACCACAGCTTGACAGCAACCTCATGAAAAGTCTTGAGTCAATGGCATCCAGCTAAAGCCTCGTCCACATTCCTGACCCACAGAAACTGTGAGGTATTAAATGCTTATTACTTAAGGTTGCCAAGTTTTGTTACTAATTTGTTATTCAGTAACAGAACACGAATATAAGAATCAAATAAAATGACACATATTGAAGCATCTAGCTCAGTGTTTACTTAATACACATAGTAAGTGCTCGATAAATATTAATTAACTCATTCTTATATGTGGTAGCAGCCACTTAACAGGACATCTTGATGCACGATGAATAAATGCTAAAGGTGGGAGCTCCTAATTCAGGAGGCAGAGAAAAACTTAAAAATGAACTTTGGGTTGTATGAGATGGATAGGAATGTGAAGCAGAGAACTGGGGTAAGAGCATGCTTTGCAGGGGACACAGCACAAGCAAAGGCATGCGGGGTGAGAGTACTGTCCGAGGCAGGGTAAGTGGAGCAGTGTTGATGGTGAGAAGGCTACATGCCAAGAGGTGAAACTGAAGCCAGACCACGAAAGACTCTGCTTCAGTAAAATATACTTTATATTGGACTAACATTTCATTTTAGGATGCTCACTAGAATCACATACTCGGAGAAGTAGAAAAGACTGTGGAGATAACGTCGGTCTTTGCCCACTTCCACTCTTTTTCAGAGAATCCTCAAGGAAAGATTAATTAGGTATTCACTGAGGTATTTCCCTAAGTCTATTGTCAATGATCTAATTATTAAATAGACAAGATAGGCGATCAAGGAGGTTTCATTTGGCCTAAGTCATCTTGTATGAAAGCCAATACCATCCTCATCTGTTGGCATTGTTCTTGTGAAATAATAAAATCGTGCTCCTTAAACAGCTGGAAATAATATATTTCTTTTAATTTGACAGACGCTATGAATCACACATTCTTGATCAGTGTTTCCCACTTTGCTCTAGCTTTTGGAAAACTCAGACCCTTGTTTGTGTCCCAACTTGCTGCTACACGGTGCTGGGAATCAGTCTTCCTTTGGCTTCATCCAATTTTCCAAATTGTTTTGCCAGTCTCATGATAACTTTGACCATTTTCATTGTATTGTATTGTAGATCTTTTAAAAATTTGCTTCAGTTTTTTTGGGGGGGTGGGGTGGGAGGTGAAGTAGGGTAAACATAAATGTATATAAAGGATCATACTAATTCTGTGGAGATAAAAATGAGGAAAATCGAGAAGGAATCTCTACCTTCCTCAATAATTCAACAAATATTCCTAGAAAATACAAGAAAACATAAGAAGTTTTGGGAGATGATAATAAACTACTTTTAGGACAGGCAAAATAGAGATGTCTAACATTGCATTGTTTTTATAAGTATGAAGGTCAAGAGCAAGGTGGATTTTGGAGAGAAATACTTGGAAGCCATCAATCCAGTTGTTGAAGCCATGAGAAGATTGGTTCCTCAAGAGAGGCGGCCTACCCTCAAATGAAAGCAAAAGGAAGAGAAAAGAGATGTGGCCCTCTAACAATGCAGAATTATCCCAGGACGCGTGGCACACATATGTATATTACCCATTCACCCTTGCAGCTCATGAGTGAGTGGTATAACACTATCTTGACTCATAATATTAAATCATATGAATGGATAGAAAATGCCAATTTATACTCAGCACTAGACATGCTTTTCATGATACATACTTCTTAAGAATTTATTTTCTTTTCCTATTGAGTTTCTAAATCATTTATTTCCCCGTGGTTTAAAACTAAAAGTACAATATATTTGGACAAGGATGTTCGGCTATAAAAGCGACGTGCTCTTGGTGTTGATGGGGAAATTTCGATTGCTTCAGGGTTGAATTTTTTTTGTCTGGCACATGTAAGATCAAGCTAATTCATATTATGAAATTTTTATGTTTTCTTTTTTTTATTTTAATGAAATGCTTTAAAACTTAAGATCAGAGCTGGCTTAACAATATTTCCCAAGTAAAATGCCATCAAGTACAAATATTACAAAGGACCTTTGAGTTTTCTTGTTAAGTGGTCTACACATTTACATGAAAAAGGATTTTTACAGTTTCCTACAACGTCTCACCCCCTACTCGGTGCTGGTTAACTAACCAATCATAAAGAAAAGATGAAAGTATGTGAACCTTAAATCCTTGTGTTCTGGAAAAAATAGAGTCAAAGAATAATTAAAATAAATTTCAACTAATGAGAACCAGAAACAATGACCGATGGAAATAGTGAACGCAGTTGGATCTAACAGGTCAGAACTTCACAGAAAATGAACAATGGATTGTTCCAGCTTGCTACTGAGGCTGCTGTGGCCTCTGCACTATTGAAGGACCACTGGTGGGAGCAGCAGGGAGCTCTTTTCTTCAGAAAACACAAGCTGTTTAAATGTTCTTTCAACTTCATTTGCTGAAAGTTTTTTTTTTAACATGACTTTTCACCTGGCTTCCATCTCCCTCAAGATAAATTAGAAGTCCCTGCCCTTCTACTGGATCCCACCAATTTGAGACAGTCTGTCTCTTATTCGACAGGCAGAGACCTTTCATCCATCCCTTGCTATTGCAGAGTGAGTAACCGAGGTACAGAGTTCGTGTATGACTTGGTCGACCTGGAAGGGGGAATGGATCCATTCTCTTTTACACAATGCCTGAGGCAGTGTCTATGACTAGAAAAATCCATTTCCTTTTTCTAGTCATCAGGGTAGGATACATTTTCCCAGCCTTCCTTGCAGTTAGTTTGGGCCATATGACTGAGTTGCCAATGGAATGTGTGCAGAAATGATGTCCACCAGTGCTTTTTCACACTGTGATGTGCACACCCATCACTTGGGGATCTTGTTAAAATGCAGACTCTGGTTCAGTAGGTCTCAAGTGATTTTGCATTTCAACAAGCTCTTAGGAAGTACCAGTGCTGTTGGTTTCATAGACAACACAGACTACACTTCAAGTATGAAGAATGTCTATCCATTCCAAACTGGCCATAAAATGTCCTACGCAGACTTCCACAATCTCTCGACCACATCTGCACAGCCAGAGACAAAGCACTGGGGATTCAGAGACCCTTGAGAAATGGAAGGAAACTGAATTCCTGCACTGCTGACTGGAAGAGCTCTGCTCTGGGTAGCTGCCTAACCCATGAAGGTCTGTGAGTAGAGGGAGAGGTAATCTTAATAAAAGCCCTGAGTGTCGGGATTTACTTGTTATTGCAGCATGGTTTACTCTAATTCTCTCTCTTATCAACTGCCCTTTGTGAGTCTTTCCTTGACTTACGATTTTGAATTAACTTAGTAAACTTACCAAATATCAACTTTGTACCAGGCACAATTCTAGGTGCTACAGAATGCACAGATGAAGAAGGTGGAGTTCTTTTTCTAAGGAGCTGGGAGGGGAGATAAGAAATGGAATTAAATAATGAATCAACGAGTTCGAAAAATATCAGGGCCTAATAAATCTTGCTCCCTGAGCTCAGAAGAGGGAGTCCCAGCTGTGGGCATCAGGAAAGACTTTCTAGAAGTGGTTATATTGACATCAGTCTTAAAAGATAAAGTTTAAACATATAACAGGCTAGAGAAGAGCATATCGGAGGAGTTGAAAGGACTAAGTAGCAGGAAGTTGCACAGGGAAGTGTGAGATTTGTCATTGGGATCAAGTGTAGGATGAAGAACTGGAGTAAAGGAACATACAATAGAAATGAGTGTCAGGGTTCTATCATGGGATTCTTTGAATGGCTGTCTAAGGATCTTGGATTTTATCTTGAGGATGGTGGGAAACTCTCAATGGGTGATCTCACTGGGCACAATGATGAAGGGAGCAGGAGCAGAAGGCACTGGAACCACTCTCTCTCTTCCAGGGGCCTGATGCAATCATTCAGATACAATTGCTAAGGCCCGAAGCTGCTGAGCATAAAGATGAAAAAGACAAGGAAATTTCCTGAAAATTCTCTGAACAAGATAGGGTGGCACCTGCCCCACCATTGCCACCTTTATGGAAATGAGAATGCTGTGGCTCTGAAACACTGTTTTTTCCTCAAGACGTGAAGCCAGGGAGGCAGGCAACAGACCTCCAACTTCTTACTCCGAGCTCAATACTTTTTCCACTTGAGTGTGTTATTGCCAGTGTCATAAGAACCCTCTAGAATTGTCCTTGATGATCCTGCATTGAATCCCAGTACTGCATAATTCACACCTTACGCTTTGACCACCTTTACAAATTTTAACTTAAATACTTTTGAGTCACCTCGATTGGGAAAGTTACTGGAACTCTGTTTCACTATGACTTGCCAACAGCAAGTTGAAGACCCACTTTAGCAATCTGCATTCCGCTCCAAAGGGACTTCAACCAAACTTGCTGCTACGTTTTGGGGTCGGTGCCAGACCTAGGTGAGAGGGTTTGGGAAGGGTATTTCTATGCCTATGAGGGCTCCCTTTGTCCCATGGGTGGCCAGGTAAGAGGGGTGAAGAATCAGCTTTCACTCTTCCTCTCTGTCCTCACCCTTCCGGGACCCCGAGTCAGGTTCTTGTAGAAGAGGAGTCCTATAAACCAGTAAGTGAGTTCAGATGGTGGATCGCACCCAGGAACAACTGTGAAAAAACAGCTCTTCTGATGAACCTCAGAATCACACTGCCTAGAGGTGGCAAAAGGAAAAGCTCCTTGCAAAATATAGAAAGATGTTTGTTTGAATCCTATGTCTTCTACTTCCTAGCCGTATGACCTGGAACAAATGATTTAACATCTCTGAGCCAAGGTTTCTATGTTTTAAGATGGAGATGGTGATCATCCATCAGAATCGTATGAGGGCTCCATGAGATTTCAGGTGTGAAGTTCTGAGCACAATGTATCACACACAGTGCCAAGGGGCCAGTCAGAATTTATGCTCTTATCCCAGCCCTAGTGCATATACTAGCAAAAGTAGTGCCACATGCTATAATAAACAAATCTGAAAGTTTCAGTGGATTCAAAATAATAAAGCTTTATTTCTCACTTGCCAAGCTGTCTGCGTGGATGTTCCTGGTCTCCAGGAAGCCTTCCCACTTGGTGAGTCAGGGACTCAAGTGACTTCTACCTGTGGCTTCTTTCTCTCTAGGATAAGAAAGAAGAGAGTGGAGAAGGCATGTCTTGGCCCAGGAGGCAGACATATTGCTTCTGCTTATTGGTGAGAAGTGGTCACATGACTCCCACAAAAAGCAAGGGGTGCTGGGAAATGAGATCACTGATATGGCAGTCATGTCTCAGTGACAATGCTATGTTATAGAAGGAGAACAGGAATCTCTGGGGAGCATTGAGCCATCTCTGCCCCAGATGGGGCAACGCTAAGGCAGGATTGGGCTAGGGACCAGGAAGTTGGGTTTATAGTAGTGAAAGCAACATTTCAGATTCACATTTCTTTCAGTCTGTTCTAGAGCTCCATCAGGCAAATCCTACCTACCTCATTTGGAACCTGGCAATGAGCAAGAAAACATCTGTGGTTGGAAAGTGGGGTTGGTGATTCAGACCTGTTTGGGACTTGGAGAGAATGCCCGAGCCCTTCGCTCAACAAACAGCTCCCTCCTGCAAGGAGGAGAGAGGTCATCTGTCTGTCTGCTTTGACACTTTTACCCAGTGACCTTCAGGACTTCAGACACCTTCCCAGTAAGTTGGAGTGAGCTGGGCACAAGATGTCCTTGGATTTGACCATAACTGATTCATTAAAGGTCTGAGTGAGAGGAAAAGGCAAAAGCAGACGAATAGGCACTGAAGACTTTGCCATCCCAGTCTTGGGTCATGTAAACAGGTTGTCTGCTTCACAGCCAAGGAATGAGCCCGGACGTGGGTCGGAAGCTGAGCCTCGACAGCGAATAGTCAGAGCCTTTGACTATATAATATTCTGTTCTACTGGGGCATGCTGCCCACGACCAGAGCTCAGGGAGAGCCAGGATGCTGGGGAAAGAATGTGGCTTTGGAATCAGGCACAACATGTCCCCATTACTTACTTCACTTTGTGACCTTAGATAAAAATCACTTATTCTTTCTAAGGCTCACTTTCCAAATCTGTGAAATTGGAATAACACTGTGGACCTTGAATGCTTTAGAACAGTGTTAGCACATAGATAGATATACAAGTAATATTTCCTTCTCATTCTTTCTATGTGAAGGAGAGAATCTGTTATCTTCTCCAGTTAATTAATATGAGTAATAGTCAATAGATACCATTTCTCGAGCTTTTCTTATGAGCCATTCAGTCTTTGCAACAACCATAAGATAGATGGTATTATTCCCATGGTATAGATTTGGACACTGAGGCTCAGAGATTATACCAGAGATAGTGACTTTATTCTTTCTACTGCCTCATCGCTGAGGAGAGAGATAACAGAGCAGAAAGAATTAAAAGGAATATATAGAGGGGACAAAAGTTAGATATGGCATAGTTTCTAACCCCAATCTAGTCTTAAATAGTTTTCATCTGAATCTACTTTCTCCCTGTTTTATTCATTCATATGTTCATTCATCGATTTATCTATTACTAATTAATTAGTAAACATTTACTGTGAAGTTCCTATGTCCTAGAGCCTTTCTAGTCTCAAAACCTGGTTCCTGAGCCAGAAGCATCAGCATCACCTGGGAGTTTGTTAGAAACACAGAATCCCAGGCCCTACTCCAGACCTGCTGAACAGGAATCTGCATTTTAATAGGATCCTCAGGTGATTCATAACATACATTAAGGATTGCAGATCACTGTGCCTGATGCTTCTACCTTGACGGAAACATTTGTGGAGGCAAGTTTCTTCCCAGAACCCCTGCCTTTCTAGTCCACACAAGGAAGAGTGGGGAAGTTCTAGAACAGGCTTTGCCTGAGCTTGAGTAGCCCTGTGATTGTCTGGAGGCTGGGTGACCCCTCTACCCTAGAGGTGGACATGTGGGTATGGCCCGGGGCCTGACAGAGTGGGAGGTGTAGCAATAAAAGGCCGTCACCTTAGGAAGTGTTCGGGGCCTCTTATTTCTTTCTCCTCTCTTGCATCCAACCTGTGGCCCTAGGGCTTCAGTTGGAGGCGGAGGGCAGTGTCCCAAACCTGAGACCTCTACCGTGCTTTCCAAGATATGTCTCGTATCACCATTGCACCCACGAGTAACACGCAGTTAACCTTAACATCAAAGCAGTTCACACGATTGTTGATTAAACTGAGGTAGTAAGTCTGTGGCCTTAAGTTAGCTCTGGTCCATCTATCCAGCTGTGGGGATTCTAGAGTTATAAATTTGAAAAATGGGAAAAGTCATCTCTCACGTCTTGTTCCATTTGGAAGAAGTTGGCCATTTAATAGGCAGCAACTCAAGATTAGACAGAGAAGCCAGGGCCCAGCATGTGTTAAGTAAATTTGTTCCTGTGAACACTCTTGGGAAATATTTACAATTATGGAGCATCTGCCACATGCCAGGCACCAGGAGGAGTGATGGCATGTCACCTTGTTAATTCTTGTGATACCTTTGGGTAGCAGCATCGTTCCCATTTACAGAAGAAGAAACCGAAGCTCAGAGAGACTACGTTACTTGCCCGAAGTCACAGAGGCAATGAACGGTAGTACAGGGCTTCATCCAGGCATTTTTCAAAAATTGGAATGGGAATTTAAATAAAGGAAACCATGCATTTTTCATAACTAGAAATAGACTTGACATTCAAATAAAGAAAAAAACCTCATTAATGGGCCTTTGGGATGTATTTTTCAGGCTGTTATTCCCCTGCCAGTTTTGGGGGGCGGATAGGAGAGGGAGTGGGAGGATGGGCAGAGTTAGTCAAACATGAGGGCTGACGAGCTTGGATATGCTCCCTTCCTGTTTCCAGTATATCGGAACCATCCCTCTCCTCGGCTTCCCCACTTGGGCAAATACTGGATGGCCTCACTGAGGACCGTGAAAATGGCTGGTCTTGGTTGAAACTCATCACCTTAGTGTTTGTCTCCTACTCCAGCTTTCAGTCGTCAAGTGCTAAGGGCAGAGCAAGCGTGGCACATGGCACTGGCAGCTCAAGTGACCTGCAGGGAGGCCTTGCTACTGGCTCCCCAGCCTGGCTCTGCCTCCCACAGGAGCCTGGTTTGGAAGCTTAGAGTCCCGTGTAGGATGAAAGAACTGTGCTGAAGGCTAAGCTTCACAGGGGAGTGCTGGCACTCTGTGAACTAAATAAGCACAAAAGGTTATTGCTGATTCCGAATAATTAGGCTACCTCATGTGTACACTGTTCCTTTGGAATCAGGGAGCAGAGAGAACGTAAACTGGATGCGCATTAGGATCCCCACTCCTCCAGCGATTAGCTCAGTGGGTTTTTGTCAATGTCGAGCAACCTCTTTGAGTCTCAGATGTCTTCATTTGTTAGTGAGATGTTCAAAGGAGGTAGACACCTACTGTCTTGGTACAGGTCCTGCCGCCAAATGGGTGTTTAATCAATAACCGCAGTGATTGTTCCACTTCACTTCATGAAGGTAACTTGAATATAAAAGTATTTTATATTCATTTATATTCATTCCAACATTTTTCATTGTAAGCTCTAGAAACCAACTTAAAACGACCCTATGCATAAATGAACAAACAAATGATGTTTTGTGTACCTGGCAAGTCCAGCAATGATATGCCTTCAGGTACAGCTGGATTCAGAGTTTCCAACAGTGACACTGTGGCTCAGCCTCTCTTCACTCCTTAGTTCACCATCTTTCTGGGTGGTGGCTCTATCCCATGGACAGGCTCTGTCCACTTACATCTCTAGATTCACATGATATCTAGGTTATTAACTTCCAATGACCATTTATCAACCCAAGCAAGATTTTGATTGCCTTTGCTTAAATTAGACAATTACATCTGGACCAATCACTGTTGCTAGAGACACAGAGCACTGGGACTGGCTGATCTGGAGTGACCTGTCCAACCCTGGGATCAGGAAGGGGATGCTGGTAGATATAGCTCTGCTGGTATGACACAGAGGAAGAAGCAGTTCCAAGGATGCTGGGCAGATAAAAGCAAAGCATATCTACCCCACCTCAAGAGGTCTAGAGAAGGAAAGTACCAGTTCCTGGTTCTTCCTTAGGTCTCCCTATGCTTCAGTGTTAATCCCAAAACAGTTGTTTCCAAAGTCATTAAAGTGAACTCTGCTGGTTTAGAAATATGTACATATAGCTTCCAAGCAAAGTAAAGTAACTTACAGAAGAAGGGCACAGTTGCTGCTGAGCTGTGCATATCTGAACTGTAAGTAGAAGCCCCAGGCTATGTCTGTCACTTCAGCCTAAAACAGATGGGACTCAGGGCAAAATTTCACTCGACCAGCTGGCACTTGGATGGACGTGTCCTCCTCTGCTTGCTTTAGATGAATGCAGTGCACATCAGGATACATGGTGTGTGAGACGTTTTCTCTACGTGTTTTGAATGCCCTCTTTAATTTTTTTTTTTTTTTTTTTTGCCAAAACTCTCCAAAACAATAACAGTCAAACACCCAAAGCCAGGCCAGTATCACATGGCTAGTTCTTTGGTTCTATACGCTTTAACATTGTCAGCTCTTTCTTAGCAGACATTTGTGTGCTGTGTAGCTTGAAGTAGAGAGACCATGATTTGCCTTTGTAAACTGATAAAGGAGAAGACACTTTGTTTCTCTTTCTACCCTCGTCTGTCCTTCATGGTGGTAGGAACCGTGATCTTCCTTCTGAGCTTTTTCTCAGTAATTCCATTTGTTTCACAAATATTTGGTGAACACCTGTTTTGTGTAACAGGCCCGTGTTAGGAGATGAAGCCCACACATGGGAGCCAGATGTGAGCTGTCCTTCAGTTCCTACCCTGCCTCTTCAAGTCCTCTCCCTATTTCCACCCCAAGCATTGTGAAGAAGGCTTCCAGCACTTCTTTTACTCAAGATTCTTAAGGGGAGATGGAGCAAGAAGATTGCTTTGCACATCTTGGAGCAAACGATTTACAGCATTCTCCTGAAATATTTTCATTCTTCAAAGCTGGTTCTGGGACATGGCCACCATATGCCAGGGTCATAGTTTTCTGCTTTCCCTTTCCCCCAGCCTTGGTGGTCCCAGTTTCCTCCGTCCCAGTACCTGCTCCCCTCCCCCACTCCCACATGTTCAGCCCTCTCTCTTTCATCAAGTAGGATGCCTCAACTTTTACCTCTGATCTTGTTTATGTAAATGACATCAAAATGCTTAGAAGATTGAAGGATTCCCCAATTGCCAGGATGTATATGCCTTATAAAGTGACATTAATCTCTTAGTTATCAGGCCCCATTTAAAACAGAAGGGCCATGGTGATATTTCTTAAGTGTAAACTTGGAGACCCTGCCCCGGGATGCTGGTAAGAATGACAATTCCTGGACCCTACACCAGATAAACAGAATCAGAATTTCTTTAGAGAAAAGTGGTGGTTCTCCACTCTGTCTGCATACAGGAATCACCTGGAGAGCATTTTCTAAAATGGCTCCCAAGGGATTCAAATATGCAGCCAGGATTTCTAATAATTGGAGTAGAGGTGCCTGCATTGATTACACACAACTCAAATGACTCGAGGTTTATATTGTGGGAATTCAGAAGAGAAAAGGTAATTTCTCACCGGGAAAGGTGAAGGGAGAAAAAACTTCCTAGAGGAGGTGAGTGGTATTTGAAGAGGACCCGAGAGGATAGGTGGAGTTATTATTAGTTGTGAACAAAAAGGAGAGAACAGACGGTGTAAGTCACCC
This sequence comes from Pteropus medius, assembly GCF_902729225.1. Taxonomy (NCBI): domain Eukaryota; kingdom Metazoa; phylum Chordata; class Mammalia; order Chiroptera; family Pteropodidae; genus Pteropus; species Pteropus medius. Next base: position 3,181,537 of record NW_024344374.1, read on the forward strand.
CTGTTTAAACTCCAAGCTATTCAAAACAGGCTAATGTAGCCAGGCTTTGAGAGTAGATCCAGCTCTACAAGAGCACAGTCATTTGCATGAAAACCTTTATATTGCCTGCCCCTTCCACCAACACGAGCCCTTCTTTCTCCAGAGGGGATGAGTAGCTGTTCACAGATACAGTCAAGAAAGGTCATTGATTTTTCTAAACTTGCTGCCCCACTGATGCTATGTCATGAAAATATTCCAGAAACGCCAATATTTAAATGTCCAAATTCCATCTCTAAGGTTATCTCTAACATTTGAAAATGGCACGATGTCTGTTAACAACCACATGTTTCCATTGGACGTTTAAACAACAAGACCTCCGTTTCCTGGGTGGCAAATGCCACTAGTTCTCATCAGAAGGTGCCGGAGCTGGAAAGCGCTCCAAGTAAGCCGAGGCCAACACCGAGGACAGTCAGTATGTGGATGGACCACTGACTGCCTTCCTCAACTCAATGCCTGTTTGTTTAACTAGCAGCAGTGAGAGTCTCTATTAAGGGCTGTTAACACTCCAAAATGCTGTTTGTTGAGGCTGCCAAAGTGGTAAGTGATGCTTGCGTTTACTCTCTTATTCTCAAGGCTGATACGAAAGCTTAAAACATAGTTTTGAAGTGTTTAGCTTTAAATGAAGCGATTAGTCAGTTCTACAAATGAGCCAATGGTTTGAGAACAGACTCACCAACACTAAAATAAGTCCACCAATGTTTGTTGACTCATAATGGATTTGCTTGATTACAACCACAAGGCACACACGAACACACACAATACCCACTCGAACACACACACATTTTTGTTTGTATTAGAATACACTCTTAAGATGAGTGTTTTCTTATTCCTGGTTCTGAGTTTACGATTCAAGTGTTTTATTTCCTAACAGTGTGCGTGAATCACGCATGCCTGTGTTTAAAAAGGAAAAAAAAAACAGCACTGGGATTGCAAGAGACATGAAATGAGTGAGGGGTTGCCTGCTCCAAACACATACCGTCTTAACATGAGCAAATGTTAGCTTTCTTGAAGCGCTGGCTTTCTTAAGTACCCTTGTCCATTCTGACTCCCAAATCTGTATGCCTATAGACGTTGCCAGTTATTGGGTTGAGGGCACCTCTTCCCTGGTGAGGTACAAAAGCATTAAACAAATGTTTCCTCTGCATCTATGAGCTGCCTGCCTACCTCTGCAACGGCATCAACCACATTCTTGTGCCTTGACATTAAAAGGTTGTCTGTGGCCCATTGTGGGATTCTAAGACTCAACCAACAGACTCCTACATGTTTTGAAAGTCCAAGAATCAAAAGAGGCCTATCATTTTAGGAGATGATAATAGCCATACAATTTATTGTCTAAACCAGGGCCTTTTAAGAGTGAGAGGGTTTGCTATTAATAGTTATGCCAGGACTACAGATGTTGGATGGAACATTCCGTCTTCTCAGTAATAAACAATTGGTTATATTTATTGAGCTCCTACTATATGCTAGGAACTTAACTCATCCTTTAAAATTTCTTCTATTAATCCTCAGAGATGTTGCTATTCCCATTTTATAGATGAAGAAATGAGGACTCAAGGAGCAACTCATGAAAATGAGTCACCTACGGTCACACCCTGGTCGGAGCAAACATGAGCAGGGGTTTGAACTGAGGTCTGTCTTATTCCAAAGTGCATGTACTTTGCACTGTACAGTATGCTGTCTCATCCTGAAAGTCAATATTTTTTCTTAAAAAAAGCTGGGTTCCAAGGAGACCTACACTGCTGTTTAGCTGCCATGTACACTCCCAAAAGCAAGAAGAGGAGCATCACAAAGAGCATCTCCATCTTCATGTTTAATGTGTTGGAAACTGGATGGAATTTCACTTAATGGGGTGGGGTATGTGCTTCTATTACTTGAAAGAAAAAAAGAAAGAGAAAAGAAGGAGAAGAAAGGAAAGGAGAAGAGGAAGAGAAAGAAGAGGAAGGATGGAAGGAAGGAAGGAAGGAAGGAAGGAAGGAAGGAAGGAAGGAAGGAAGGAAGGAAGGAAGGAAATTAAAACCCCTTGTTTTGAAATTAAAAAGTGGAGTTTCAGAGAGAAATCTTACCCAATGTCACATAGCAAATCATAAATAGGGGAAACAATGATCTGGAAAGTCTGGGTCTTTTGATTTTCAATCCATGTTCTTTTTGCTGTACTTTGCTGTGTAACAATTGTAAGTTGAGACGACGTGTTGCTGGTTAAAGCTATTTCCATATTTCACCTCATTTTGACACTGGCAGTGAATTGCTGGTCCTTAGGGAAACTTTTCTTTTAAAGAGGGATTAAGCTATTTTTAAATATTGAGCAGAAAAAGCTGTCACAGATTTCAGATATAATATGGAAGAGGTTTTAAATAAAGACAAGTATGTACATATTGAATTTTGTTGTCTTTCTTGTTTAAAAAATGTAGTGTTATTGAAATGCTTTCTTTTTTTTTCATCACCATGGTCCTGGACTATTTATAGAAAATTAAATGCTAGTAGTCTCAGGTTGCAAAGCGGGGAAAGCTACATTCACTTCTCAGCAAAGTAGGATCGGGGGATGGAGTGGAAAAGAAAACCAGTTAACTAGAATATGGAGTGAGGAAATTTACAAGGATGAAAACACAGCAGGGACTTCAGAAGTCATCCCCTACCCTCCCAAGTCCCCCACAAAGGACTACCCAGTGACTTATTAATCTAAGTGTGCAACTCTGCTAGAAGAAGAGTCAGCTTTGCGGGGTAGGTCTTTGGAGAGGGACAAGGAGGAAATCCCAACAGACAAGACATTGGGCTCCATCCCAACTTCCTCACAAACGTTCCACTTTCGTCTGCTCACATTCATGAAGTACTTACTATGTATTGGGGACTCTCCCAAAGACTTTACAAGTGTTAATTCATTTAATCTTCACAACCCTGTGAAGTTGACACTGTTATTATTCTCAAGGTCAAATAGCTAATAAATGGTGGAGCTGGAATTCAGATGGAGGCAAGTCGATTCTAAGCACATGTCCTCAACCTCATGTCATACTCACCATGAGGTTTCTGAAGATCGACTGGACGCTTAAGTAACGCTGTGCATGCGTGGGCTAAAGGCCATCTCCCCGCTTCAGTAACTGCTGCTGTGCGTGTTGGAACTTGGCTGGCTCTGAGGGTGCTCCCCTGGAAAGCTTGCCTGTCACAAGTGGTTCTGGCTGTGGTTGGGGGGGTTCAGATAATTTCTCTCCTTAGGGATCTCTCTCGGCCTTGCCAATTTCACTTACCAATGTAGAAAACAGAATCAATACCGATTCTTCAGATGGAGACTAAGCATTTAAAGAATGTTCAGTTCATTAAAACAGCTTTAAATTTCTAGGATTATGGCAAAAGGGCTAGGCAGAGGAAAGAAGCGAGTGCTGTTCTCTGCAGCATCGCGGCTAAACTGCACCTCGGTTTCTCACTGTTGCCCATAAAATAAGAGCAATCATAACTATCTTTATTTTATATATGTTATATTATATCTATTTAATTTCCAAGAGAGCTCCACGAAAATGTTGTAAGACAGTCGTCGACTAGATAAAAAATACTGGATTTGAAATCTGAGGACTTGGATTTGGGTCTTCATTTTATTTCTTATAAAATTACTAAGTCTTGATTTCTTCCTCTGTAAAAAGATTATACCTATCTCACAGGATTGTAGTAAAAATTAAATGAGATAATGCATGTGGTGATGTGTTGTAAAATAATTTATTAGATATAAAATAATCTGATGCTTTCAAGAGAAATTGATCCATGTGGCGAATGTCATATCCGGACAATACAAGCACAAAACTTGAAAGCAGAACTAAACATCTAAATTTATAGACACACAGTGCTACCTAGCAATGGAGGCTGGAGACAGCCTGGAAAGTCATCTCTCCTGGCCAAAAAGTCAAAGCCGATGACAAGGGCCAGGGGTGGGTTGTTTCTTTTCCAAGCATAGTGCAGGCAGCATCCTGTGGAAGTAAAGATGTATTCCTCCCACCACATTGTGGTTAAGGGAAAGAATAAAAGTGCCCTGATATTTGCACAGGACTTTTTACAAAGGGAGTCAAGGAGTCGAATTCTGCCCATTCTATTCCATGCTTAAATCACCTTATTACCAAGATTAATTCATTTGTTCCCAATGAAGCTATTGGTCCACGGAAGAAGGAAAAACTTTCCTTTTGAAATGAAAACCTCAGTGCTGCAGAGAAAGTTCACTGAAATGGTATGTCCACAGGATTCTTTATCATTTTAATAACAGCTGGATGCAATTTCCAAGTGTGGGGGGAGTCTGATGAATCTGGAGCTTCTGATGCTGCCTGAGACTGCGGCCCTGTCTAATGGCAACCCAGCTTCTTATACTATTGGCCTTTGAGGCCTGAAATCAGATTTCTTCTTTTCAGAAACTTCAAACATTCAGAGGGAGCCAGAGAGATGGTTTGCCTTAGTTCATTTGTGTGACCAGGGGAGAGACTAAAGTTTCCTTCTTCCAGGAATTCAAACTCCTAGAGTGCTGGGACCATGGAGAGGGAAGAAGAGGAAGGACTAGTGGGTTTCTTGCTCCTGCAGAGCCCAGGTCTCACTGCTCGCTTAGAATGTGGTCCAAAAGCAGGCAGAGAGGTCCGCCTGGGGACCTGCAGACACTGCATTCTGCAAGAGGAATGACCGAATGCTGGCATCTGTCTTGGAAACCCTTGTGTCTTCAAAGCCCATCATGGCACAGAGTAGATGTTCATTAAATATTTAAAGATTGAATGAGTGAATGGATGAAAGCATTTCTGAATGGTCCTTAAACCTGACATCCAATGAGTAGGGGTAGAAAACAGAAGGTGCTCGTGTTATTAGGAAGGCGAACTGTATTCGCATGTCTGTTACTTCATTACACTTTGATAGAGAAAGAGAGAGAGAGAGAGTTAGAGAGAGATTTGCACATGGTTCCTATTGAATGGATAAGGGAACTGATGATCAGAGTGGTCAAGCTCCTTGCTCCAGGTTACAATGAGGCAGATTTCAGGTTCAAATCTAGGTCTGTATGGCTGGAAAGCCAGCACTTCTTCCACTCTGCCATGCTGAACAATGCCCATGTGTAGAAGTAAAGAGGTCTGTATTCATGCGGATGGGAGGTGAGATAGGACTAAAGCTAGATACCCAGTGGAAGGGCAGTCATGGCATTTTCTTCTTGCTTTGAAACAAGAAATCCAGGTTAACAGTTCTTGAGAAGTGAAAAAAAATTTTTTTCTGAGGCTATTGCACTTGAAGATTAAATCTGAGTATCTTCAAGATTTGTCACATACTTTGGCAGATATGAAAACATTCCTGGCTGCTTATTTATTATATATCTAGAGGTCGCTAGAAAATTCCACATATATTCTGTTATTTGATCCTCATAAGACTTCGGTAAGATATTATGATCCCCATTTTATAGATATGGAAACTGAGGTTCAAAAGAACAAGCTATTTGTTCTTTTGTTGTAATTGGCAGAGCCCTTGTGTGAATACTTCTCAGTTTTATGACATTGCAATTAACTGGGGGAAAAAAAAAAAAGAACATAGAAGAAAAGTAAAGGAATTTAGAAGCTCAACTCATTCTTAGAGAAGCAGACAAACTATGCCAGGAGTTATCCTGATCTGACTCCTAGGAGAAACTGATCGTCACCTATGAAATTAAAAATGCTGACATCCTTGTGGCTAGTCAGTGGTTTTTTAGTTTTCAAGTTTCTTTTTCATATGTTCATTCATACAGCAAGTATTTAATGAATGGCTACTCTTTGCTCGGTGCTTTTCTAACCACCAAGAATACAACTGGGAAGAGAACGAAGTCCCACATGTCTGTTAGGGAGAAACAGACCATAAACTATTTTCGTTCTATTATTTTATTAAACAGCTGTATTACGATATAATTCATATGCTATAAAATTCATCCCTTTAAAAGGTACCATTCATAAGGTTTTAGCATATCACAACATTGCGCAACTATCACCACTATCTGATTCCTGGTGAATTTCAAAAGGATCTTAGATTTGTCAGGGGTGACGAGTGCTCCGAAGATAACTAAGTGGGGTAAGAGTGAAGATGCTGCTTGCCTACCTGGGGCAGGGGGGTCAGGAAAGACTTGCCAGATAAAAGGATATTTAAGCAGAAAGCTGAATGAGGTGAGGGAGTGAGACATGGATATCTGGGCAAAAAACAGTCCAGGCAGAGGAAACAGTGCATGACCCTGAGGCGGGAGCACACCTAGTGCTCATGGAAGAGTAAAGACATCAGTGATTAAAGGCAAGCGGACAGGAGAAGAGATGATCTCATTCCAGTGTTATAAGGGATGGTATGTCAAAGCCCCTAGTGCAAAGTCTGGTGCACAGCAGGCACTCAGTAAATGAAATCTGTGACTATTATTCTTATTATTCTTGTTCTCATCTTAAATACACCAGACACCTTGCTTCCAGAACACAGGAGCTATAGTTCACCTTGGCACCTCCCTGGAGACAAGACCAATGCTTTGCACTTAATACATGGTCATTAAACATCATTTAGTGGAAGAATGGTATTCAGCCTTTAAATTAATAATCTTCGTTTGCTACAAGAACAGGCAGGAATAAATGCCCAAATGGATTGATAAATCACAAAGACAAATTAATACCGAACGATACTGTTAAGTATTCTTACCAAAGAGGCATTATTTCCTTGAAGGCCTTCAGAGTTTCTATTCCCTTGAGAGGAGGAGTGAAGAGATATTTTTTTTTCTTTTTTTCTTTTCTTCCTTTCTTCCCCTGGCCCTTGGTTGAAGGCAGCTCTGTGATGGGGTTTCTTTGTAATTGGGCAAAGGGGTGTCTGGGTCAAAGTGACAGCCAGCGTGTGCTGCTATTATAACACATTACATAAATAACTCTATATAATTGCTACCATCCATCAATTTGGGGAGATCAGTGGTGAGAGACGTTGCCAGGTTTTTGGAATGAAAACTAAAGCCCCAAATAGCCCATATAGTCACATTCACTAATCAATGCCAGTTTTTTTAAGGGAGGGTAAAATTGGTCTAGTCACCAGTTCAGCCTTGAGAAGGATTCCCCTGTTGCAAGACTTTACCCAACTCTCACTGAAAACATTTTCTTCTCATCTCTCGCCAAACTCTTTTTATCACAGTATTGTTCTTTGCTCTGCCTTCTCCTGTGTTGCAGCCTGAAACCTTTGCTGAGTTGGCTAAGGGCAGTTAGTTTTCTGATGGATTGAGGTTGATCTGACCACTACAGGAAGCAGAACAGAATATCCTGGCTTCCATGCAGATTTGGGGGAATTCTAATGGTCCAGTTTCTCTGTTTACACAGGTCAAGTTAACCTGATTTCTTCCTTAATTCCTTATTTCATTCTGAGTTGGCAGAATAGTAACCACAAGTTTCAAAAACAAGCAAACAAATAAACAAGCCAATGAAAACAAACATATTAGATATGTGGCATTCAAAAAGTGTGAAATCTGAAAATGGTCACATCCTACTCTTGACCCCAGCCAATAGGACACTGGTCTATAAGCACCGTGAGGCAGGGCCATGTATATCCTGTCTCCCAAGACCTATGGCAATGTGTCTGGCACAAAGTGGCAGAATAATCTTAATGAACTGACAGTGAAGTAATGAAGTCACACTCTTATTGATTGAAAGTAAAATCAGACAGGAAGTTCCCACAATAAAGATCTCTTGAGCAGAGATAAATGGTCAACAGCTCAATTTGCAATAGCCTGAGAAAACCTGGAATGTAGAGACCTTGTTTAGTCCCCATGTGAATGGACCACAGGGTCTTTTCGGGGGCGGCAATGGTGGAGTAGTGTATGTGATCAACAGGTGTTACAGACACAGTGGGGAACTTTCCACCCTTGGCACATAGTCCGGTTTTCTTTCTCCATGAAAAGTTTGCCCCCTTCCCACCAGAATGCCCCATTAGATGGGAGCCCCTACATGAGGATGAGATGAGGAGCCTATGAAGTCCCTTTGGCTTCATGTCTCATGCTCTGTCTATATCTTCCAGGAGCTTTTGTCTGAATGAATGTTCAGTGTTCTTCACAATGGTACAGCTTAGTATATTAGTCAAGAGGCCTTTTGTGGATAATTAGTAGGAAATGAATGGACTCAAGGGTGATTTAGCGTTTCCAGAAATCCTTAGAAGTTCTTTAAGAGGGAAAAATAAGTAAGTCTTGCTAAAAACCCTCAAGCCAAGGGATATTATTCTTTTTGTGTGTGTGTAAAATTGCGACTTAGAGACATGCTAAAAAATGTGTCATGCTTTTGGGTCAATGGATTCTACACCTTTTAATTTTCTTGGACCAAACAAGTTCTCGTGTTTACCTTTCCTAGGTGTAAAGGGATGCTCACATAGTTAACTCTCCCTTCCAGTAGACAGGATACAGTAATAACAACAATAATAATGGTCACAAGAACATCTTATACTTGAATAGTATGCTATACTTTCTGAAACTTCATTCATTTACATTATGATGATTTGATCTTCAAAAGAAGCCTATGAGGATTGTTAGGCAGATATTACTATGATGAAGGAAACTGAGGACCGCAGGGAAAGTGGAAAATGACTTACTCAAGGTTTCGTAGTTAAGTGGCAAAGCCAGAACTCAGGTGCCCCTATTTCCCAGCTGGCACTCTTTCTGCTAAAAGAGGCTCTGTGAGGAGGGGAGGGATATGTCTCTCAATTTAATTTCTGTTGCAGTGGTTGACTAAACCTTAAGAGAGATTCTCTTTGTTTTGTTCCCAGGAGTCTGCAGTAATGTTTGCCCAACAGAGCCTTTAAAAGGCTTGACATCTTGTACCTGAACCTTTGGTGATATTATGCTATTGCCTGGGGAGTAAAGGGATCAAATCAATGTATTTCTTAGCACCTGTGTTCCAGAGAGAAAGAAACAGGAGAGAGGGAGGGATAGAAAGAGAGAAGGAGGAGAAAAGAGAAGGGGAAGAAAAATTAAGTTTTCTCTTCTCTTTAGGGAGAAGCAATGTCTGAAAGATTTCTGGTAGCCTGGCTCGAGCCTTAAACGTTTTATGACTCAAATCGCCTATGGCTGCTGATTTCCAAGTTCTTCCTACAAGAACATGGGGACTTGTTCCTTAAAATGACCCAAAGAATGTTGCAAAATACTCAAATCAGAAACCACTTTATTTTTAGTTACTTTCTCCCCTTCCTCCTGTGAGTGACTTCTTGTATCAGATGAAGGTGCATAAACTCTGCGGCCCACTGATCTTGTGCCCTGGAGAGAGCGGATGCCCACAGCCAGGAGACCAGTGGGCTCCTCTCTGCGACTCTTACACCCCCTCCCCACCCTCTGTTCTTATCTGCTATTGCTAATTTCTCAGATACTATGAACCTTCAGAGGACAAAGAGCAGTCTGAGTAACCTTGGCATCCTTGTGCATCCCTGACACACCGCAAGTATTCAAATCCTCATAAATAATTGACTAAAAAGATGGTGGAAGCTTCATACTCTGCCAGAATTGTTGCGACATGAGTCTCAGACTGTGTCGCTTCTGTAAAATACTCTCAGGGGTACAGGTTATTCCCCGGCAAGACCATTGTGGAAAACAATGACCCAATGGGCCCTCTAAGGTCCGTCCAGTTCATCAAGGTTTTCAACGCCTACTCCATGCTCACTATAACAGTCTAGGACTAAATTCATCATCTTCGGCTCTTTTCCCTAAACCTGCATTTATTTTTATTTTTTCAAATGGTACCACCTTCCTCTCAGACATTCAAATTAGAAAATAAACAGAGATTCTCATGTTTTCTTCTCTTTCTCTCCTCACATGAATGGGTTACCAACTCTGTGAATTCTGCTTCACTATTTCTCTAAAATACCCAAGCCTTCATCATTCAGCTCTGAATAATCCCCACGCCTCCTGCTGAGTGTCCTGACTCGAATTTTTCAGAGTAGTCATGCCTCTGTGAAGAATGGACTGTGTCTCTCTCTGGCTTAGACCCCTCTGGGTGTTATCCTTGGTCTTTCATTCAAGTCACAAATCGAGAATCTCCACGCTCCTTAACACCAGTCACGAACTTCTTCATATCAGTTTGCCCCACTGTCCCCATGCCCCAAACTACCAGCTCTTTCCTTAATCATTATGTGTTGACCGAATCTTCTCAAAGCTCTGGAGAGGGTGTACCTTGGTGAGATTTGGCAAATCGGCTCATTCTGCTGGTTTTGCCACTGCTGCTACAACTGGTTTGGGAAAGCTCCAAACTGGGTAAACTCACTGCCATTGAAATGTCACTAAAGTCACTGCAGTGTGACTTACAGTGTGACTTACAGTGTGAACCCTATAAGCTTAACACAGTCAGAAATTTTGCATCTCTACCAAAACAAAACAAAAGCAAAAACAAAAAAAACCTACAAGCTAACCTCAGCCCTTAGAGAATTGAAAATAGCCTTATCAACAGGGAGCCAATCAAAGGTCAAAGTGCAGAGCTGCAGAGGAAGAACACCAGGAAGCTCGTCTGCCTATTATTCCTAAGCGTCAGGTAATTTTTATGACACCACGATACTATGGACTTTAAAATACGGTGTGCTCCCCTTCCCCAAATACCAAATACCTAAATATTTCTGTCCTATAAACTTCCATTACATCCTTTAAGTGAAATACAGGAAGGAGGGGCACAAAGAACAGAAACGGGTAAGACCACTTGTCATCTAAACAGTGTCCCTGCCAGGATCATCTCAAGCTTGATGGGAGGGCTCCACAAATCCCGGGGTAGGCAAGTGTTTTCTAGGGTATTTAACCCAGCTCACTGAACCCGGGGATAAATACAACGTGGTCAGTATTCCCTCTGTTGATAACCCAAAGGCGATGTTTATTAAACACTTTTGTATCCAATCTGTAATCTCATTCTTAAGTTTTAAAAATTAAATTGCCCGCAAATGCCTAGCTCCTTCAATTCTCATTTGAACTGGTTTCAACATCTTATTAATTAAAGAGTTGAATGAAATCTTTGACATTGTTTTACACTTATAAGAAAGTTGTGTTTTCGGCTTTTTGAAAATTATACTTTAACAATGCTCTTGACACACATACTTCTGCAAGTGGGAGTGAGCTGTCATTTCGGATTTGTCTAGCCCAGCCCAGCCTTGTGTCTTCCCTTTAGTGGAAAGTTCTCGGCCTCCTCACAAAACCTCATGAGTTATCGCCGTCTCCTTTGTTCTCACAGCACTTTAAATATAACTGTACAATAACACGAACTAAATTGCACTGTGGGTATTTACACGTGGGCCCTGCCCCCATCCCCGTCCATAAGACTATAACTTTTGAGGATAAGAACTGAGTTTTTTCCCATCGTATACCCCCTCAAGCTCCTACAGATCCAAGCGGGCATTCAGTGTAGATTTTAGGATGAATGAATGATGGGCGAAAGAATGAATAAATGAATTGGGCAAGGCATTTGGAATATAAAGATGAAAAATATCAGATGACTTGATAGAGAGACAAACTTGTATTTGGATAACCAATCTAAAGCTAAGTTAAATAAACGTGTGTCTGAATTTTGCTGTCATGTGCCACTTAATGACTGGGATACGTTCTGAGAAATGTGTCATTAGGTGGTTGAGTCCTGCAAACATCAGAGTGCACTTACACAAACCCAGATGGTACAGCCTACTGCACACCTAGGCTATATGGTGTAGCCTATGGCATTTAGGCTACAGACCTGTACAGCATGTTATTGTATAAAACAACATGAGATTAAATCAAGCACAAGAGAAAATGAAGCATCAAGAAAGGCAGTAAACGCAAGATGTACGAGGCTGCCGCTGGCATAACGTGGCACATTGTTCTACAGAAAACTTTTATTTTATAAGTAGAAAGAGTACACTCTACAAAAACAATAAAAAGTATAGTACAGTAAATACATAAACCAACAATATCGTTTATTATCATTATCGAGTATTATATACTGTACATAATCGTATGTGCCATACTTTTATATGACTGACAGCGCAGTTTACACCAGCATCGCCACAAACACAGTAACACATTGTGCTATGAAGTTATTACAACTACAATGCTGATAAGCGCTAGGAATTTTTCAGCTCTATTATAATCTTATGGGTCTACCATTGTAGAGGTGGTCCGTCACTGACTGAGATGTCACGTGTGGCACATGACTCTGATTTCAAATCCACGCATGCTCTCAGTCCTTTTGCTAGGCATCAGGAAAGGTTTATGGTTCCACTGTTGCGTAGATGTGTCTTTTCTTTTCCATGGGGATGGCTGTTTGATGACTGACTATTGTTTGAATAACTAATCAGTTCTGTACCTGGGATTTGGAAATGCCGAACAATGTTCTTTGGAAAAGTATACAGTATTATTCCAAGTACAGCACAGGCCAAATATCATTACTAAGAGATTTCATGAAAAATCAGATGTTGTTGCCAAGGTTTATTTCTCTTAATTCAAATAATATTCAACATAAAATTATATTTTGTCCAATCATTCTAAATAGAATTTTAGTATGTGTCATAATGGGGTTAACTCATTGTATAAATTATTACCCTGATTTTCAGAAAACTTTCTCTATGTTCCCAACTGGGGCTAGGCACTCGTCACTTTGAGCCCACAATGTTTGTCTGTGTCACTATGCCTCTCCTGTGAGCCTGACTTGGAGTCTCTGTGTGGCGGGAACCATACTGGACTCATCTCTGATCTCAACCACCAAGCATGGTGTCTGGCACTAAGTAGGTATTCAGTGAAGGTTTATCAAATGAATGAGATGAGAGTAAAGAGCATGGGCTCTGGGTCAGACTTCACCTTTATTTTCAGGATAGGATAATATCACGAACTCTCATACAGATAGAAGATAGATGTGTGCTAAAGATTCCATTTAATTCATTGATCAACCAGGCAGATGTTATACCCAGGTCAAAGGAGAAGCCAAAGAGGTGGCACAGGTGTAGATGAGGAATATGCAAATAGAGGCAAAACCAGCTTCTTCCACGGTCGGGAGAAAAGTGAATTGAACCTCTGTGGATAGGTCAGAATTTACATGTCTATAAACAAGAATTATTTGGCATTGCTATCAGTTATCTACAATATCTAGAATTGTAAAATTGCTCCCGTTGAATCAGTCAGAAAACCCAGAAGGTGTCCCCTAGACAATACAGAGTCTTCCCATTAAAGCACAAAAATTTCCCTTACACTTTAAATTTCACCTGTGCTAACAGGTCTTGAGTGAAGGGCCTGCTGGTCAGAGATAACAGTACCAGCAAAGCCCTGGAGGCCTGAAGCTTTGTGTTTCTGTAATGAGGGAAGTCCCCAGAAAGTAGAGTGCAGTGGTAGGCAGCAGCCAGATCGTAATAGCTCTGGAAGGCCAAGATAAAAAGTATAGATTTAATCTAAAATTTTAAAATTGTGCAACCACAGCAAAAAAAAATAAAATTAAAATTAAAAAATGAAATTGAGCGTTCAACCCCAATTTGTACATATGCATTTAATTACAAATTATGCGCATATATTATGATACAAGAAGAAATCTAAGAGCACAAGTTCAGCCATTTATTGGCTGTGTGACCACAGGTAAGTTACTGTTAAAAAACAAATTTAACCAAGTAAATTTGGAGATCTAATCAGCTTTTTTAAGTGATTCGTGAATTGGGCAGCATCTCACCTAGGAACTAGAAGGGCACTTGAGAGGTTGTACAAAATGGAAGATTTTTATAGGAATAAAAATGGGGCAAGGGAGTTATTAAGAAAAGAAAGGATCCTTTTGGAGTAGGGATATCATTTTTAGGGGAAGAGAACAGAGAATGAGAAGAGTTTTTTATTATGGGGGGAAATGGAGAGGGCCCCTATGGCATATTACCTTGTTGGTATTGACCAGAAAATCCCAGTCTGGTTGATTAAGATTATGTTAGGTATTAAATCTTGGTTTGATATCATAGATTTTAGCATGAATGACACCATCTGGGGCCTGTGTTTTACTCTTTAACATTACTTAATAGAGCTGTGCCTCAGTTTCCCTGTCTTTAAAATGCCGATGATAACCCAGGGTTATTGATGATTATATACGTTAATAGGATAAATGCAATGGGACTCAGCACACAGTAAGTGCTCAATAAATGTTGGCTCGAAATCTATTATAAAACACTCATGAATAGAAATTAAAATGAATGATATATAAAATATTTGTAAATAAAATTCTGATATGTGTCTTTCTGTACTCAGTGGATCAGCTTGACCACCCCATGTGGTATGTGCAACCTGTTCCAGTGATTGTAAGTAGGACGTTTGATGAGATTTTTGGGTTATAGAGACAGAGGGTGTAGAGTGGGAGAAGCGTCAGAGGCCCGGAGACCACAGAACGGAGAGTATTGCAGCCCAGGAGAAATGAGGCAGCTTGACGAGGGCACCCATGGGGAGAGGGCTCCCTGAGAACAGTGCTGGATTTGGCAGGAATGGCAGAATTAAGACAGGGAGAAGATCCTCGGTGTGGGAGGCAGGTGGTACAGAGAACAAGCTTTGGAGTTGGAAAGACAGGCAGGGAGGTGCAGGAAAAGGTCAGAGCAGAGAGCTTCCCGGACAGTGGGCTCATCTCCCATCGTCCCCACTGTTTGGGAAGCTGCCACATGCTTGCATCGGCATCTATGACTGCGTCTGTAACGGGCCATGGAGTTAACCATTACTTATAGGCTCACTCTTTTGCTTGTTACTTTACAGACAGTACTGCTTCATTTTGTTTTCCCAGTAATCCTGTAAGAGTTATTATCATCCCCATTTTACAGATGAAAAACTGAGGTTTACAGAGGTTAAGTGGCTTGAGCTATGTGATGACAAGCTCCTTATACGCACCCCGCTATATAATCCGAAGAATCTTTTTCTTCTGCACCCCACTGTCTCCTGCTAAAATTTATTAAACAGTGCACCTGTTTTATGTCCTAGTTACCCCAGTTCTGTGTCCTTTCAGAGAAGAGTTTTTTCCCCAAATTCTGGGGTACCTGTCTGAAGAGCAGAATACCTCAGCACCTGCTTTCTAGAGAGCTTGTCCCAGTGTACCTCCGTCCTCACCCAGGAAGTAGACAGGTGGGATGGGGAGAAACCCAGGGAAAGAGAGGAAGTCTCGTGCGGCCCGAGAAACCTACCAAATATCCCCTAAGAAGGCACGGCCCGGGCAGCTACGGTGAAACGAGTCAGGGTGAGAGGCTGGCAGAACGTCATCTGTTAAGAAGATTCAGCTGAGACCCTCCAGGAGGTTCAGGCCATTGCAAAGGAGGTAGATCCTCCACCTGTAGGAACCCTCGAAGGGGAAGGCCTGTGGGGGTCTTTGATGTCCTGCTGTCCATTCATTCCATCTCCATTAATCGTAAAATCGTGCTGCTTCCAAAGAATTGGAGAAAGTCTACACTGAAATAGATAAGTTACAGATGACTATAGTACATAACTTTAAAATATGCTTGACCATTTTAAACTCTTCATGCAGACCTGAGTTAAATGATCAAAAGGTAAATGAGAGGAATCTCTGAAACCTGCTCGAAGGGAGACTTCGAAATGATTTATAAAGTGAGTCTCTCACCTTTCTATGACCTTAACAGTTTGCAGAGTAATTTCCCACCCATTCTTGGTATATGATATTTAACATGTGAAGAGTCTGGTTAAACAGTGCTTCTAAAATCCTTAAGTTCTTCCTTATCTGAAGGTTTTGTAAAAGGCATACCAGGTTTGTCGAATGAATAAATGAATGCATGACAAAGTGAATCTTTTTATTCCCTTCGGTACCAAAGATCAGTTCAAGCCAAGCCTTTGACTGGGTCATCACAAACTCCTGGAATCGCTCATAAAAATAAAGTCTTACCATAGGTGATATGTTTGCCAGGACCAGATTAGACATAGTGCTGTTGAAAATCTTTCATATAATCATAGGAAGTGTTGTCAGGGCCGTGCCTGCACGCCGAGTTATATTGTGGATCATAATCATGACGGTGGCTCTAGTAATCACCCCCACACACTAGGTTGTGCAGAATTTAAAACTCTTTCCCGTACTTGTCTTACAGGTCAGTCTCCCAGCAACCTTTTTGGCAAATCCAGTAAATATGGATTCAGAAATACTAACACTGAGGTTCAGAGCTGTTTCTAAGTTTTACCAGCCTTTGTCCATAGACTGTAGAGCAGAGGGGGGTAGCCCCTAAATCATAGCAAAAGCGTTTTCTCCTTAAAAGGGGATATTGTTCTTTCTGTTCTCTAATGAGGCAGCTCAAGCTCGTTGAGGTTACAGAGAAAGCAGCTTCCCAATTTAGGGGAAATGGGAGCAGAGCGGTCCTCATGCGAGGACTAAGTTTCTAATACTTGGGTTTTCATAGAGTTCTCCTCCTCCTCCCTGGGACTAGGCATGTGGCATTCTAGTAAGTTGAAAATGTCTTAAATTCAGACTACCCTTTCATTTGAAACAGAACAAAAAAATAATAATAATAAAGCAACTAAATCCGAGTGTTGCAAACTCCTTTAGCAAAAAATTGTGAAATCGCGTTGACTTTGCCAGTTCCTGTTTTCATTTTCCATAAATCTATTCTGGTATCATTTTATTCCCTTGAAGTAGATGTAGCAAGTTCTCCGTGACACCGAATAAAGTAACAAGAGAATCATCAAAAACCTTACTATATACTGAATAACAATAACAAAAGTCTGACTCTATGTTAAACTTAGAAAAATAATCTTTTCAGGGAAAATTCAAAAGCGTTTTAGAAAAGCTACAAAACTACTTGAAAAAGTCCCCAAACCAATGTTAACACATCTATAGTGAGTAATCAAGCACAGGAATTATAAATTGGAGCAGCTCGAGTGAAACACCAGGATTCTGGTGACTTAGAGTTTCTGCAGCACTTATGGGGGGGGGCGGTGGGTGTGGTGTAGCAGGGTGGGATGGGGCCTGTGGCTTCACCCAAGGACCTTCCTCAGTCTGCCACTGCCCAGCTGTGTGAACGTGGGCCAGTGACTTTGTTTCTCTGAACCTGCACAGCCTCATCTACGAGGGAGAGAATGATGAGACTGATGTCAAAGGTTGTTAAGAAGCATCGAGGGTGAGGACGGGCTCCACCGAGTACGAACTCTGAAAATGGCCTCTGTCATTATTGCGAAGGTGGAAGAGAGAAGGGACGAGGAAAAATGGAATCGAAGCTTTACTTATGAGAGGCGAAGCAGAAGAGTTTTAAAATCGGGAGGGGAATCCTATCAGAAGCAGATTGCTATGTAAGCAAAATACCCCGTTATCTGAGTGAGGCTTTCGGAATAAAAATCTGACACCAAAATTCTTTCCGTGTGCTGCTAATAGCACCGCTGAATGGAACAAATGGAAGGCATTTACCTTTCAGCAACTCTCCCTTGTGCTGGCTTTTGATGGGGCAGTCAGTTCAGGCATCAGAGCCAAGTGCAGGCAGCCAGGGCTGGAGGAATCAATTTGTAGCCTCTTGCTGGCCTGTTGTTTCCGATTGCAGGCCCACCTTGCCAGGACTTCTCATTCCTCCTCTGTCCCTTTCTAAGTGGAAAGGCACCTGGCAATGACTGTTATGAGGGGACAAAGGCTTTTGCCATGGTCCTCACTGTCATGCTGTTTTTGCACTACTGAAATGAGAAAAGGATCAAAATATCACTGTGGGGTCATTTGCCCTCATTCTCTCTGCTGGCCAGGCAATGAATGTAAGCCGGGCAAGCATCTGGTGTCAAGAAAAGACAGTGTGGACTGGAACATTATGTCTCAGTGAGTTCCTTCTCGTGCCGAGCTCTGAGCAGTCCCAGAAAACAAAGTCTCAGAGCTGGCCAGGATCACAAAGTGAGAATCATGCAATTTTCGATTTTCCTCTGAAAGCCAGATCCCGTGGCTATGCTCGCTCATGGCAACTCAAGTGTCACACTCATCTCCCTGGTTCCCTTGTAATTTCTGGTTCTGTGCTCCAGTGTCTGTGGGGTACCCACACCCCTATGCCTCCTGTTTTCTGTCATATCCCCTGGCTAACATTGCATCTGTCAGTACTCAGCATACATTTCTAAGATGGATAGTTTGAAATGAATGTTGTATTCTGGTTTATGGCATTTTGTCCTAGGACTTGAGATCCTCAATAACCTTTGAAAGTCCCCATTAAGCTATTTCTAGAGGATCATAAAAGCTTGTCATAAACGGTTCAGCTTTTGGCTTCGTCCACCTGTGAAGACATAGCATCTGTAGCAGGCCTGGACGGCCCTGAGAAACCTAGTTCAGCCTCCTGGTGTTGCTGATGAAGGCATGGGCATCCGGAAAGGGACAAGAACTGGCAAATGCTCAAGGAGGTGGTAGAATCACCATCATATTCTCAATGGCTTGTTTATAGGGCTCCCCACACCCTGAGAGGCAGAGTGAGGTTGGGGTTAAGAGTGTAGGCTACAAGAACAAGGCTGCCAAGGTCAAATCTTGGCTTTACTGCTTGTTAGCAGAATGAACACAGTCCAGTCATTAAACATGCCCGCGCCTCAGCTTCTATATCTGTAAAATGGGGATAACATTCGTCCGTCCCTTCCAAAGCCTGTTGGAGAATTAAACGAGTTAACACCTCTAAAACACTTAGAGCAGTACCTGGCACATAAGAAGCACTATATAAAATGTTTGTTAAGATTATTATAATGTTCTATAAGATCTAAATAACCAAATAATTCCAATTCAATGACCACTTCTGGACCCCATTCTGTGCCAGAAGCAGCATGTGGGTGGGAGATTACAGATGAACAAATCATGGTTTTGGCCTCCAAGCTGCCTGCAAAATCCTTTTAATGGGACCATCATGAGGGAAGGATGAACCCGACTCCAGCCTTGGGTTTGGAGAGGAGCAGACCCCTCTAAAGGCCAAGGACAGACACCAAAGCTGAAGCCGTTCACATTACATAGATAGGGAAGTGAAGGCCCCACGTGAGAAATATCTGTTCCTACCTGTGATAGATTGTATTTTCCAAGGATGGCGACAACAATACCTCGCGTGCCTTTCTAGAGTCTTGCAACTTTCCCATCAAGAGGTGGAGTCTAATTCCCCTCCCCCTTGAAACTGAGCCAGGGTCCCAACTTGCTCAGAAGGAACAGAATGCCGCAGAAGTTGACACCGAGTGACTTCCGAGGCCGGGTCATAAAAAGCTGGGGCTGGGAAGTGAAGTGGGCTTTGGCATTTGAAGCTGGGACGTTTGCCTTTGGAGTCCTTCATTGACATTTAAAGAAACCTGAGGCTGCCATGCTGTGGGGAAGCTCAGGCCACAAGGTGAGGACATGTGCAGGCTCTCATGAGGTGGCTGACGACACCAGCTGACGTCCCTGCCAGACCTGTGAGTGAAGGTGATTCCGGTCCCTAGCCGCTGAGTCACCCCAGGCTTCGAGTTTTCCCTGCCGAGTCCACAGACATTGGGGAGCAAAGTCAAACCTGTTCCTTTTCCAAATCCCCAACCCACAGAATCAGCGGGTATAATGAAATGGTTATTTTAAGCCACTAAGTGTTGGAGTAATTTGTTATGCAGCACCAATAAGCAGAACCCTGCCCTCGGACCTCTTGCTAGGACTCATTCTTTTAAGACTCCCAGCAACAGACGACTCTTTCTCCAGAGATCTTAGAGGAAGAAAGCGTGCTCATAGCACTGTTAATAGGATTTGTTTCTTCATGAGTCTAGAGAATTCCCAGAGATCAAAGATGTTACAGCTGGAAAAGTTTCTGGAGCTTGCCATGTGTCGCGTTATGCTGGCCAACATCTGGCTGTGACAGTTCCTCAGGGAGTTATCACCAGCACCACCAGGAGAGCGGGCGAAGGAAGGCAGTGGATCCCCGCTCACCGCCCATGAGTGTCCTATGCTCTTCTGCTGAGTGGCCACAAGTGACGAGTTACGACTGGGGCGATGTTAAGTCCACCTAGATGGATGGAATTCCCCTTGAGGGAAGAGAACTCTCTCTCTGTGTGGTTGACAAGTTGGTTCCCACACTTTCTATTCTGTTATTTATCTCACTGTATCTGCTGTTTGCCTCAAACTCTATATTTAATGTCTATTATTTTATTCTGTCCTCGTGATCAGGATGGGAAGCAGTTTGTCCATCTCATTCAGAAACTGAGACTCGAAGACTAACCTGAAATGTATTGATTACTAATACGTATCTAATCAGTGGTGAGGCTCAGACTTAAACCTGAGCCTTCTTGATTGCAAATTCAGTTCTCTTGTCATTGTACTTGGAAAAGAATCTCGGTTCTGGAGCAACAAATAAAATAAAATAAAGTCTGTTTGTTCCAAGGTTGTCAAGAGAGTGCTTGCTAAATGTGAACTGGTTCTTGCTTTTCAGAATTCTGCATTCATCTGTAAAAGAAGTTAGATTTCTGCTCTGAGTACTGGCTTTGCATGGTTCTTCCCAGGAATGAGATGAAACCAGGGGTGATTTGAAGTATCTGCCACTCCTCGTACCATGGAGTTCGGAGGAGACATGCGTGTCCTGCTCTGGTGAGCCAGTACTAGCCAACTCCAGCAATGGATGCAATCAGTATGTGGCATGATCCTCCTACCTGTGTTGGCACCAGGGTGGAGGGAAGTGTTGCAGGGCCGGGTGGGAGCAGGGGACAAGTCCTGGAAAGGAACCCCACAAACTTCAACCTTGTCCCACAAGTCAGCCACAGCAGGACTGAAGCTCATGTGGTCTGGTCCCCTCGGCTTCCACCTTCTTGGGACTGTGGGTAAAACTCTTGAGGAGCCAGTAGCTGGCACAGAGAAGGTAGTGGCAGTTAGAATGAATACGAGAGTCTTTGACCTGGCCCCTGCCCTGCTCTCTCCCGATCTCCTCCCACTTCCCCAAATTGAGCTCCCTGCAATCCCTCAACACCCAGACTCCATACGCTTTGTAATTATTCTCTTTCGGATTATTTACTACCCCTCACTCTGCCCCACCTTCGCGACTTGTGCTTATCATTTGAGACCCAGCTAAGTTTCTTCTCCCGGGGAACCCTTTTCTGGCCCCAGCCTCTAACCTTAAGCCTCCCCCACTCCCACACACACTCATACACCACACCACAATCTGAGCTGGAAATGCAGCCCTTGATCCTGGCCCCAGAGCTGCCGTGGCCAGCGGAGCCTTTCACCCTCTCGACCCCATTTCCTCGTCTGTAAAACGAGGGGGCGGGTAAGCACTTCAGTTGGTTGTTCTAGAGTTCTGGGGAAGTCTCCGCCACAAGTGTGTACCTGCATCAGTGCCAGGCAAGCAGCAGAGCCTCTTCATTCCATTCTCAGCAGAAGTGACTCAGGTCAAAGCAATTTATTTGCAGGCACTTACAACGCAGCCTGGCCTACCGCGGCTCCAATTCCATGCTGACGTTTTCGATAGAGCTGGCTTAATGGAGAAAAATGACTCTATTCCTTAAACAAGACAAACTTTGGTAGGGGTTGGGGTGGGTAGTGGGGGAACTTTTATTTACATGTCATATTTCTCTAATTATGAGGAATTTAAGCATCCTTTTGGCTTTGCTTTCCATTTTCTACCCATCCCATTAATGAAGATTAATGAAAGGACTAGAATCTATTGAAAAAACAAATCAAAATGACAATTTTCAGTCCTTTTGCTTAGAAACATGGCATGCCCAATTTGGGCATCTCATAAAATTCCATCCACTTAAAACCGTGGTTATTAGGCAATTAATACTTAGTTTTGGTTCTGCTTACTCTCTGGAAATGTTGTTTTCCAAAAGCATAAATGTGACAGGAAATTTCTTCACTCCGTTTATCCCTAAGTAGTTTAAAATTATTTCATAATTGCAAGTGAGCTTTTCCCTTCCTGTGCAGGCAGGCGATGGCTGGTCTCCTTATCTGGGGTATGAGTGTGACAATATCTTTATTTCTAGGGTGCCAGAGAGGAGCAAATGAGGTCAAATGAGATAGGAGAACTTTTTCCAAATTCCAGAGCTCAAATGCAAGGAGGCAACATGGCCGATGGCAGTTCTGGACAGGCTTTCAGCTCTAGGAGGTCAAGTGTCCTTTTTATAGGATAAGCCTGGGTTCTCCAAGGGAATGGGGTGACGCTCAGGCAGGCAGGATTGTGGGATAGAACTAGGTCCTGGGATACAGACCCATTAGTACAGTTTAAGCATCTGAAATGGAAATGCTTACACAAAACTAATGTTTTTTTTTCTCTTTGTCTTCATGTTTTTTTTTTCTCTTTGTCTTTCATAACTTAATTCTCACAAATGCCCCTTTACCCTCTGTCAAAGGAGTGCTATTTCTGTGAGTCCAGTTCCTCAACCTCGAAATTCAAGGAATTTGCAAATAGTCATGTCATGTGGCTCTGCCTCGAAGTTGCCCTGTGAACTCTTCCATCCCACGTCCACAAGTATGTCTACAAAGAGCAGATCTTCGTGTCCTCGGTGCACTGGGAAGTTCTGAATGCCATTATAATCTTACTGGTACTCACCCTCAAGTGTAAGTGATGGCTCTGCGAAAGATTTAAGGCTGAAGGGGCCAGGGCAGAGAGTTTACAATAGAGGCTTCTAGATTTATTTCTTTTCATTCTCAGGTTGACAGAGTCCTGGCTAATTGATCCATTGAGGAGAAATAAATTCATGCACATTTATATCTGGTCCCAGTCACATAGGGGACTGAGCTATCTTGGTCCTAATCCTCATCACTTCAGCTGCCAATGAAGTATAGTCCACGTTTTTTTTGTTTTTGTTTTTTTGTTTTGTTTTGTTTTGTTTTCATTTGTACTAGAAAACCAGCACCAGAGAAGGAACTGTGATCAAGCAAACTTTTATTTAGAATGTGTCCACTAGGTTATTACAGAAAGGGCAATTCTCATTATTCTGCCATCAAAGAGGCAGAAGATTTGAAATGCCAATCTTTTTGTGGATTTCAACAAATATTTTAACGTAACTGATATCGAGAATTCACTTTAATGAGACCAAGTATTTTTTGATCAATTACTTTCTACTAGGCATTAGCATGGGAGAATATGAAGTTGATTAAAGCCTCAAACTGCCAGTAGAAATACACAATCTGACATCTGAACTGTGTTTTACTGATCATTTTTAGGTTTTCCCAGTCTCCTGGTGAGGCAAGCAAGTCTGTGCTCTTTTGGACAAACCAAAGCACAAGAGAAGGTATGACTTGCCTGAGGGTACACAAATGGTTTTCCACCCGAGTCCAAGCCACCTCCCTGGGCTCCTGTTTCTCAAGATTTCTCCAGAGCCATGGGTTGTGTTCCTAGGAAGGAAGGGCCTAGAATCTAGAATGCTGGAGGTGACATATGCGGAATTAAATTAGGATAAGGTCCAAGAGATCTCAGCGTGGGGCAGTGCAAAGAGCGCATGGCCAGACAATGGTCTGGGGAGGGAATTACTGCAGCTAGCATGGTACCACTAGACATGGCTCGGGGCAAGTCCACTCTTGACAGACTGGTCAGAGGGTGGCCTTCTGTGTAAACCTAATCTTTGGGTTATGTATGTACCAGATGTTCTTAGGACATCAAAATATCTTCCCAGAAACCAAGAGCTTTGAACTTCTCACAGACACACCTGAGACACTGGCTGGACAAGGGCTAATAGCAGCTGAAGTTTCTGGTTGGGGAATGTGGTCCTGGCTGCCTGGGAAGGCTAAAGATTTGCCATAGCTTTTGTCTCCCTGACCAGCTTTCACGACACTGTACTGAGGTCGTAATCTGACTGCTCAGAACTTTAGAATCCGTTATCAAGCGCCACAACAGACCTGTCACGATCCATCCCTCAGGTCTTAAGAGGAGTAATAATAAAAGACTGCAAAGGAATGGCTCTTAAGTAGAGCGAAAATGAAGCTAACAAACAGTCCACCGGGTTTTCTACTATTTTTTCTTTCATTTACATAAAAACAAACACCTGGATGAACTCCTGGTGGTACAGTGTCCTACAGCATGAAATGCACTTCCATATATGTTAGTGCATGCAATGCCATCCTGGTGTTAGCAACTATTATTTTACTATTTGAGTGATGAAGAAATTGAGACTCAGAGAAGTTAGTGTTTGGCTCAAGGATGGTAGTGGTGAAGTTTCTGAAACCAAAGTTGGTGACTGTTCCAACATAACAGGTGATCATCCCATGGCACTTGATGGAACTCAAAAGAACACACAAATGTAATTTTGGGATGCTTTGCTGGAGAAAAAGAAGGCCGTGAAGGCCACCACCCTAACCCTGATTCAGCCATGGCAATTTTAGTTTTCTTTTATACACTGGATTTCATATACAATTTCACTTGAGACAAACATTCCAGGCATTTAAAAAGTGCTAAATTTATGATTCTTCAGTTTTCAATCTACCATTTCCAAGCGAATAGGCCTAGAGACTTTAGACAGATTATTTTTACATCCACGTGATCCTGGAGTGGTTGGAACTTGAGACTGATTTTTGTAGATAGTAACTTGAGCCTCTGTCATTCAAGGCAAACCAACCTGAGGTTTGTATCCTGGTTGTACCACTGATTTTCATTTGATCTTGAGCACGTCGCTTCCTCTCTCTGACCTCAGTTTCTTTATCTGTAAAATGAAGACATTGGACTCAAATAGCTTCCAGATCTGAAATTGCAGGAAAGGTTGAGGGAGGCATGGAGATTGTTGTGGTTTTTTAAAATAAAGTACCCAAGCTTACTGGCTGGAGGCCTGAGGATAGGGCTGCCAGAGTTAGTAAGTAAAAATACAGGCCACCCAGTCAAATTTCAATTTTGAATATACAAACAATACGTTTTAGTATAAGTCTGTTCCATGCGATATTTGGGACATAATTATACTCAAAAAAAGGTATTTGAAATTCGGATTTATCTGAGGTGCTTTATTCAGCAACCTCCCCTTGGAAGTATCCTGTTCTCTCTATACCTTTAGCAAAGAATTGAAAAAATGAACAAGTGAATGAACAAACAAAAACTGTATTAATTTTTGCTCTTGTTATCTTGGTGAAATTTTCTTCTTTTTTTTTTTTTGGTCTTTCAACTTGTGACATCATCGCATCCAAAAATATTAAATGCAGAACGTAAAAACAATAGTATTTCAAGTTTTTCTTTTAATTTAACATTTATTCGTGTTTAAGAGACATAATTCTGGATCTGCATATCACATTTTGTTTCTCTTGGGGAATTTTTCTTTTTTCTTCCATATCTTGCGATCTAACAAATGGCTCTTGACTTAAGTAAGCCTTTCTTCTCCCTGTCCCATACATGTTCTTTTGGCCCAAATCCAGACTTCCATTACAAGGAATTCTGTTGGCTGTTGGAGTTTCCTTCAAATCTTATTATTTGCGTTTTCATACACACACACACACACACACGCACAATCCAAACTTGTGCTTTTTGCTGTTCAGCCAGTGATTGCATGTGGCTGGTGGTTTGCGATTGTGAAACAGTCTTGAAACATCAGTGAGGAAAGTGTTCCTCCTGCATTTGTGGCTCAACTCCCCGCAGGAACTTCAGGTTTCTCTCTGTCTCCTTGAGCAGAAGGAAGCACCAACATGGGGTGGCCTTGAGCCAGGGAAGCAGAGAGACTGGCAAGATCGAGCTCCCTGCATTCATTTGTACATGTGCTCCTAACATTTTTTTTTTTCAGATGTCCTTTGCAAACGTTACTTGAGCCTCTTGGGAAATCGCAGCATCCTGGAGAGAATCGGTGGCTCACCTGGGCATTGCCAAGCTCCTAGGTGGGGAGTTGGGGAGGGACTAGCTGAGCATCCAGCTAGAGGACACAACACGTCCACCCTGACCCTGTATGTGTTGGACATCTTTGCAGAGACATTTGAATAAACAGTTGGTGTGTGGAAGGAGGCACTGTGCCTGAGAACCTGGAGGCTTGTGTTTTCCTCCTGGGTCTGCCAGGGACTCACTGCCAGATCTTGGGTCTCAGGATCCATTTGGTCATTAAGGGTTGGTTGAGTTCATGTCTAAGAGATGTTCTAGCCGTGCCTTTCCGTGATTCACTCATTCTTTCATTCATTCATTGTGCAAGAGTTTATTCATCTGAACACAGGTCTGGAAGTAGGAAATTCTGCAGCTTGGGGAGACTGTAAGGCCTAATTTTTTCCATTTGTATTCACCCAGAGAGACTTTAAATGAGAAATCAAGGTAAGTATCAGAAAACAGAGGCATGGCCAACTTTCATTTATTTCTCTCCGTGCAGCGAAAACTTGTATGTACTGTGCACGAGGCTCTGCTTAGGAGATGGAGATGAAGCAGGCAGGGGCCCTGGACTGGGAAGCTCACAGTCCAGGCAATCACTATGAGCTGTGGCTTTTGCAGTGGCAGAGGGAAGGGCAGAGCCTGAGGGAGAACTAAGGAAGAAGTGGTTCATTTACCTCTGCTTATTTCTCTTGTGGAAGTGATATGTAGGGGGTGGCTTGGACCAGTGGGGCAGCAAATAGAGGAAGTATATGCAATCAAAAATAGAGGATTGAGGAGGAAATAAAAGTTCTAATCTCACAGAGGCACAGAGGGCTTCTGTGACAAGGTCCAGGGATGAGTAACTTTCCCTGTTGCTTTTGAAGTTAGGCTATTTCTCCACTATAGAACTGGGCTCAGGAAATGGAACATGCCTCCTCAGTCAGGAAGTGACATTCATCAGATGCCATAGTCGAAGGACTGGATCTCCTGTATCCCTCGGGAAGGGACCCGGGCCTCCCACGAGAGGGTGGAGAGGCTGCTCTCAGAGGTTTTGTGTTCCTCTTCAGGCCACCTGGTTTGGCCACTGCCGCAGATGGGGACAGGCTAGGCCCGTGAAGGCCTTCTGGTTCTGGACTTCCCACTGACGTGTGAGAACGCCCATCCCAAACGGCTGCTGCTCACATCCAGGTTGGGGCAGTTCACGTAGAGACGGAAGGCCAGCCTGGGAATTAGGCTTTCCACTTGAACCTGCAACTCTCTCTCCACAAGCCCAAACTCTTCTCTTGCCTGAGAGTTTACAGAATAATCCACCTACTCATTTACCTACCCTTTGCATGTTACACAGTCCCTGGCACATTGCCAGTAGTCAATACATATTTAATAGTACATCAATTATACCTCAATAAACAAACAGTTGAGATGAAGTCCTACCAAATTAGGGTGGCCCCTTACCCAGTGACTGGTATCTTTATAAGAGAAAGAAGAGGGAGATTGAATATAGAGACACAGAGAAACAAAGCCCCGAGAGCAGAGAAAAGAACACCCCTTGAAGACAGAGGCAGAGATTGGAGTGACAATTGCAAGCCAAAGATTGTCAAGGATTGTTGGCCACCATCAGAAGCTAGGAAGAGGAAGGAAGAATTCTTCCCGAAAGCCTTCAGAGAAAGCCTGGCAAGAACAAACACTTAGGATTATACCCTATAGACTGATCCATGTTACCTTAAAGGGCAAGATTTTCTCCTTTTTTATTGGTGCGTAATATTTCATTATATACACACATATCTTCTTCATCCATTTATCTATTTTTGGACACCTAGGTTGCCTCCATATCTTGGCCTACTGTCAATAATACTGCAATGAACAGAGACCAAAGGGATGGTTAGCAGAACGAAGGAGGTGAGAGGATGGGTGAAAAAGGGAAGGGGAATACAGTTAATAATATTGTGATAAGTCCACAAGGTGACAGATGATCACTAGAATTAGTGGAGTGATCACATTGTACGGTATAAAAATGTCAAATCACTATATTGCACACCAGAAACTAATATAACCAATATAAAATTGTATACTAACTATACTTAAATAAAAACATAAGTTAAAAACAAATAGTCAATGGCTAACTGAAGATTGAATGGACTTAATAAACAAATGGAGAAAATACAGAAAATGATCCTAGGCACACATAACGGAGGGCTTTCTGAGCTGGCATTTGAGCTGGGACCTTAGAAGCTCCAGACTTCAGCAGTTCTCTCCTCCAAGCATAGAAGCCAGAGAGGCATCCTGTAGGAAGACGCTCATGTGCAAAGCGATGGGTGTGCCAAGTCGGAAGGTCTGCTGAGGAAATGCCAAGAGAGCACCTAGGTTTGAGGCTAGAGAGGTTGACTGAGAGCACATTGTGAGCGCATGCCATCGTGTTTGGACTTGATCTTACCTACCGGTAAAGGGGAAACTACACAGATTATAGTCCAAGAACTTTATTTCCATCAGAGCTCAAGAATCGTCTTCCAGAAGCCTTTTAAAGTTTCTCTAGAATGTTTGAATTGTCCCTAATATAGATTTAAGTCACCTCTAAACAATTCTGCCTTTCTGCTGACCGCTTCCAGGCTTTCCAAGTCTATGGCCTGCTTTGCTTCTACCTCTGCTGATGCCAGGCCACATTGTGAGGTCTCCTTGTGACCTTTTGCCCTGCACTGTGGCCTCCAAAGTCCCCAAAGCTAAAGGTGACAGAAACCAGCCGCAGAAGCCATACATCTTGGGTGAATCCCATCTTGATTTAAAGTCTGCTGAGACCAGAGCAATGAGAGACTACTAGTGACCTGTAAAACTCAAAAACTCTCAGTCCCCAAGTCGGAGAGCGTCTTTGAAAACATTCCTTGAAATTTTCAAGACGATCCTCAGATCTCCCCTCTGAAGCAATTCCAATAAGAAGTGTCTGTGACTGGGTGCAAAATGGTGGTCCCCCAAATTTTATTTTTATTGCCCTACTTCCTGCCTATATCATATTGATGGGAGAATTGAGAGACGTGGAAGCATAAGCCTTATAAGCATTTTGATTTTTTAGAGATGGGGCAGGTCATATTTGAAAGTTCCTGGGCTAGACGCTATAGAATTATGTCCCTCCAAAAGATGTGTTGAAGTTCTTATTCCAAGTACCTTACAAAATGTGACTTTGTTTGGAAATTGGTTTGTTGTGGATGCAATTAGTCAAGTTAAAATACAATCATACTGGGTTACTGTGGGCCCTTAATCCAATATGACTGACGTCCTTATAAGAAGATAATGTGAAGATACAAAGAGAGAATGCCATGTGATGACAGAGGCAGAGATTGGAGTGATGCGGCTGCAGGCCACGGAACACCAAAGATTGTCAGCTACCTCCAGCAGCTAGGAAGAGGCAAAGAAGGATTCTACCCAGAGTCCAGAGGGTCCTGGTCCTGCTGACAATTTTAGCCTTGATTTTAGCTGTCTAGTCTCCAGAACTCTCAGAGAATACGTTTTCATTGTTAAAGCAACCCATCTTGTGGCAGACACAGAGTGCTGAAGGGGACCGGGAGTCTTTCCATCCTATTGTCCTGGCCCAGGAGCAATGCTCTGAACTTAAGAAACAAATGGAAAAAATACAGAAAATGCTTCTGTATTAGAGGTGGATGGCATCTCCTGGGCAGGGAGGTCCAGGGGCGTCCTTCCCAGGAGCATTCTGAAGTATCTGTTAGCACATTGCTAGGTGTCCCACGGATGTTCGATAATGCCTGCTAACACCAGTTTTAAGTTATGGTTAAAGCTTCATTAGAATAACATTGAAGGGAATTCGAAATATGGAAAATACGCATCACATTCCTCCTTCATAAAATTGCCATTTTCTATGGCCCTTGCCAGCACTCTTCCATGTGCACACATGTGTATGTGTTTGGGACCTCGGTCCTCATTTATCCTGTGACCTGCCCTTCTCCCCAACACAATATTGTTGTTACATCCCTTTATCGTGTCAGCCTAACGTCATCTGGTCGTTATATATAATCATTTCACCATTTCACTCTTGTCGGTCATTAATTTGAATTTTCTTTTTTTTTTCTTTTCTATTTACTTAAATAACATTGCAAAGAACATCTTTGTGTTTATAATTTTTTTCCAGTTTTACTGAGCAATAATTGACATACATCACTGTGTAAGTTTGAGGCATACAGCATAATGATTCGATTTACATACATTGCGAAATGATTACCACGACAGGTTCAGCTAACGTCCATCTTCTCATACAGATAAGATACAATACAAAATGCGTATATAAATTTTGATTCTTTTGGATTATCTCTTTTGGATAAATTTCTAGGATAGAATTATTGGCTCAAATAGTGTTAATGATTTTGTTATGTATCATTATATTGTTTTCCAAAAGAACAAAACCAAAGTATAGTGCCATCAGAAAATATGTATAAAATGTGCTTTGTTAACATTTTTATTTTCTGAGGTTAAAAATGTATGTATTTCCTCTGTAGGATTTTCCTGCGTGAATTGATACTTACCCATTCCTCTATTGGGTACTAATTGTGCTGGCTATTGATACATCATAGACATTAAAGTAAACCACCTGTGATATATATATTTAGAGATAAATAGCTTCACTTTTACTATAATAGCATTTGTTTTTTTGAAGAGAGCTACATTTTTTTTTTGAAGAGAAGTTGTTATAGAGTTGAATTTTTTTTTCCCTTTGGAAGTTATACTATTATTTGCTACATTTTTAAATAAACATTCCTCCAAAATTGTGATTAATATTCTGTTTTACTTCCGTTATTTCTATGGCTCATTTTAATAATTTACTTTTTAATCCATTTGGGGTTTATGTTTTCATATCATATAATGTGTAATCTAAATTAATTCATCTCTAAATTGTGATCCGATTACATAAAATAACTGATTAAATCAGAGTTAATTAGCCCAATTACTTTTGATGCTTACTTGATTATATACTACTTTTTTGTGTTTTACTTTTTTTTTCTGTTATAAAAATCATGTTCTTTACTCTTTGAATATCATAGATTTTTATTATTGCTGTTTCGTGATTTGGTTTAACTCCTAGTAGGTCTGCTTATTTTTCCAACATTTTCTTTTCTTTTTTTGGGGGGTGTTCTCATGCATTTATATTTCCTATGAACTTTATATTAATTTGCCAAGTTCTAAAAGGAGAGCGTTTGACACTCGGGTTACTGTCCATTTAAGATATACATCCATTACTGGGTGGTCAGGGTGGACTGAACTCGAGTTATTTCTTCTAAATGGTATAGTTGGGTGGGAAAAGTTGGGCTTTACAACTAGATCATCCCTGAGTATAAATCCTGTCTTGCCACCTGCTCGCTTGTCCAGGTTGTTTAACCACCCTGAGCCTACTCTCCACGTAACCACACATAGATAATGAGGATGACACTCAGAGGGGTGTCATTCTAATTAAGGGATGTGAAACATTTAACAATGCCTGCCATGATATGGGCACTTAATTTTCATTTCCTTTTAATTTTCTCCCAATTTTGCCACCAATTTTTATGCAGTATAAACAGATTCCTTTTTATGCAGTATAAACAGATTCCTTTGCTCCTGTATGCTTTCACAACCGTTTCTTGCTGACATGCAAGGATGCTATGAATTATTGCTCTTTTATCTTGCACTCCACCCCTTTGTGAAGTTCTGGTATCACTGTGGATGGTTCTTTTCAGGTTCATGTGCATTTCTCAGGTGGAGACAGTGCCACTTTTTGGCTTAGGGCTTCTGAAAGCCATAACCGTGTTCCTACAGAGATGCTGGAGCATTTCAGTTCCTTGAGCCATGGAGAGGATTGCCTCTGCCAACAGTCAGGAGCTACTGTTGGTTTGCTCTCTCCAGAACTTCACGTTTGTGTCTCCACTCTCTGGACCTCTCACCGAAAGAGCTAAGTTCTTCCATAGGAAGATTCCAGATCTCATTTCCACCTCTGTACCGCCCACCTCATCCTCAGCTGGAACCCAAGCCACCTGTGTAGTTTCAGATTAGGGGTCTCCTCTTGACCTCCTGTTGACTTCCCACCTTTGCACGTTTCCAGGCAAACAGCCCCTCTGGAGCAGAGAACGTACACGTGAGATGGCAGCTGGCTCAGACACCTGGGACCTCAGTTCCCATCTTGGCTGTGCTGCTGCCTGGTTGCCGCTCTTTCATTTATTTGCATCTCTCTCTTCCAAAAAAAGATTTAAGGTTGCTTTATACTACAGGAAAAATGCAGAAATAATTTATAAGAAGGAGAGAAAGAAAACAGGAAAGTCGGAGCTGGAGAAAATGGAGATGGGAATGATCACAAGTATAAACCCCTGTGCACTTACATTTGACCAGATTTAACCCTGAGTTTTCTAGTAGGCAGAAGAAACAGAAAATATTCTGGGCAAGTTATCTTACCTTTAAATATCTGTTTCATCATTAATAAAATGGTAATAAAAGCACCTACATCAGAGAATTGTTCTGAGGATGAAATGAAATAAGAGATGTGAAACTCTTAAGTATAATGTGTAACACATAGTAGAGACTCTGTAAATGCTAGTTTTTATCATTATTGTGATTTCTTCTCGGGGTTCTACTTGAATTCAGAAATCAACTACCTTTGGCACCACCACTGTTGTTCAGTCGAATTAGCTCCAGAGTTTTATCCCTTTTCCAATGTGGTAGAGGCTGAAAAATGATGATCTGAGTTAACTACATTACTGGTCGAGTGTGGGCAGTGGGAGAATTAATCGCTGGCAACAGGTGTAATGGCAGGTGAAAAATAAAGATGTTTCATTGGGTAAAATCCTTATTCCGACCCATTTCTCAAGATGAACTGGCCTCAATAGAATAGAATGCTAGAGCTTACATGAGCCTTGATGGCCCATCCTTTCTTTCAGAGTGAGGCGGAGGGCTGAATTTTCCAGCACGACTCAGCTAGAGTTTGACATTCAAATTCCAGCTCTTTCTCTTAAAGGACTCACTCATGAGATGCACTAATGTGGAATTGAAGTAAAGAAAAAAAAATGTTGATTTATTTATAGTTTAGGGAAGTGAGAGTCAGTTTGAGTTCGGACCGTTCATTGTTTCACTGGTATTACTTCAGCCGCTGGTAGAATTGTCCATTCTTCTTCTCCCCTCTGCTGGCCCTCGAGAGTCAGGCCTCTGCTGCCGAAGAGGCTCATGGTGGGAGCTCACATCCCCTGTTAACAGTGGCCTTGTGCAATTTCGATCTGGTGTGGAGGAATGTAGATATTTACAGGGCTGTGCTTTCCCTGATACTTTTATGCTTTAACAGAGAGTATCGCTGAAGCACATCTTTGGGCTATTTCAAGCTCATAGGGGAATACCTTCCGAGTGCGCACACGTGCCCTGGGGTCTCAGTGGAACACCAGTTTATTTTGAGTGGCAGTATTTGACACTCTGAATCACAGGCCGAGTTCATCATGCAGAAAACTGAAGCAGCAAGACGTGACAAGAGAGGCTGGGCCTCTCTGCTGCCTGCTCCTAGCAAACGAAAGCCCACACACGCGAGAGTAAAGGAGCAGTCAAAATGGTCATGATGAAACGGTGCGGAAAGAGAATCCAGCTCCCAGAGAATGGCTCGATCCCTTTTATCCAGGTCCATATGTGCCAAATATGTAGCCGGCACTTCCTCCTGTACCCTCACCTTCCATCCCCCCGGGGAGGCGGGTGGTGTTATCAGCCTCATCTTATGCATGAGGTCACTCAGAGAAGTGGCTGACACATTCAAAGGCATGGCCATAAGCCAACCCAGTGCTCTTTCCTCGATACCACTGCCATCTACTCTTGGTGAAAAGATAAGTAAAGAAAGCAAAGAGACTCAACCCCAAAGCTACATCGATGATTTTTAAACAAGCTTCATTTCCTCCAGTCCCTCGTGTGGCCATTCAGTGACTACTTTGGCGTCATCTACACGAGTGAGCTGTGTGCCAGGGAGACGAGGGCTGATAACCTTTGGTGTGGTGGCGATGCGCTGTGATGATTTTAAATCATTTATTTTTGAGGTCCGAGCCAGAGGGCTTTGTTTATCCGAGGAGTTGCACTTCCTCTCCTCCCTCTCCTATTTCCCTTTCTGAAGCGGTCACTTGGGATGCTGGTCTCCAAGCGCATCTGTGTGCACTTGAGATCTGAAACCCAAGCTGGTGCCACCACCAGCTGCAGAAGCACGCCACTCACCGTCATTTTTGGAAACCAAAAATGACTGGTCACATAACTGTGATTAGATAAAGCTTGTAATTTGTGTTTGCTGTAGTCAGCGCCACGGTATTTTGGGACAAACAGCCGCTCTCTGCTACATATAGCTTGGAATTTGTGGCTTTTGTGTAACCCGCCATTGTATGATCAAGGAGGTAAAGGAGAAAGACGGGGAGAGAGAATGGACAAAGCAGGAGAGGTCAGGAAGCCCCACTCAGCAGGCAGGCAGAGACCCAGAGAAACGTTAGAGCTCAAAGGGCCCATAGAGAAACTTGTAGTTGACTTGCCCTCAAGAGGGACCTGGTCAGACGTCAGGCTCTTGAATAGCACAATTCTTTCGTAATGGCTGGAGCCACTTGACTCCCAGTGAGAGTCTCAGCCCTACTTAGGGTCCAGGAGAAATCCTAACAGAACCAGAGCTCAAGTCTCACTCCACAGCAACTCAGCTTTTTAGTCTAACTGATAGATACTCATCGATCGAATGCTTCAGTTCTAAAAGGCCAATCTCTTCTCTGTCCCCAATTCTGGACTTTCTTGAGTCTCAGCGGGATAAAACCTTCATTCACCCACTAAACATTGACCTAGGGCCTTTCCAAGCCAGGCCAGGAAGGGTGCTGGGGATACAGAAATAAGTCAGCTTGAATTCCAGTCCTCCACACAAAGGCAAAGTCAGTTCTGCTGTATCCTCCCTCTCTGCTCAATCTGTGTATTGAAGGTGTCTTTCCCCCAACAGAGAAAGCATATCCCAAAATAACCACTCACCTCTAACTCTGAATAGGAAAGAGAAATGTTGACATAATTGTGCACACCCATTTAACTCTGCCTTAACAACTCTTCTGTTACATCGATTTCGGAGACACTTTTACTTTACAGATGGGAAAACTGAAGCCCAGAGGGGTGATGCAAATTGTCTAATGACACAGACCAAGGTGGTGGCAGATCCAGTGTGGAACTCAGGTCAGCCTGACTCCTAATCCAGAGCTCTTTCCACTATTCCTTCAATTGTAAGATATCCAAATGATAGTCATAAGCCATACACAGAAATTGTCACATTCAATCAATATTTTTAATTGACCATCATTTTCCTTGGGGAGCACAGATACATAGCAGATAAACCCAAAGGGAAGCCTTTCTAGCACTTCCTGTTTGTGGGAGGTGGTAATATATGCATAGAAAGTTGTGCTAAAATGTAGAAAATGCCAAGTGACCCCTAAAAAGAAGCAGAAGGTGTTGGAAGAGCTCGATATCTGGATAGCGTGAGATCCCCTTCTGTAGGGAGCTGGCATTTGAGCCGACTCTGGGAAGGATTTGGACAGAGGGGAGATGGAGAGCAAAAGATCACTTTCAGCTGGGAGGAAGCTAGGATCGGAAGGATGGGTCGGAAAGACACTGGGAAAAGGCATTTTAGACAAAGGAGTGAGCATAAGCTCAGGCTTCGAGTTTTAACGCATGGCACGTCTGAGGGAAAGGTGATTGGTCGTCCGGTCTGGCCGAGAAGGAAAACGCTCCTTTATGTGACTGCGTGATCAACAGAAGTGCACTGGCCAGGGATTCCCTAGAATGGCCGGGCATCGGGGTCTGCACATCTCAGGTGTCTCTCCCGGGTTTGGCTCTGGGCCGCGCTTCTCAGGCATCCTCTGGAGTATAGCAAGTCGGTCAAAGTTCCTGCCCTTGGCTCTGTCTACTGAATTTTCAGCTCCATCCAAGCTCTGTTTCCACGATACCAAATATCTTAATAAAATGTGACAGACACTGAGTTGTTTGGGTTATATTGGGGAGAACATCTGGGTATTTGGAAACATCTGAATAGTTTGCCAAAAAAATAAATAAATAAAATAAAATAAAATAAAATACTTTGTGTCAAATGTTTGGTGTTAAGGGACACAGAGTCTGAATCACCAGCACTCTTTCAGAGTCCGGAAAGTGTGCTCCTTTGAGGAGAGAAGGAAGTCGTCACTCAGAAGTCCTATTTCTGTCTCCGGTCCACTTTCATCATCACTAGTTGTTGCAGATCGGATGAGCAATTCTACTTGAAATGTTTTAGAAACTGGCTGGTTTGCCTCCTATTGTATCTCTGGGAGAAAAAAAAAAAATAGGCCATCTCTCCTGTTTATTTAAAATCTAGTTCATTTGTTAAATCTGAAAAAATATTTATTAAGATCTTTCCTAGTTTGAGGTGCATAACATGAGGACAGAGGGATGACCAGGATGCAGGAGGTCACTGTCTCATTACCAAGCAATTTCAACACAGAGTGACTGGAGTTAATAAAGATAAGGGCAGAAGGCATTGAGCACACAGACGAAAATGTTCCAGACAGGGGAGAAGGGGAAAAGGTGGGGAAAGATCCAGTGATGGAGTAATTTTTGCCTATTGTCGTCAGGGCTAAACAGGCCTTCTCCAATAGACAAAGGGAAGAAAGCATCGTGGGCGTAGGAGACAGCAGAGCACCGGCCTGGAGCCATTGGACAAGGTCGGGGGAAGTGTGTGATGTTCAGAAAGCTCCTAGGCAGGGTGAGAGAGGGCCGTGGTGAGAGGTTAGGTCAGAGAAGTAAATGAGGGCAATAGATTGGAAGGCGCCCTGTGTTGTAAAGCTCTAGCCTTACCCTGTGGATCATGGGAAGCCTCCAAACCTCAAAATATTCCCTACAGCTAAACATATGCCAACCTAGGACTTATCCATTCCACTCCCAGATATACTGCCAAGAGAAAAAAGGACATATGTCCACCAAAGCCATGTTCTAGAATGGTCGTAGCATCTGTATTCATAACAGCCTTCAACTAGAAGTAAGCCAATGCCTATCAATAGAAGAATGGCTGTATAAGTTGCAATATTTTCATATAATAGAATACTTAAGAGCAATAAAAAAGTAAACAGAATAATGATACTCACCAGTACACAGATGAATCCCACGGACATTGTATTGAGCAAAGGAAGCCATTTATATGTAATTTCATTTATATGAAGTCTGAGAACAGGAGATGTAGTCTGTAGCGACTGAAATCTGAACAGTGGTTTTGGAGGTGGGGTTTTGACTGGGAGAGGGCGTAAGAGAACCTTCTAGGGCACTTGGGAGTCTTCTGTATCTTGATCTGGTGGTAGTTACGTGGGTATATACATATGCGAAAATTCTGCAGACTTTACGCCGAGATTAGTACTGTACACTTTATTGAATTTTTTTAACTCAATAAAAAGTAAAACAAAACTAACAAAATTTAAAACTTTAAAAAGCCACTCTAAATTGAATTTTAGACATTTTAGTTATATTCACCATTACTACCCAATTCTCTTCCAAGAAGTCCCTTTCCTGTGACAGATCCTCCTGTCACCTGGTAATGTATATCTTCTATGGGAGTTTGTTAGAAACAAAGTACTTGTGTTAGCCGAGGAGAACCAAAAAGGCAGCAACGGTACAGAAAGGCAGCAAAGTGAAGCGCATTTTGGTAAAATTTTGGTAAATTTTACTCAGAACCTCACCCTCTTTGCCTCTTAAGTGACAAAATTCCATGTGTCACTGGTACCCTTTTTACTCTTATTTATCTCTCAGTCTATACCAGTCCTCCTGACTTATGAGTATAAATTCAAGTCTTTTTACTCTTATAAAACTGAAGGCAAAATAAATAAACAAAATCTCCCTTTGGCCTTGTCTTCTTTTCCAGCTTCCTCTCTCATCTCCTCCTCCTTCTCCTAAACCAAGCTTTCAAAAGAGCTTTGCAAACTCACTGTCTCTACTTTCTCACTTGACATTGCTTCTTCGAATCAGGGGATGCTTTTTTCTCTGCTTTTGAAGTCTCAGCTTACTCAGCCTCTCAATTGATGACAACTTCCTCCAGCCTGAAATTTTCTCTTCTTTGATTTTTGTAAGAACCAGCTCTTCTGGTGAGCAGCAATGGTTATCCTATCCACCTCTGTGAGTGCTTGTGATGGAAAGAATAACTTGGAAGCCAAAGTGGATCAAAGGGAAGGCCAGCTGGACCACCTCCCAGGGCACCAATTCTTTGCAGGCCAAATTTCCTCGGAATGAATTGGAGATATAGTGCCAATTTATTTAGAACTTCTGTGTATAACGTTTTACATGATTGGCAAAATGTAAATTGGTCCCTCTCTCATCCAAGTACAAAACGTCTCTGAGTGGAAGTTTTTTAAAAAAAAAAAGCCTTACCAGCAATTGCCTAGTTCAGCTGTGTATTTTGGTGACGTGCTCAGGCAAGAGCTGTCAGCTGAGACTCTGAAACTGGAGCGCATGTTGATGTGGTCTTCTTTATGTTGGTGATTCATTTTACTATCTAAATTTAAACCCTTTATTCGTCCTCCCAAGAAGTTGGTCCGATTTAGAAAATCACAAAAGACAACCAAAAGGAGTTCCAGAACCACAGAAAAATGGGAAATGGTTTTTATTTTTCTTTTTAAAAGAACATTTAATCGCCTTTGGCCATGGGAATGAATTATCAGGAGAATCTGTTTCTAAATAGAATTTGTATTAGAAAATTTTCTCACTATCCCCATTAAATAAACATTGAGCAAGTATTTAAAGAATATTGTGTAACGGTGTCACAAACTATGGTCCCGCCAATCCCCACACAACACTCCCTGAGGATGGATTAAATATGAGAGGACTTTGCAACGAGGTGTGAAAAATCATGCTGTAAAAAAAAAAAAAAATCGTGCTGAGCACATGTGAAGGGGAAAGGGGACTTGCTCAGTTCAGATAGGAAGAGCAGCTGTGATTGGCAGAAGGGCCCAGGAAAATCAAATCTCTGGAAAATAGTGTTTCTTTACCTTGAATGCACTCTGGAACCACCTGAGCAGCCTTAAAAAATGTCGATGGCCTGGGTCCCAGTGCCCGATCTGAATGTAATTGGTCCAGGGTGTGGACTGAAGTGTGGAACCTTTTACAAGTTCTCTCTGCAGCCAGATGGAGGATTGCTGCTTTAGAGGGCAGCCCAGCTGCTGGGAGCAGGTCTTTTCCCAAAGAGGAGCAAGAGCAGTGAGTGGTTCTCAAAGCGTGTCCCCCAGACTGCAGCCTCGGCCTCACCTGAGAACTTGTTAAAAATGCAGATTCTTGGGCTCTACCACAGACCTACTAAATCAGAAATCCAGGGATGGGGAGACCCAGCGACCCAAGGAAAGGCAACCTTGAAGAAGGGCAGGGGAGGAAAGCGATGTAATGGTGAGCCAAGAGAATAAGGCAGGTTCCGACCACAGCCAAGGTCAGGGGCAAAGACAGCAACCTGGAAGGACTTTCCCTAAGAAGGGGAGCATCTGAGGGAAACAAAGGCAGGATCCAGAAAGGTCAGACTTAGGCACAGAATGATGCCAAACAGGTCCTCTTCCCAGTCTAGGGACCTGCCATCGCCTCTTAGTCTCACATTCTTCACACTAAGATCAGTTTTCTCAGCTAAATGGCTGATGGAGGACGTGACACAATAGGGCCTCTCTCCTGAGTACAGAGGGTCTGGGCTGCTGCAATAATCTGAGCAACAAGGCTGGGGTCCCCCTCACAGTGGAAAGAGCAGATCCCTGACCCCATTCTGCGGGGCGTGCCTTGGGCACTGGTTCTACGCCGAGTGCGAGCCAGGCAGGGCCTCTTCGCTTTCTGGCTTGCTTTCGCTCCTGCTTTCCTTTCTGACTCACATCCAGCACAGTGGCTCTGGAGACTGTTGTCCCTTCCTCGGAAGAGTCAGAGACCAGGAATGAGTGCCTTTCTGGGGAGCACCGGGAAGGCAGACTGCTGCAGAGATGTTTGGCTCACTCCATTTAATTCCACTGAGCAAATTATTTTGAGCACGTCTGCTCTGAGCCGGTTCTTGGGCCAGCCTCCCAGGAAGCAGAGAGAGGACACACACCTGGCCCTTGGGAAGTCAGGTTGAAGGGATTTCCTGGTGGAGGAGAAAAATCCACAGCTCACGTCTTCTGCCTGAGAGGTGCTATAATTAGGATGATGCTTCAGGTTTATATCTAGACCAAATCATGTTTGATGGTAAAAGTGTGAGTTACTAACAGTTATGCCAGGACAATGGGCGTAAACTGGAGCTCTCCTGGGCTCTAGGACACATGGACATGTTAGCCAGAGTATGCAGAGGGTGCAGGGTTGGCTGGTAGCAGTCAGCTCTCTACAACCTGGGGCTATACTCCTCTTTGGCTCTCCTATACGTTTCATGCTCTACCTCATACCAGCTCCTAGAATCAGCACCAAACCCAAACAGAGTACCATGTCTCGCCTGTGAGGCCCAGCCGTGGCTCCGACACTCAGATACAATGCCCAGGCTTCTGCCTTGGCCACCATTTCCCGCTCTGCTTGATATTCTGACTGTACAATGCTGGACAGGGTACAAATCTTCTCCAATCCTCATCTGTCTCCTCCATAAAATGGTACTCCAATTTACGGAAGTTGATCAGGTCTGGGTTGACCATTCAGACCTGGTTAGACACATATCTTTTTTTTTAATTCTTAAGCTCAGGAAGTTAAATGCTTGTATTTCAATTATACTGTGTCATCCGTGAAGATGTCCCATTGAATTTGGACATCGATTTCCCTACTCAGTGTCCACACAAAGCGATATGTGAACACTAAGATGGATCTGAAATTATTTCTCTGGCCCCAGTAAAAGTGTCATGAGTGCTAGATGTATTCCAGGCACTGAACTAGGTGCCATAACACATTCAGGCTCGTTTACCTTGGGCCTTACAATATCCTTGTGAGGTAGGTGATGCTTGACCCCTTTTAGACAAGGTGAAACAAATTCCTCAGGTTCCACAGCTCATAAATAGCAAGACTCTTCTTGCCCTCAGACGAGGAGCAGCTTAAAATCAAGGTCAAATCAAGGTCAGAGTGTGAGACTCATGAAGGAATTTGGGGGTCTGGGTCCAGAATTGAGGTGATGTGAGTGAGGCCTTCATGCATGTGCAGGGTCAGATCTTGTCCTTATTTAAACTTCTGATATTTTGTTCATCTTGGATTTATTTATTTATTTATTTATTTGCATAAATTTTGATTTTTAAAAGGACTGCATTAAAACGTTATTTTGATTTTGATTACTGAGTTTTGGCACCCTCTTCAATGTCTTGCCTGAGGTTAGTGCCTCACTCACTTCACCCTAGTCCTGGCCCCGTGGGGACACTCCTATAAAGGCAGGGTCTGACTTGAGATGCAACACAGTCACTCACTGCCTGTGCTCCCCCTCCCCCAAACCCTTTCTCCCCCAGGTCACTGTGGATCTGTATTAATAAACCACATGATGTGGTCTCGGGCCCTTTGTGTTCCAGTAATTTGTACAGGCTTCTCCTCCTCTGACAGCCCTGATTAGTACCCAGCCCTCTCCTCCTGCCAGTGCCTGGCCTGTGCTACTAGGCACTCAGGGTGTGTTATGATGAATGGTATACATAATGACCCAAGGAGAGGACTTGGAGTTCTTTTAGCTCATGCAGTCCTTTGGAGGACAAATGCACACATTCCTGCGGGCTTTGTAAAATGCTGATAAAAGCTTCTAGACCTTATTTCTCCTTGGTAAACTCTTTCAAATGCCTACTACCTCCACCCCAGCCGGGACCCAGGATATTAATAGATGCCATAATTAACCTGTGTTGAGCACTTATTACGTACCAGGCACCGTCTAAGAGCTGTACATATGTTCACTCCGTTAACCCTCATAACAAGCTTATCAGGTGGAGATTACCATTAACTCCACTTTACAAATGAGAAAATTCAAGCACAGAGAGATAAGCAATCCTTGCAAGGCCATGCAGCTCGTAAGTGGCAGAGCTATGATTTGAACCGGGGCACACTGGCTCTAGATCCCACCCGCGCCCCACTCCTGGCTCTGTCTGCTGCTGGTGGGAAATGAATCCTTCCTTGGACTGTTGAGGAGAGCCTGGGACATAGTCTTATTTCACTCTGGCTTGGCATGGGTTTACATGGCACTAAGCATGTTGGGGAAGACTGTAAATGGCTCTGTGATGGATTTGTCCCTTGAATATGACCCTATTTAGAGACGGTGTCTTTAAAAAAGTAATTAAGTTAAAATGAGGCCATTAGGGTGTGTTCTAATCCAATATGATTGTTGTCCTTATCAAAAGAGGAAATTTGGACACAGACAGGTATGGATGGAAAACCATGTGAAGACATGGAGAAGATTGCCATTCACAAGCCAATGAGAGAAGCCTCAGAAGAAACCTATCCTGTTGACTCCTTGATCGTGGACTTCTGGCCTCCAGAACTGTGAGAACATACATTTCTGTTGTTTAAGCCACCCAATTTGTGGTACATTGCTATGGCAGCCTGAGCAAACTCATATATCCTCCAAAGTATATTTCCAAGGTGAGATACAGAGACCCCATGCACCAGCGCTTGAGAAATACAACCCGGGCAAAATCTTGCTGCCGTGTGGCTTGCTCCTCAGCCTCCCATTTGAGCTGCTGCCAATGCCCCTCCAAACGGCAGAGGGAGGAAACAGCCACATGTAGTCACATTTCTACTTCTGATCTCTCTCGTATACATATTCTCTGCCCCTTTCCACCCCCCTTGCCTTGGCCTTGAACACTCTGCCATAGGCCCATCCTCCTCCTCCCACGCGCTTCATCCAAAGCTTACTGTTTAACCTTCTGAAAACATAGCTCTGATCATGTGTGTCATGCTCCTGCTCTAAAGTGTTCCTCGGATCCCCATTTCTCAAAGGGAATGTGTAGCTCCTCGGTTTGCCCTGATCTGCTACACATCGGCACGCAGTAGGACTTCCACTCCATCCCTTTCCATACCCACCACCGGAATCACCCAAACCCAAAGGAAGTTACTGCTATTCCCCACATGTTCCTCTCACGTTCCTGCCCCTGGACCTTTGCTCATCCCGTCCCCTCTGTCTGGCATTCCCTTCTCTCCTTTTGCATGTGTAAGTCCCACTGATTCTGAAGCACAGCTCCAGTCCTATCTCCTTTGCATCCTATCATCTATTGTCTCTCCCTTTTCTCAGATCTCACCACACTGTCTCTCATGCCTCTTAAGTTCTTTGCATCTTACATTACAGCTATTTTTGTGTGTGTTGCACCCAAACCCCCTTCCACATTTGCAGACTTTCTGGAAAGGTGGCAACGTGGTGGCTTGGGAAGGGAAAGGCACATAGAGCTGTGTGTTCATGCCTCTGTCAGTCACATGCTAACCACAGTGGGACAGGGACCCTTATCTCTACAGCCTGAGTGGGCAATGCATAGGAGTTTAGGGAATAATCAGTGAGAAAATGGGCAAATCATCTCATTTCTCTGAGTACTTAGTTTCCTCATCAAAACTTAAGCATTCATTTAGGGATTCCAATCTCAGGAATGAAAATAATAATGGCGATAACACCAGTTTACAGGATAATATTTGTGAGAAGTATTGTATAAAGAAGAACTTTCTTTACAAATATTCTCTGAGTATTCTACTAGAAAACAGACCTATCTCTCGCAAGCAAACCATTCACTTCCTGTAAAGCCCTAATGCTCCACTAGACTTTCCAATGTGGCCAATAATAAATGCGTGATGGTTCAGTTTCTCTGCTAGGTGCTGTCGTAGGTTTTCCCATTGAATCCTCCCAATGGCCTGAGGAGGGAGGCGCAGCTGTCTTCTTGCACGGAAAACCAGGGCTCCTGACTTGCCTGAGCTGGGTCTGAGCCTCCACCATGCAGCTTCAGGGAGTTGGCTGGGCCCAGGGAACTGAAATGGCCTGGAAGGAGGCGGAACAGGACACAGAGCCTTGCTGGCTTAACCGGACGGTGCCTCCAGCTTGGGAGTCAGATGGATTTCCAGGATTTATTGGGACCACGATTCCCCAGCTGGGCTGGACACAATCATGCAGCTCGTGGGCCTGGCCAGTGACAGCGAGGATATGGAATTTCAGGGCCTGAGCTGGCAGTGGTCTCCCTGAGTCAGGAGTGGGGTAGCTCTGATGAGTAGATAATGAGGATGCTTCTTTCAGCTGGAGATAAAGTCCAGAGCCTTACTCTGGCCATTATCCTGCCAACCCTAATAGAGCCAGATTGATGGATACAGCACGGAGGGAATTTGGAACATTCTTGTGCACACTATATCACACTCAATAACCGCCAGCGCACAATGTGGGACTTTTATAAGCCATTACAAAATCCATTTTGAAACATCTCTGGGTGCGACAGCCAGCTGCAAAGCATCTGAAGTATCCCTGACATTTGGGCTTTGGTGGAGTTTGTGAGAATGCAAGGATTCGAGAGCACTCGCGCGCACACACACACAAGCCAAGAGAACGCGATCGTAAGGGAAACAGATGCTAGCATTACAACCCACTGTACATCTTATACTGTATTTCGGCAAACGCACTAATCCTTCTTGTTAGACAAGAACAGAAACCCCCAAATGCTTTCCATATGTCCCATTGTCTTCCCGGCCCTTTAATTCTAACTCAAAAGCCCCCAACTTAGCAACCTTTATATTAATGCTAAACATATTACATCAGTTCTAACATTGATATGTTTAATATGAATACAATTAAAGTTGCTTCAACACAATCCTGGTAAGATAAACAGCACTGCTATTATTATAAACATCCCCGCGAGGTCTCTTGTAAAATATTATCAATACTAATAGAAGCCCCTCCCCCCAGATACTTGGGCTAAACAATGCCACTGCCTCCCTACTAATAACAAATCTGTCCAGT
Organism: Pteropus medius; assembly: GCF_902729225.1. Taxonomy (NCBI): domain Eukaryota; kingdom Metazoa; phylum Chordata; class Mammalia; order Chiroptera; family Pteropodidae; genus Pteropus; species Pteropus medius. The sequence continues at coordinate 3,226,040 of NW_024344374.1, forward strand.
GATTTAAACATCGGTGCATCCAATGTAAACACCATTATAGCTAATGTAAAACAGTTACCGGGCCCAGCAAATCTTCAACCAGAAAGTTACTGAAGAGAAAGAACAGTTTCCTCGGCAAGAATGCATTACAGCCTGCTGGTGACATTTGCAATAGATTACTTAAGCCCATAAAGAAATGAAAATTGCAGGCCCATTTTGAGCCAGAAATGATGAAATTGGAGAGCACAGGCTAAGTACAGTATGGCACAGACCAGCTTCTGCCCAGGGTCTGCAGGCCCTGAGTGGGTTGGAATGCATCCTCCTTGAGTCTTTGTGCGTACGTGGCCGCAGACATATCGCTTCCTTTTGGTCTTGCTTCCAGGCCATAGTCTCCACACGTGCAGGCATGAAGATGAAGACGGGCCCTTTCAGAGCTCCCAAGGGCTGGGGCTGGCTGAGCGTGAGCATGTAGGTGCATTCTCCCTGTAATGGCCTTGTTGGGCCAGCACGGCACAGAACACAGGGCTGTGGTTTCTGCCTCAAATGCTGGAGCTCTGCTGTCTTTCAGATTACAGAGAAAGCCAGGGCTTCAGGGAGGAGACCTAGCTACTTCTCCAGAGTCAGAGCAGGACTATATTGTGTTCATCTAATTCTTATCTTACCTCTAAAATAAGCAGACAGACCCCTGCACGACAAGCCCTGGCAATGTTCACAATAAGCCCTTTCTTTTTGCCTGTTCCCCTCTTTCTATTCTCTTCCATGATTTATTGGCTCCTGACCTCTTCTTTGTATCTCCCATTTCTGGAAACTTCTTGGGTGTGGTTCTAATTTCATAGTTGCTTTTTTAAATCTGCCAAACCCACTCCTGCTGAATACCCCAACTCATCAAGCTCTAGGTTTGGGGGCTTCTGAAAGGTGATGCGAATAAGCAGCTCAGAACTCCACCTCTCACCCAGATGCAGAAGGTCTCAATGGCAGCTAGTGGTCTTGACTTCCTAGTGCCTCTAAGGGAGTCTCCCTAGGAAATTTCCAAAGGGGAATCATGCCTGTGGGGTTGGGCTCTCGGATTTTTACAGTGAACTCAGAATTATATGGATCCATTATAATTCAGAGAAAGGAGAAGGAAATTGCCCGATTATTTCTATGCCAAATATTTCAATCAAAATTAGCTACCTCTCCCTTAAATAATTCTCATGAAAAAGTATAGGTAGTCTTTTCTACCGATGACAGAACTTGTCAATTACCAAGGAATTCTCATTTTCTTGGTGTGACTGAGAACAAACATCCGTATGTGTCCTCCAAAAACATCACGTGTTCTAGTATTCATTTGGCACTTAGAGTTAGTTTAGGGATTCTAATCTCAGTATTATCGACATTCGAGGTCAGATAATTTTTTTTTGTGGGGGCTGGGGGCTGTTCTGGGTATTGTAGAATGTTTAGCCTCATTCCTAGCCTCTACCCATTAGATGTCAGTAGCAACTCCCTAGATGTGACAACCAAAAATGTCACCCAGATATAACCAAATGTCCTCTGAGGAAGCAAAATACCTCTCTCTCTCTCATTCTAGCACATACCCAATGAGAACCACTGAGTCAGTTGGATAAATCAAGGTATCTGACAAATGAATGCAGACAAACTCAGATGCAAATTCTTGTCTCCTAATTTACTGCCTGTGTGGTCTTCTTGGGCAAGGAACTTAATCCATCTGAGTCTCAGTTTCCTCCTTTGTCCAGTGGGATGGATGACATCTATGTACCAGGAGTGTGGGAAACCACCTAGGTCTCATATATGTAAATCCGTAATGGCTGTGATTCTCATTTGCATCCTAAATCCAGCATCTCCTCCTTGAATGAGTCTGCAGAGGCCCAGAGAATGGACAGAGTATTCTCATTCCCCCAGAGTCTGAAAAGAAGGAGAGCTGGAATTCCACTCCAGCTAAACATCATATTATTAACACCGGGCAACTCTTTCCTAATAAAACCCCAAACCATGTAAACACTAGTATAGTTTTCAATTTGTACTCAGATTAGATGCCAGGAGTGTTTGGTTCCATTTTATTTTATTTTATTTTTTAAGTGAAATCTTTACAGTGGATTTGAAAAGCAAGCTATTTTCTGCCTCTCTGGAAAAGTGTAAGTTTTGGAAAGCAACTTCCCCTGGAATGTTTCAGCTTCAATCAGAGTGGATGGAAAAAAAAAAAAAAAACTAGTTAAGTCACATGATAGAATTTCTGGACGCAGATTCATCAACTCATTTAGGAAGTGCCCTATGGAGTGAAATATGCACAGAAAGGAGGCTTTGTGCCATTCTAAAAGCTATTTTATGTCCTTGGAAAAGCAGGTGAGTGTTTATATTCATACCCTTTTGAGTGTTCTGTTTTGAGGCTCACACACTGCAAAAGCTGTATCTTCAAAGTCACTCCAGGGAAAAAAAAACCTTCCTATTGGAGATGGGGTATAATTCTCAACTCCCCACATCCTATCTGTGAAGCACAGAATTCACATCTTTACCGTTACTTTTGGTGCCAATAACAAAGACCTCACATCCATTGAATGTCTCCTGTTAGTCCCTGGGCATTTAAGGATGAGCCGTTAAGTTTCCTACCCTGAGGGGCCCACAGCCTGGCAGGGACAGACTGTAAAAGGACAGATCTCGAGGGAGAACGAACCCCAAGGGAGACTCAACCTGTTCTTCCTCTTTCCTGCAACAAAGAATTAGGTCTCAGGAGGCTGCTTGGAATGAAGAAGTAGTGCTCATTTCTGCTCTGGGGATAGCTGAGCTCTAAACTCCACTGAAAACCCGGGGGTCAAGGCCCAGAGGTTCCTGTTATAGGGGAACCCGAGACCGAACTCCCCATGTGCTTGATAGAGTCTCTATAAATGGTGGAGGCTCTGAAAGAGGGGGCGGGAGGGAGGGTGGAGGGCTGACCTGTGGGGGTGTCTGGCCCAGAGCCACTGTCATCACCCGAGGAGAGGGGCTGGCAGAAGGGGCGGTCTTGGGGTAATAGGCCCCTTCCTGCCTGGGCTGGTCTCCTGGAAGGTGATGAGATGCCCAGAGGGGCCTGAGCCTCCTCTGTGAGCTCACCTCCCACCCATTCTCACGCACGCTGGTAACCAGTCCACGGATAACCTTGAGCACTATCCTGTGTTTGGACTAAAGGCTTCACCTGGGCTGCCTTCTCTTCTCAATCCAATCGGCTCTGGGTCAGGCCTTCAATTCCTCTAATTCCAGTGACCACAGCAATCCATTTCTGCAATGGATTCCTTCAGCTTTATCTCCAGCCAAGACCTTCCGGTGGAGCAGCAGGCTGGTCTATCCACCAGCATCTGGAAATCTCTGCTTGGAAGCCCTTTGCCTACATGGGGAAGCCTCCTCTGAGCCTCCAGCAGAGATGGTGGCTCATCCATTCGCCATCACAGTCCACATCCTCCTTCTACCTTCTACCAGCTTGTTCTATGGTTCATCTATTTGCACATACCTCTGCATCACTGTGAGCACCCAGGAGGAAGGTGCCATGTCTGATCTACTTCTGCTTCATCAGGGCTTGACCAAGTAGGTCAATTCTGATGCAAAGACTCTTCATTGATTAGGGCTCTAAAAAGAAGACCGTGCCACGGGGAGAGATCTTATACTTGCAAATGAGTACATGCCAGTGAATGAACTTAAGGAAATTAAAGTTGTCACATGTAAACACTGACAATTTCCAGCTGCTTTTCTGTGATAAAGAGGCTCAAAAAATGTGGCCTGCCTCCCCTCCCTCCACCCCGCTCCTTTCCAAAAGCCACTGGGGCATACAGGCCTACAGAAGACGCCTTAACAAGGAGGCAGTGAGCCCAGAGCAGGACAGGGCCTCTCTGATTTCATGTTCATTACTGCTTAACCACCTCTGCCCCTTCCCTCATGAGGAGAAGAAGGGGGTCGGTGGGCATTGGTGCAGTTTGGGAAGACCACCTCCTGGCCTTGATATGGCGGCCAAGAAAGGATGTTAAAGCAACGAGGAAGGAATCATAAAGTGAAAACGCATAGCCCCAAGCTGAGAGGAACAGCCTGAACTTGCCCCACGGCGGGAAAGAGAAAGTTGATTCACTAACGTTCCCAGGAGACCGGGTTGGGATTTGACAGGAAGTCGGAGTAAGGAGCCCACAATTCCTGCCTGTCATGCGGGACCCAGAGTTTGAAGCCACTGGGTGGGGGTGAGAAAAGAGATCTTTCAAACCAGGCCTTGGCAGAACACCCAAAGAAATTATGTGGAGAGACTCAGTGGTTCCACTTGGGAACTTAACTCTAACCACCAAGGCCAGGAATCAGTCTTTGCGAAGCAGAGTTTTGCAGAGAGGTGGCTTTCCTGGTTTGCTCACCCTTAGCGCCATGCAATCGCCAGGAGGGCAATACCTATTTGTAACTATTCTTAGGTGTGGGGGTGGAGAGAGAGTCTCTAAAGAGAACTGAGACAGCAAAAAGATTTTTACTAGGAAGGGTGAACTCACACTGTGGAATGAAACTATATATTGTCTTCTATAACGAATGCCATATATATGGCATTTTCTATGTGCCAAGAATCCTTGTGAATGCTTTATAAATATTGACTCATTTAATCTTCAAAACATCTCTATGAGATATGTACTGTTATCACCATTATCTCACAGATGAGGAAACTGAGGAACAAAGAGTTTGAACTCATCCAGCTCGAAGCGACAGAGGCAGGATCTGAACCCAGGCAATCTGCCTAGCATCTATGCAGTTGGTCGGTGCATCATGCCACAAGGCCACAGAAGACATGTACAAATGGTGCATTTTTAAAATGAGGTTTAGATACTTTCTTCCACATTCCTCCTCAGTAAGGGATCGATAAAAAGCCTTAGCCAGGTGAGCCCAGGTGTTTAGAATTTATACAGGTTGTGTATAGGTTTTTTTTCTTTGTTTTACAAAGTCAGTGGACCCTTCTCTGCGGGCCTCATCATTTTTACTAGCTGGAGTCTACATTCCCTTTGTGTTAGGGTTTTTATTATTAGCTTTTGAAATTTGGCAGTTTGCTAATCTGCTTACAGATCACTCTAAATACCAGGTCCTTTATCAGTTATATAGATGCCTAAGGTCTGCTTTCTTCAATTACTCTGAAAAGTATCTACCACATGCTACTAAAGGTTTTCTCTGTGTTTTCACAAGCTTTCATGACATTCGATGTCTCTAACTGACTGCCTCTGTCCTCCGCATGCTGTGGGTACAGTGTGGGCGATGTGGCCCTTACCTCCGTGGATCAACAGCCAAGCCCCTGTGGTGAGCTTGGGGACACAGTACGCAGAGGAACATGTGGACGTGGGACCACGGAGCTTTAAGAAGGAGTGGGGACCCATGGGGCACCTCTGCGCCTGTTACCACCTTGTCATGACTAACTTCTGGAAGTGATAGCTGCTTCCTCGCTTTCATCTTCCATGCCATGTGCAAGGTCCTCTTTGGGCCAAGTTTCTCCTGGAACTGTACAGCGAAGGGGATTCTGGGAAACCTAGTTTCAGTGTCCCCGAGTTGGCACCGCAGAATGGCACACACTGTTGTACTCTTGCAAGACTTTTCTGTCCACCGCACTGGTGACTGCTGTGTTGGCATGAGGCGGTGAATAAGGAAATATTCAGAAGTCTACCTGTGGAGCATGACATTGGAGCGAGGTGGCTGGATGTGCGATTTTAAGATAGCTTCTTTCCAGCGCAGGAGTGGTGGCCAAGAAGTAAGGCGTCGGTCTCATAAGATATCTGCTGTCTGTCACCACATGTTCTCTATTGTCTTTTTGTTCTCGATTTCATTGAATTCTGCTCTAATTTTGATTCTTTCTTTCCTTCTGCTGATTTTAGGCTTCATTTTTTCTTCTTTTTCTAGTTTTTTAAGATGCAGTGTTAGGTTGTTTATTTGGGCTAGTTCTTGTTTTTTGAGATAGGCCTATAACACGCCCCTCCTCCCAAAAATTAATTAAAAAAAAAATCCTCTTTGGCAAAGATAACTCGATATCCCCCCACCCATACCTGATGTGGCTAGCCCAAGAGTGGGGCCATAACCCTTAAGATCCATTGGCTAGAATGCCCTAGAAAGTGCTGGAATGAACAGTGCCAATGCTTGCCTCTGTGACTCAGAGTTAATGAGAAATTTATCTTGAGTCACTGAGTGCTGAATCAATGCATTTAGCAAGTGATCCATACATGTATCTTCCAATGAAGGTCTATGGCTCTTCTTTGGTCAGGAGCTCTGATTTAAATTAAGCAGTATAAGCAAAAACTTGCCCGATGGATGACAGTTACAGTGTTACAGCGATGAATGTCACTCCGCAAAGCTGGACCTCTTCCAGGACTTTCCAGGGCTTCTACGACAGAGGTGAAAGTTGGACTCTTTACTCTCTGTCCTGGGCACTTGGGTGAGAACCAAGCACCTCCAGATCTTCAAGCCAGGTGCCATTCATGAGGGACATGCTAAGAAGGCTCAAGGGACAGGCGGGCTCAACGTGTGTCTTCTAGAATGTGAGGCTGGTATTTGATTTCCACGAATGTAGAAATAATATGACTGAAACCCCTTGCTTGGTGCCGGAATGACAAGAGGAACCACCCGCCACTGTAGGTGTCCATTTCAGAAGCAGGCCTGAACTGTAGGTAGAGGGGAGAGGTTTCGTACTGGATTCGGCTATAGTGTTATTATCCTGGACAGGACTTTTTAATGTTTAAAATGAGAGCATTCTTGTGAAGTAAAGTAAATGGAAAACTTATTATCTAGGGATGCCGGAAAAGGTTATGGGACTGACTTGTGTCCCTACCTGCCCCTGCCTCCTCCTCATCCAGGGCAGAGAAAGAACTTTTCGATGAGGCCTTATTAATAAAAGGATGGGAAAGAATACAATTGTTTCTGCTTGTACGCATTAAATTTGTTCCTCGAATATAACAGTTACCCTGTACCGCTTTGTTCAACTTAGTGCTAAATGAAGGATCTATTTGGATGACTATGCGCCATCTAGGTGGGTAAGCTGAACTCTGAGCCTTAATTTCTCAATGCAGGTGTGGATGGCAACAGTGGACACCTCATAAGGAACTTCTGTGTGTTTGAAATGAGACTATGCCGGGTATTTAGAAGGTGCTCAATAAAACGAGGAACCCGCATAGCAACCTCACCTCCTGCCATAGGCAAGGGGGCTTCCCGATTTAGACAAAATGACTTGCTAAGTTCAAGACAAAACTCAGTGACCAGCAGTGCTTGTTATGTTGACCAAACAGCAATAAATGGCTCAAGGGCAGATTAAAGCACGCATTCAGTACCCACTGCTTGCTTGCAATGCTTTTCTCATCGGGGTCTGGGTTTAAATGAAGAAGTCGTCCCTTGCTATACCCCAGGTCAGTGCTCTGATCTTTGGTGGAAAAATGACTAGAAATGAGGGCATGACTCCTAATCACAGAGGATTCACTTACGCCAGCCTTCATGGTGGGTCCACTGGATTCAAGGCGGAAGGCCTGGCACTCTGGGGCAAGGAGGGTGGCCTGAGACGTGGACCCCTTCCATGAACTAAGGTTCATATTAGTCCCATTTGTTGGCAGAAGGCTTGGAAGGCAGCAGAGCGGAGTGGCAAAGGGTGTGAGCTTTGAATGCCAGCTACCTGGTTCACGACGAAAATCAACATTTTCATTGTTGAAAGGATCAAATGAGTTGGTGTCTATAAAGTGCTCTCAATAATGGTTCTTCTCTTTCTCCATCTTTTCTTCTTTGACTTCTTCAAAATTTCTGCAGCGCTTCCCTTTATCTTTCAGAGGCTTATCTCCCCTCAAAGACTCTTTTCTCACTCCCTCCTAATTTGGGCTCTCCCGATTTTAATCGATGCCCACGCCTCACTCTGTCGATTTGGTCCCTGACCCCCTCCGTTGTTGGTCTCCTTGGTTTTGCTCTACTGCTGCTCTTTCCTTTCTCCCCATTGTTATCTCGTTCACTCTCTCCCTGTCACTTTTCCCTGCTTTTTCCACTTCTCTCCCCCTTCTCTCTCTTTCCTTCTTCATTCTCTGCACATCAACACAGAGGTGCTTTCTACACAGAAACTTCCCCTCCATTCTTCTTGGCCATCTGGTTGCATTTCCAGGCTGCCACTAGGCCAGCTGCCAGGGGAGAGGCAGGAATGAAGACAGGAAGGAGAGCTAGGCTAAGGTTCTACCAGCCAGAGAGAGAGAGAGAGAGAGAGAGAGAGAGAGATTGTCTTGGGAATTCCATGACTCGGTATCCCTCTGTGTCCATTTTGGCTGGAGCATGACCTGCTTATTGGGGAAGATAATTTCTCAATCGGGCACTCAATCAATTGACACACGCACAAATAAAATACTGATCTTAACAAAAACAAAAACAGCTTCAACATCTCTATCCCACAGGCCAGGAAAAACCATCCTCATGATTTGGCTTCTGCCCCTCCTTCTCTTTTTCTGCCTGTTGTTCTCCTAGAAGCAAGAATGACCTTTTGTGGAACATCAGCCAGGAGACAGTTCATTGAGGATAGCTGGTGGCCAGGACTATCGCCTCAATCTCCAACCCTTTTTGTCTGGCCCCTGCCTTAGAAAGAAGCCTTTCAAATTTTGACCGTAATGCACTTGAATCTGTATGTGTGGACACAGAGATAAATGAGGGCTGCCTCATTGCCCATTTGGCAAGGTGAGAGTCGGCTGTTGTGCAGATGAAATGTGATGACATATGAGGAAGGCCTGGAGTATTACCTGGCACAGATGAGGGCTTCAGAAATGCTAGTTTCCTTTCCCTTAAATTGTAGACATAATGAGGAATCGCGACTCAGGAGCTCACAGCATCTTCAGGGTGGGAAGTGCTTCCTGCCTAATGTAGAAAGATGCCCCCTGTGGTCTGGCCCTGAGAGCTGCAGGTGTGGGCTCTGCATGACCCCCCTGCTAACAGGGCACTCGGGCCCTAACTCCCACAGACGTGTTGATTGGCTGTCATTGCTACAAAGTATTTTATGTCTACCACCAAACTTATCACCAAAGCTAGAGCCGCTTAGAAGAGTTCCGCTGGTTTCTTCTTGGGGCAGCCCGTCTCAAATCCGAGGCCACTTTCTGTGACTTTTCGGTGTCCCTTCTTGAGAGTAGACATACCCAGTGTGCTGAGTCACATCTTAAATGACTCAATTTCCTGACCCCTCACTTTCTCGGAGACTGAAAAACAATGAGATACGACGGGAATGTCAGGCAGAGACCGAGCTGTGCGGGGAAAGCTGTGCGTTGACGCTGGCAAGTCGCTTCTCCACCTCTGAGTCTCTGCTTTTTCATCAGCACAACGGGGATGTCAATGAGATAAGCAAAGTCTGAGCACGGTGCTGGGCCCATGAGAAGTTAGCAACCATTGTTTCACAGACGACGCTCTGCTGGACATGGATGATTTGCCCACGGCACTCTCAAAGTATGACTTAGAAGTGAAAGTGGCCACTTCTGAAGCCTATGTTGGACCCCGGTAGTGGACACCACTTGCTTCTGTCATTTTGGATATATTACTTCAACAATTAGCAGCTCGAGGCAGCTTTGGTTTGCAGCATGGTACAAGTCCCTAGCCCAGCCCCTTGCTGGGAGGGAGCGCATGTGACCTTTGATCCATTTTGTGTGAATAAAAACTTTCCTCTTGTTAGAGTCAGTTCTGTTCACCTGATAATATTCCAAGCACAGTCTGCGCCCAACATTCCCTTCTTCCTTTCTGGAGCAGCTGGGGTGGGGTGGAAGAAATCACCAGTGTTAGTTTAGCAACCAGGATTGCAGACAAGCACTTCCCTTGGAAGGCGAAGAGTGCTTAATTCTATCATCTCAAACGAAGGATAAACCCCAGATGTGAAAATATTTTCAGCAGGCAATAGAAAAATCACAACCACAAATGAAAAAAAGGTAACCAACCTGATCACCCTTTTCCAAGTTTTCCTTTCATATTCATTTGTATTTATACACTTATTTGGCACCTGTGAGTGTTGGCCAGGTGATAGCAGATGCCATAGGCTTAAAAAAGAAAAGATCATTGAAAAATTTAGCAGAGAAGACTCTATCCATTGACCTCTTTGTTTCTGTAGGTGGAGAAAAGGTGTCAGTGATTTGGCTGCAGCTGTCAACTACCTTGGTCCCTTTGAGGAAAGCCACTTCTCTGGAAAAAATTAGGACCGTCTCGCCAAGGAGGTTCATGAAAGTTCTTCCAAGCACTGATGCTTAAACCTTCAAAGAAATGTCTCCCTTTTAAAATTCTAATTATTTCCACATTTGCATATTCTCTCTTTGTAATAGCCTCCATTTGCATATATCTTTAACGTGCGAGGTCATAGGACTTTATGTAGCAATCTTTATGTTTTCACTTATCTTCATATCATGAAGAGTTCTTTGTATTACTGCAAGATCTTTACAATGATCATTTAGAATTATGAATATAATATTATTTCATATGGATGAAGAGTACTGGATTAGGTTTCTATTGCTGTCACGAAACTTGCCGCAAATTTAACAGCTAAAAACGATATAAGTGTATTATCTCATAGTTGTGTAGATGAGAAATCAGGGCCTCAGAGGCTACAGCCAAGTGTCGGTGGCCTGGGCTCTTACCTGGGGGAGAATTAGCTCCCAAGTTTTTTCAGGTCATTTGCAGAATTCAGCAGCTTGCCTTTGTAGGGCTGAGGTCCTGTATCCTTGCTGGTTGTCACTGGGGCCAGCTCTTAACTTCCAGATGCTTCATTCTGGTTCTTGCCTGTAGGCCCCCCCATCTCAGAGCCAGCAGTGGTGCGTTGAACTCTTCTGATACTTGGAATCTCTCTGACTTTCCCTCTGCCACGTTTTCTGCTCCGGCCCGAGAAAATTCTCTGCTTTTAAGGGCTCATATCGTAGCCCCGAGTCCATCTAGATAACTGAGGATAATGATTCTATTTCAAGGTCCAAAGCCTGAATTACATCTGCAAAGTTAAGTTCCTTTTTTCGTGTCATGTAACATATTCATAGGCTCCAGGGACTAATGCACAGACACCTTTGGGATGCCATTATTCTATTTACCACAAGCACTTAAGCTAATCATTACCTATTCTTGGATATTGAGATAGTTGGTAGGTGTTTTATTTCTTTGTTTATTTTTGCAGATAACACTGCAGTGAATACTCCTGTCACTTAGTTTTTGTGTCAAGAGGACTAGTTCTCAGATAAATTTCTATGGGTAGAATTACTGGTCAAAATGATGGACATCTTACAATTTGATATTTATCACTCTTGCTTTCTCAAAGGGTTGCATCTGTTTATATTACTACTGGCTTTAGATTTAATCTGTTCACCTCTACCTTTTCCCTCATTGAGTGTTAGTACAAGCTGTAAAAAAAAAGACCACTGAGTGTCTATTAATTGGGCATTTTTGTCTTCCAAATAAACTGTAAACAAACAGTGAACAAACAAATTTGAAGACAGAGGCCATCATTGTCTCTTGCTCCAGAATGCTTTGCGGAATGCTGAGATCCTAGCTGAAGGTGGTGATATGCCGGATCTGTGTGTGCCAGCTTGTGAAAACTGGTTTTGTACATCTCTTTCTAACTTTGCATTCAGTGATGTCAAGTTGGTTGCTTAAATTAGCCATGGTGGGAATATTTACACCATGGAAACTGGCAAACACTACAAAATAATATTACATTTTTTTTCTTGAGGGCTATTGGTCGATGGGTAATCAGTGTGTCTTTTGGGTTTCATAATTGTCCCTGGGGTTCTAGGCAAACACTTTTGGTGTCCAACAGAATTTGGAGACTGCCACAATTTGAAAAGGAATAAGAGGGAGGACAATACTTTCAGATAGCAGCCTGGTGTAGAGGAACAAGTACAGATTTGGGAATGAGACAGATCTTGTTTCAAATACTGGTTCCACAAAAAAACTCTGAATTTGAGGCAAGTTGCCAAACTTCTCTAAATCTCAGTTTCTTTAACTGAAAATGAGGAAATTCATACCAAGCTCATAAGACATTTGGAGAGATTAAATAGTATATTGATATAAGTAACACAAAGGTATACAAACAAAAATATGTTATTGATAGTAAGTATAAATCTCTGAAGTGGTTGCCAACTCACTCCTATGTCAACTAAATAAGTCGCTCTATAATATTTTATCACTCCAAAAACACTGTTATTCCTACCTTACTTTTAGGCTGGATTTGCAATACCCAGAGAAGCAATGATTAACACATTCACCAAGAGTAAGGCCTCTAATTCCCATTCTCTTGCTCCAAATTCGCAGGGAGATTATAAATTGAGGACCAGGATGCATGCCCCATTTACATCAAGACTCTGGGCACTACTTGGATTAGTTTCCTATTTCACAAAGTCATTTATTAAAAATATTTATTGAGCTGCTACCTTTCTGGTAATAACAATACCCATTTCATTTTTATAGCACTTTAGAGTTTACAAAGCAAATTCGCACCCATCATTTTATCAAAATCTCATAACAATAAGATGAGTTAGATGTTGTCATCCCCATTTTAGAGATGAGGAAACCATGGCTCAGAGAAGAGAAGCCACTGTCCTGGGGTAGCCCAGCTAGTAATAAATAAAATGAATAAAAACAAGTATGCCTTGTCCATCATGTGAAAGCAAAGTCACTTGATTGGTTAGCCCAGTTGGGTCAACTAATTTGCAATGATGACTTACATTTGCACAGCGTAATTGCTGTTCATGCAAAGAATTCGCAAAATGCTTATTCATGTATTATCTCAACTGAGCGTCAGAAAAACCTTTGAGGTACAAGAAGAAGGAAATATGTAGCTAAGAGGGAAGAAAGAGGACATCAATTGAGCACCTACTATGCACCCAGTTGGGTTTCCTAGAATGTTGAGTCAGAGGCAAAATTCATGTGGTGATGTTTCCTTGAGAAGTGTAATCCAGGGAAGCAAAAGTGAAGATAAAGGGGAAATGAGACAGAGAAATTTGAAAAGCAAGTATAAGATGACACCTTATTGAGCTGGCAGCAGCTTCTGAAGGAAACATAGTAGGTTGCTTGGCTGTATGAGAAATCTTAGAAAAGAACCACTCTGACTAGGTCCACTCTTTCCCGCCTTCTGACTCTAACGATGGACAGACTCCCTCCCAAGGGCATTAACTCCACATTTCTGGGCTGTGTTACTTAAGCTCCCTGGGTAGTCACTGGGGGAGCCCAAAGGATTCATAGGCCAGAGGAGGTGAGTCCTGAGGTGGCTCTGCTTGGGGTAAGCACAACATAAGCCATGCTGACATCTGGCCCTTGCTGTAAAGGGAAGATTGAGACAATTGTCAGTGTTTGGGATGGTGTGACTGTGGTGGTGGCAGCTGGGGGGCTTTGCGACCATGAGTGTGATGTTAGCTCTCGCTGCAGGACAGGCAGGAATGAGCAGAGCTCGGCTGGGATACACAATAGATCCGAAACATTTAACTTTCTCATCTGTACCATCCTCCTGAGAGGTAGCTGTTGCTCTTCCCAATTTTTCACATGGGATTCATTGGGGGTAAAAGGTGGGATGGGGCCTAACTATAGGTCTACATGGTTGTACAATCTGGGCTCTTTCCAGATTAATTTAATAAAGTATGAAATGCTGTATTTCATTATTTTTATTAACTTTTTGCAAAAAAAAAGAGCATTAAGCATATTTATTTCACCCATATTCTAAAGTCACAGAAAAACAGAGTGGTCATCACACTACTTTCTCTAAGTAGAGGGCAGCTCTGAGATTCCAGCTTGTCCCTCACCCTTGTTGGGACTCGGGGCCTATGTGTGGATTAGCCCTTGTTGAAAGTGCCTCGTGTGCCCTTTGCAATCAGCATTCTGGACCCGGACTCCTTCTGGGGATTATCCTGCTTCCTCTTCCTCTTTAAGCTGTCTCTTCTGTCTGTGTTCCCTAGCCAAAGAGTGACAACATCCTTCATCTAAGATTCTTGCTGCCATATGCCTTCCAGATTCAAGAATCATCATTCTAAAATGTTAACCTGGCTAAATCGCTCTGCAGAAAAATCTTTCCAATGCTCCAAAGATGAAGTCTAAGCCGCTTGGCTTCCATCATCGAGCCCTTGTCTCCCCTTCTCTCCTCATCTCTCCTAGAGCACTTCCACTCCATAACTTAAATTTGAATGTTGAGAGAGAAAAGTTCATATACTTTCATGCTTATGTGCCCCCTTTTCATGCTGTTTCTTCTTTTGAAAATATTTTTTATCCTTTGAGAACTTCTGTTTTATTCACCAAAATTCTCTCCTCAAATGCTTTCAGTTTTGTAAAGTTATCTGTGGTTCTCCCATTCAATCAAAACAAAAGGTTCAGATATTTATACTTTCCTAAGGCTTTATTTATATCCCATCCAGTAGCAATGATAACAGAATCTCATTATACGTTTTTACTCATTTTAGGTGTATTTTTCTTCCTCTAGTCTGCTTTATTCAACTCAGTCCCTATGGTGCTTTAGTACAGAGACTAGGTCATATCAGGAGTTCAATGACTGCTGGTTGATATGATTCATCATTGGGTGGCCAACTTCCTCAACTAAAAGCAGGTGCTCGTGAATCGCCATTGCATTTTGGGTCTTAAGACTCAATACCCATTCAAAAAAAAAAAAAAAAAAAAAAAAAAAAAGGAAAAGGAAAAAAAGAAAAAGAAAGAAAATAAAAAAGAAAGAGTCTACCTAGATCCTGAATGGTTACTCCAGCACCAACCTATTATTTGATGTATCTTTCATCTCAAAGACTCTCAAATCCACTGCAGATATGATTTTGATTATCAAGTGACTACTTTTTCATCCTAAGGCTAAGAGATGTTTCCTTGAATATCTGACTAAATATAAATCTGCATGTGTAAAGGGCGGAACTGCATAAGGCCAGGCAAAGAAAAACTACCCAGGAGCAAAGATTGAACAATTCCAGAGCTCACACAAGAATGAGAGACATTTCAGCTCCAACTAGTCACAGTGGCGAGACCTCATTGAATACACGGAACATTCAATAAAGACCCCAGAAGGGTCACTCATTAGCAGTAAAAAACCATGGACAGGAATGAAAAAATGGAAATATGCTTTTGTAAGGTTATTACATTAAACATGAAATAATATAATATTTTTCATATATAGACAGTTATAGGTTAATATAAAGATAGGTAGCTTAAATCCTAGAACAACCACTAAAAGTTAAGCAAATGGAGGAGATAAATTGTAATACTAAAGAATACTAAATTAACCCAAAAGAAGGCAGAAAAGAGGGATAAAAGGGACAGAAACCAGATAAGACAAATAAGTACAAATTAGTAGTTGATAGATGGTCACGGGGATGGGGAACATGGCATAGGGAATGCAGTCAGCAGTAATGTAATGGCTATGTGTAGAGTTAGAGGCAAGATAGAGTAATCCAGAAGATCATTTCACAAGCCATATAAATGTCTAACCAATGTACTGTACACTTGAAACTAATAATAAAAAAAAAAGATGGTAGGTTTCAACCCATCAATTATATTACATGCAAATGGTCTGAACACTCCATTTAAAACGCAAAGATTGTCACGCTGTGTAAAAGGGCAAGATATAACAATATGCTATCTTCAAGAAACATGCTTTAAATATAAAAAAAACATACAGTTAAAAAATAAGAGGATGGAAAAAAATGTGTCCTGCAAACTCTAAGTAGACAAAGCTGGATTAACTATATTAACACAAGGGATATGACCAGAGATAAAGAGGAATGTCTCATAATGATAAAAGGGTAAATTTGTCAGGAAGACCTACCATTTACAAATAAATACAAACCCAATTACAGAACTTCATAAAGTTAAAAGTTCCAGAATTGAAAAAAATATATACACATTCATAGTTATTATTGTAGTATTGAACACTTCTATCTAAGTAATTGGTAAGATATATGGAAAGAAGTCAATTATATTATAAAATACCAGTGACACTGTCAACCAACTTTATATAATTGAAACTCATAAATTACACCTAATAGTGGAAGAATACACCTTTTAAGTACACACGGAGTATTCACTGATATGGGCTGTATTATGGATGACAAAACAGTCTCAATATATATAAAGGGATTTCAATAGAGAGTATTCTCTGATCTCAGTAAAATTAAATTAGCAACCCGTAACAGAAAGATATCTGGAAAATCTTCCAATTTAAAAAAATTTAAACAATACATTTCTAGATAACTCATGAGTACATAAAGAAATCACAAAGACAATTGGAAAATATAATGAACTGAATTATAATTTTGAGAACAATATTTGTGGGATGCAGCTAAAGCAATACTTTAAAGAAAATTAATAGTTTTAAGTATTTATATTAAAAAGAAGAAATATTTATGTTAAAAATAAGTGCTGTGAACGGTTTGAGTTTTCCCCTACTTGCAAGTTAACAAATTAGCTGCCATAGTTTTATGAATGCTGGCAGAAGACATGACACTTGTGGGTCAGAAACAAAGAACTTTATTATATACAGCAGTAGCAGTAGCCAGAGTATCAGCATTTCTCATGATTCTGTAAGTCCCAATTCCCACAGGGTAATGAAGAAAGGGCCAGATGACATCTAACCATGCAGTGAGTTGCATTATAGGAGAAGAAACTCATTTTAGGAAACCTGGATCTTTTATGATGGATAGTAGCCTATGTGGCCTTTGCTCCAGAGGGAGACATTATATTTATTATATTGAACAGTAAACACACCTGCCCTTGCTTTGGCAGGAGACACTATATTCTCCATGACTGTTTGCCATACAAACATCCTGGAAAAGCTAGTCCAGAACCCAGGCAATTAGTACTTTTGCTTGTAAGATATGCAGAAACATGAGAGAAACATATTCATGGAGAACTATATTCAGTAGGTTCTAAACCAGTTATCTAAATTTCCATTTTAAGAAACAAAAAAAAAGAAGAGCATATTTAATCCAAAATAAGCCGAAGGAAGAAAGTAATAAAGGTCAGAACAGTAAGTAAATAAAATAGAAGCAGACTAAATATAGCAAAAAAAATTTTTAAACTTGTTCTTTGAAAAAAAATCAGTAAAATTAATAAACTTCCAACTTAAGCAATGAAGATAAAAAGAGAGAAGATGAAAATTATCAACACCAGTGATAAAAGAGGGGCTGTCTGTACAGATCCTGTGACCATTAATAAGTTTATATTATAAACAATGTTATGGAAATAAATTTTACATCTTAGATAGAATGGACAAATTAATACCACACTATTAGATTTTTTTTATTGCTTCTGTGGCAAATTACTACAAACTTAATGGCTTAAAACAACACATAAATTTATTATCTTAGAGTTCTAGAGATAAGAAGTCTGAATGTGTCTCATCGTGCTAAAATCAAAATCTAAAGTTCTGAGCTGTCAGATTATGACCAGTATCGTGAAGGCTGATCAGGGACACAAAAATTATGGCAAATCTTTGGCCTTTCCAGGCAGCCAGGACCACATTCTCCAACCAGAGACTTTAGCTGCTATAACCCATTGTCCCTCCCGTGTCTCAGGTACATTTGTGAGAAGTTCAAAGATCTTGGTTTCTGGGAAGATACTTGGATGTCCTAAGACCATAATAATATGTGCATAATAACCCCAAATTGGAAACTATGCAAATGTCAACGGACTGGTGAATGAGTAGACAAATTGTGGTATATCCATAAAATGAAATTCTACTCTGCAATGAAAAGAAACAAAGTACTCATGCAAGCAAAAACATGAATGAATCTCAAAAAAAAAAAAAAAAAAGCCAAGATAATGTTACATGATAGAATATATACCGTACCAAATCCATTTTCCTTAAAATCTAGGGCTGGTAAAAGCAATCTCTATCAACGGGAAGCAGATCAGGGGCTGGGAGAAGAGGTGGAAAGTGATGGCAAAGGGGCACAAGGGGACTTTTTGGGTTGATGGAAACATTCTTTATCTGGAGTGGGATTGTGGCTACATGGGTGTGTGCATTTTGTCAAAGCTCATCCAACTATCCACTTAAAATGGATGTAACAGGAAGGAGAGAGTAGGTCCCCAAGCTTGGTACAAATTGAGTTGTCTGAAGCTGAATGAAAGTGGGGTTTTGATCACAGCTCAGCCTCTACCACTCAGACTACCTAAGGACAAGTAGGTGAAAAATGTAAAAAGGTGAGTCTTCAATTCCTCTGGGAGAACGAGCCAAAGGGAAGTGGTGTTTATGACTTTCTCTGTTTGGGAGAGTTGGAAGAGCAAGTTAGAAACAGTCCAAAGCAAGGTGGACATGGCAGCTTAAGAACAGAGCAGAACGGCTATCTCCAGAAGGAAAAGAACAGCCATCATGCTGTCACAGGTATGATAATGGTGGAAGCTGTAACAGATGTCTGAACCCAGGTCTCAGAGCAGGCAGGGAGTGAACAGCAGACCACAGAGGACTGGGGAAACTCGTCCTAGGGCCTCCACAATGGTCTGTGGGAATCTGAAGGGGAATGAGAGGCTAGAGACAGAGCCTGAGAAATACTGACAGCCATGTTTATTGTGATGGAATGATAGCTCCTAGATGAGTGAGATCTCGCCAGCCTATGTGGGGCAACAAAAGATTCTTCAAGAACAGGCAAATGAGACCGCAAGGGGCATTTGTTGCCTGTGTATTAAAACCACAAACTTGAATCACTTCGAAAACACTAGATGATAATTTAAATAATTGATACCCTAATTTTAGAACAACAAAGCAGTTACTTTAGATTTCTAGGGTCCCCCAAAGTGTGGGTCACATAATCATATGATCCAGCTCCTGGTGACAAAGTTCAGACATTGAGAGTATACATTAGAAATGTTGCTATCAATTATCAGTGAACCTGTATTTTTTAGCTTTTTTCTTTTTTCTTTTTTTTAGTAGCTAATTTTAATGTAAATTTATAAAAGTATGTAACTGAGAAAAGTTGGAAATTAAAAAAAATTGGTCATTTATATATACAGTTTGAGAAGCATTGCCACAGAATAAACAATAGCCCATAGGTCAAATCCAGCCCATCTATTTTCTACAGCCTATGAGCTAAGAATTTTTTTTTTCATTTTTGAATAGTTTTTAAAAATCAAAAGAATATTCCATGACATGTGAAAATCATGCAAAATTCTCATTTCACTGTCTATAAATAAAATTTTATTGGGATACAGCCAAGTTCATTCATTTGAATATTTTTTATATTTTTTATGGGTGCTTTCAACTGCAATAGCAGATTGAGTAGTTGCGACAAATACCACTGGGCCCACAAAGCCTAAAATAGGTTAGTCTCAGCCCTTTACAGAAAAAAAGTTTGCCTGTCCCTACTCTAGAAATCGTTACAATTCATAAGCCTTCCTCTTGGTGATCCAGCTGTTTGAAAATCACCAAAACGATAATCTTTCTTCAAAACTTGTCTTTATTAGCTCTGGGCTAGTTAAGTCCAGATAGGTCTGCTCGTAGTTAAGTCCCCTTAACTGGGCCTGCTACTGTCCGGCTCATTGCATTCCCATTGGTGCCCTGTGACTGCGGCACGTGGCTTGGCTCACCACCATCTCCCTAACAAACCACTTTCTGCCTTTGTTGTTCTGGGCATTCCCATTCACGTTTTCACCAGGTCTGACCCTGCCTGGCTTGTAAAATCTGATGGGATCTCTGCCCGAGGAGGGATGAATGAAGGCGGGTGGAAGTGCCACTCAAAAGAGGTGGTAACATCTGAGCAGAGGGCAGGCTGCACAGAGATGGGCGGCTCCTCGCGCCTGCACGCTTGGGCGATCGCTTAGCTCCTGGGTTTCCTGAACATTAAACTCGCCCACAGCTCGAGACAACTCATTAGCGTGTCCAGGAGAGCTGAACAGTTCGGGCTTCTCAAAAGTCCAGTGTTTCGCTAGGTAGGAAGGTGCAAGGGAGATGGTGGCTCTGGGGCTAAGAGACTTCTCTGTGCGAGCAGGGATGTTGCGCTGGGCACCTTGGCAGGAGCTGAGCTAGGTAAACAGTTTCATTACACATAAGCCACATGAAGAGGAGTGAGTAGATGTCAGAGCTGGGCTTTTGCTTTCAGGTGCTCGCCCAATCCTTGGACGGGCAAGGAGGCAGCTCAGCTGGGATACAGCGGAGAGAATATCGTGCTTGATGCAAGAAGGATGTCACTTACCAGCTGCATTATTTGGGGCCATTTGCACTGCCTCTCGAAACTTTGTGAGGTTCTATTTAGTTCATGGGGCAGTTGAGAGATCACAATACATAAAGCGAGTGAAGAGTTTTGTCAGCTGTAAAGCCCAATGCGAATGTGAGGGGTTATTCCTTTCAGTGCCTGCAGTGACCAGGGAGCAACTTTAGGGTTAGGTTTGGGACAAAAGTCTTTTGACTTGTAAGAACATTGTTTTAGGTCTTTCTTCAAGTTAGATAATCAGATTGTTGGGGATCTGGAAGCCCTGTAGCTATCCCATCCCACATTTGCCCCAGCTTCTCTTGTACTTGGCTTCCTCTCTGCAATGCCCTTGCTAGATGATCTGACATCCTTCCAGGGATGGGGAGCTCACTCCTTAACAAATCAGTCCCTTTCATCTTGACAGAGCTCAGGCCATTGGAAAGTTCTTACTATTGGGCTGAAGTCCACTTACTGGGCTTTTACTGTAGGTCTCTTTTACTATTTGTATCCCTTGGGTCCACTCAGAACAAATCCAACAAATGCAGTTTCCAGCTCCATGGGAACCAGCTCAATTTCCTTTAAAAATCTCATGAACTTTCATAATTCTTTTTCCTGTTTCTCCACAACTAGCTATCGAGTGTATTTGTTTCCAAATATCAAGGGCCCCTCTGAAAATGGTGCATCAAAGCCACTGTTTGAAACTCACGTGGGTCACCCCACTGACTGGTGGCAAGTGTCCTGAACTAGAATTCAGAGGCTTGAGTATTCCTCTTCTTGGAGTATTTCTCTTCCTGGAGTATCGTAAGGGTGGCAAGGTTCACTTTTCCCAAGGTCTTGTCTCCTTGATGTCACTCACCACCTCCCCTGACCAACCGTAAGGAGATGCATTGTCACTTCCCCTCTGAACAGCTGTTCTCCAACCAGGCAAGAATTTAGTTTCTGCTTTTGACAAGACAAACATTTGTAAAGCCAAAATTTTTCTCAGACTTGAAGTGTGAAGTGTTTTTTCCTTCTGATATGGATTCTGCCATTTTATTGGTTATATTGTTTTGGTAAATAACACAATTTCACTTAGGTATTTCAAAGCATATTGTGACACCTCTCCTTTACCAAAGTCTCTGGTAAAACTGACTGCTGAGGAAAGAAATAAAAAGAAAACTAGTATTTAAATGAGCATTTACTTTATTTCCGGGCTTATTCTTAGCTCTCAACTTAATGTTATCTGATTTAATTTTCAGAATGACTGTATTTTGCAGATAGAAGAACAGAGACTGTGTGTGTATATACACACACACACACATAGCTTATAGGAATATACATAGATACAATAGAACCATATATTAGGAAAAGCAAGGGAATGAAGAATACAGGATTTAGGTGATGGTTATTATGTGTGAGAAAAGGCAGGAAAGGGAATCGATTGAAGGACTATGTAGTTAGATGAAGGTTATTGTCAAAGTCCTAGTTTTAGTTCTGAGAGGTGGCTTCATGAATGTATACATTACTCAAAATAACCAATTAAACAGCAAATGAAACAAAAGTGGGCCATGCAAGGACCAATGATCAAAATGTGTCATGAACCATTCAGATTAATTCGGTGCTATTTACTTGTGGTCCAGTAAGAACAAAACAAGTCTCTAAAGGTAGTTGCCTCTGGCTTTACCTAACGGAATTGGTTTCTCATGTACATAAAATCTTATGAAGATCTAGAGGCTCCCCTCCATTTTGAAGTCACCCCAACTGAAATGTATAGCCTCTCAGATAAGCAGGAGCAGAGAAGGATAGAAGAAACACACTGGCCTTTAACTATTTCAGCCTGCAAATATCAAATGTCACTTCTGCTCATGGTTCATTGGCTGAAACTAGTTACATGGCCCAGACTAATTGCTAGAGAGGTTGGGAAATATAGAAGAGGAAATGAATATTTAGTATTGTCTCAGCCACATTTCATTTCCCCCCCTTGTTTGAGTAAAGATGAAGATGAACAATTCTGGGTAAGATTCTATTTTTATCTATCTTTCCTGAGACCTATAGCAGACAACATAGCCCCACCAAAGCAGCTTGGGCTTAAAGTCAAACAGACCTGGGTTTGGGTCTTTGCTCTCCTCTGACATAAGTGAACTTGAGCATGGCATGTTCCTTCTCTGAGCCTGTTTTCTCATCTGCAAATTGGGGAATAGAACCTCAATGCTGCAGGTTTAGTGTAAGGGTGAAACTGGCCAAAGCCGTAAGATGTTCACTAATATGTTGGAATCTCAGTAATCTATTAAATAGTAACAATTATTACTATGCAAAGCCGCTACAAGGTCATTGTTCAAGTTATTTCAACCTCAGTGTAACTTTAGGGCTTGTCAACAATATCTTCCTTCATCATTGCTTCGGAAAATAAAGCCTTGGAGCCGTTGGTAGTGTTGCTATCTTGAACAGATTTTTGTCTAGAATGAAGAAGGTGTCTATGTGTGCCAGAAGCCTTTTGTGACCATAAGGATGCTTAAGTTTGGTATCCTCAGAGAAGCAAGTCACCATATTAAGTCTAGAGTGGTCTTCAGAAGATTCATGATATTTTTTTCAGAAACTCTGTATTAGGATAAATTAGGTTATGCTGCCATAACAAACATATCCAAAATTTCAATGGCTTAATACCAGAGGTTTATTTCTTGCTTATGAAAAATTCACTTAGGATCAAGGAAATTGTCTAACTCTCATACTCTCCATGTAATAATTCAGTGATCTATATGCAAACAGCCTCCCCTGTCCTATAGCTATGCTATTTGGGAAATACAACCTTTTTAGTTGACATGGCAGGGGAAGAGGTGCTAGACGTAATTGCATTGGCATTGCTTTGGCTACGAAGTGATACTTACCACTTGTACACACCATGCATTGCCCAGAATTAGTCAGATAGCCCTGACTAACTACAGGGGTGGTAGGGAAGTGAATCCTCCCTTGCGTCCAGAAGAAAAAGAAAGCTAAATAGGGGTAACCACTAGAAGCCTCTCCCATACTCTGGTTCTCCACTCAACCTCCACTATAAAAAGACTCTTCCATGTACAAGGGCACAGCAAGAAATTTGTGTGCCTATAGGATATAACACATAGGCCAAAGGCATCAAACTGCTCACTCTTTAAAATCTTTTGAGTGTACTGCTTCCATGTCTTTATGTTGTTCCATTGGCCCTAGAATGCACTTCCCTTCCATTTCTACACTTCCAAATTCTACCCATTTTTCAAGGTGCCATCTTCAACGTCACCTCCTCTCTTCTCATCCCCTCCTGTGTTTCTTTTTTTCATCTATTCTCTTGCACACATTATCCTTCTCTTGAGATCCTCTGACCTGTTTGTTTTAACTCTCTCTATTTTTTTTTTTTGTTCAAATATTTGACTGAGCCAAAGACTCAGTACTGAAAGGAACATGTGGAACTTGGAATCACAATCAAAACCCTAAGTCTGAGGATCAGGAAGTATCATTGCATACTTTACACGGGTAAAATTCTGCCTGCCTTTTAAAGTCACAGTTTGGCTGGAAATCGAGAACACTATGAGTAGAGAAGCAAGACTAGCTTCCCAGTAAGTGGGGGACTTACTGATTGCACCACTTACTCAGGTCAGTCACTTCATCTGGCTGGATTTCTGCTCCACACCTAGGGTAGATGACAATTGGCAACCAGCTACTACTTGCTGAGTGGGCCAAACAGTGAGACCCAGCTCCACGTCAAGATAGCATCTCCTGGCAATTATGAAATTTCCATTGCAAAGTGCCATTGCTTAACCATCCAAGTGAAACTTGGCTATTAATCATAGCAAGACCTGGTATCCAAGTAGTTAGCTAGAGATGGCAGTGTTCTGGGTTTCTTACACTTGTGGGGTCAGATACAGAATCCCTACTGGTGACTGGTCTCCAAATACCTTTCCTGAGGACAGACATTCTTTTCAGCAGCATTTCCGATGAAGCCCTTCTTGTTCCATGTCCCTGTGGTATATCCTCCCTGGGGAACAGCAGCGGCATGATGTGTGCAAACCTCACCAAGATTTTAAGACTAATACATGAAAGACTAAATACCCACTGAACTTCTTGACATTCTGGGCACCTTGCCAATGTGTTCACATACTTCCTCTTGCAAGGTAAGGTAGTGACTACCAGCTCTATTTTACAGAAGAGACTGAGGTTCAAAGAGCTAGTGCCTCAAATCACACAGCTAGAAGGCACACTAGCCAGGCAGATACATGAACTCTGTATCATAGTTCATGTGATCATAGTGAATCATCAAATTTCCGACCTCATGTTGTCACATATTAGGCGAGGGATATGGCCAGACTGGGCTCCAGTCACTAGGTCACACACTGGGCATCCTCATCAGTTCTTCACTGGATACCAGCATGATGCCTACCGCATCCAGAAGACGACTTAGAATCTGAGTGAAGAGCTTACGGTGTTTTCTATGACTTTAATGACAACCTTCCCAGGTGTTAAGTGCCTTATGGTGTACAGACAATACATATGTATTATCTCAGGTTAACCTCACAACCATATTACACCCAGGAGGGAGCTGTGTCTCAGAGCAGGTTAAGTAGAGGGTTCAAGGACACACTGCTGTTTAGGGCGGTGCTGGGACTAGAACCATCCTCCCACTATCTAAGGGGCCCTCTTTGAGTAGCCGTAGTCATAACGACAAAAGCCGAACAGATGCTGTAGAGCTAGCAGCATAATACTTGCAAGGGTCTCTGCAAAGAGTATCAGTTTCTCCTCTACCCCTTGGCTGTGAAATGAGAATAATAATTCTAACATTTCAGAATTATTGTGAAGATGAAACAGAGATAATGTTATGTGAAAGCCCCTGGCCTACTTCCTGGCAAATAGAAGATAACTAAATTAAAGTGGGCTGAGCTGACTCTTCCTGGATCATTTCTAAAAGGTTGGACAGAGATTACTTTGGGCTCTCCTCTATGGAGCCTAATTCAGTATCGTATTTGCCTCAGTGGTAGGGGTAGAAGAGCAAAAGGTAAGAGGATGGAAGGAGAGAGAAGGAGCAGGTAAACCACTCAGGGTGCCCTCGCTTCTCATTTATTGCTTCTGAATACAGTGGTTTACAGGGAAGCTGGGGAGGGAGAACAGAATTTCATGACGTTATCAAAGTTTCCCCTGGTCCCGAGGAGGGCGGGCTTTGCCAGAGCCTTGGGAAGGAGAACTGCTGGCTAATGGCTGTATTTAAGCACTCTCTGGGTTTTCACAGCCAGCTGACTGATAAAAAGGGATCTTGACAGTGAACCCACCCCAGCAGTGGATAGTTAATGGCACTCTCAGCTGAGCTCATTTCTGGCATGAGAAGCAGAGGATCATAAACCAGAACTCTCACCTCAAGATGGATTCGATTTCCCAGATAGGAAAGGTGGTTTCTAAGCCTTGCGCAATGACGAAGGCTCCTGTTTCCAGAAGTTCTGTTCTGTGCGGTGCTTCCCTGTTTGCAGAGCAGGCTCCTTCACATCGACTCAATCCTCCTGGCAGCTCTGCAAGGTAGGTCAACGGGTCAGAGATGTTCACCCTTTCCTCCAAGAGGAAACTGAGGCTCCGCGCAGGTCAAGGGTTGCACAGCTGGCCCTGACGCTCAGCTTTAAGACCCCTCCACTAGAATTTGTTTCCTAAGTGATTTTGTTTGCAGAGTAGGATTCCAGGAGGTTTTCTCACCTTTAATCAGTACTTCTGGGTCTAGTAATCTAAAATGAGGAAATCAAGGCTTTAGAGAGATTATATTCTCTGCCCCAAATCACACAGCTAGTAAATGGCAAAGCCAAGATTAAAATTTGGCTTCTTAACTGCTCTGCCAGTGTTTATCAAACAAGGATTGACATGTGGTTCATTCTTGGGGAGCCTAGGATTACATTGTTTTAAATTCTTTGCATTTTGGTTTTGATGATGATCTTTAAAATAATCTCATTTACCTGTTATACATTAAAAATGACTAAACAATATTAATGATCAATTGAAATGGAAAGATTTATTTGTAACACATAAAATATGAGACATTCATTGCTTCAGTTTGTGGATCCCAAAGTGGAGACTGTGTCCCACGTCTGAGGTCATTTTCTTAGAGTTCTATGAAGAAGTTTACTTTTTCAACATGAAAGATTCACAGATGACCTTTGAGCAACTATGAGGATTAGGGACACCGATCACCAGGCAGTTGAAAATCCACATATAACTTGACTCCTCGCAACCTTAACTGATAATCTACTGTTGACCACAAGCCTTATCAATAACATAAACAGTCAGTCAACACATATTTTGTATGTTATATGTATTATATACTGTATTATTACCATGAGTAAGCTAGATAAAGGAAAATGTTATTAAGAAAATCATAAGGAAGAGAAAATACATTTACAGTTCGGTACGTATTTATTGAAAAAAAAAATTGCATATAAGTAGATCTGTGCAGTTCAAACCCATATTGTTCAAGGGTCAACTGTGTACAATACTCAGGTTTTAGTAACTGAACTGTGAGCCCCAGCCTCCCAGGTGACTTGTAGAAACACTTCTGTGTTCTCTTCTTGAAGGATGTGAGTGATTACCACAATCATTTTGGAGTTGAGGGATCTAAGGGAGGTTTAGATTTGTACCCAAGGTCACACACCTAGGAACTAACAGATTCTAGCTCCAGTCTCTGTCTTCAAATCCATCCAGGCTGCTGAAGAAAATAAAAACTCCAGTTTTCCAGCCAGAGAGTGACTAAAAGTCTCCAATTTTTCCCGAAAAGATCTGGAGGGCACAGATTCAAAGTGGGTGGGATTGGAAATGAGGAATGTTACAAACTTCCTGTTGGTCAGTAAGGGTCCTCCTAGTAGGAGAATGAAAAGGTGTTTTTCTCACTAGTTGAGCCAGTCACCTGTCCTAAAGCAGAACCATTTCCATCTCCAGGATTCTATAAGGTGACGATTCCCAAATTCCATTGCAGTGTTTACAGTTCTACAGCCAAGCACTCCCTTACTTCAGCTTTAAGCAAAGGATTGCAAATGTTTGCATCCACTTTCTTATCTGGACTGGCTCTCCCACATCTCCTACATGTGGTTTTCATATGGCTTTTATGAATGCCCGAAGTCTGTTCCAGCTTGTTCTAATGTTGCAGTGTTTTAACTGCCATAACACAGTGGTATCAACAGATAAATCAACTAGATACGCTGAAAAAATTATGGGCAAGAATCCTGTTCTCTTCACCCTGCCTAATTCATCCACGAGAAGAATCTGCCTTGGGAGTTGCCGGGAGAAGAGTTATGTGGAATACAGACCAGAAAAATAAGCCAGCCCAACGATCCTGTTATTCCTAAACTTCTGGACTGTTTTCACTTAAATCAATGGCAATTTTCTCTAGAGTTGCCCGTTCTCTGAACCTTGCGATTCCTCCTTTTAGAGGGTTTGCTGAGCGGCTTCTCATGCTCAGCCGTCTCCTTTTTTCTCAGTTGTGACTTCATTTGCTTCATGGGTCTTTCTGCTGTGAATCATGATGGTTCAGGTTGCCGACTCATAATATTTTTGTATCACTAAGGATGTCCTTGTCCAGACCTCAGATTCACTCCTCTCACTTCCCGAAAGGAGAGAGTTTCTGAAGGATTGTTAGAACACACAGCACAAAAGGCTTCCTTTCCTCCCCTCTGCATTCCAGCAGCATCCAAGGTTTCCCTCTCTGCTTCATTCTCAGCATCTTGTTAGAGTCCGATGGAGAGCTGGGGGAACATTTGCTTTGGGGAAATAGGCTTTGTAATCCTTGGTCCCTGAAGTGGTTTTCAATAGGAAATCTGAATTCCTGCTTCATGTAAAATGGGTCTCAGATGCTGAGAAATGAGTATTTGAGAATAAGTTATGATTTGCTTTCCATAAATCAGTGCTATTTTGCCTACAGGTCATTTTGAGAACTGTGTATGGCTTTGTAAAAAAAAAAAAAAAATGTGTTCAGGCAGAGAATACTGATTGAGAATTGATCCCTGGTCCTGTCGCCAATTAGTTGCATTACTTTGGCAAGTTGCTCCAGGATTTTGAGTTTCATAGGGAGTTGTAAAATTGTTAAATTATATTCTTCAACAATTAATTCATTAGTTCAACCAACATGTATTGCCTGCCCACTCTCTGCTAGTCACCGCGCTGGTCCCTTCCAACTCTGACATGCGGTGAGAACCTGATCCCGTGACTGGTTGCATTCTTGAAGAATGAAGTTGGTAGGAAGGAACTACCATTATTTGACATTTACTGGGAGTCAGGGAGGCAATTTTATTTGATCTTTGCACTAACTCTGAAACATGCTAGTCCCATTTTACAGATGAGGACCGGGGCTTCGGAGAGGTTGAACGATGCGCACTAGGTTACATTTCTTCTGAAGGGTAGCGCCTGGGCTGGAACGCAGGCCTGGCTGGCCACTGACTCCCTTAGACAGCTAAAAGTTTTGTCTGCTCTTAGCATTTTCAAGTCTTACAACACACTTGGGACACACAACTTTGTTTTTAGGCAAAATGGAGACTGAGTTGCTCTCTCTGATTGCTTTCTCTTACCAAGGCAGATTCCTTCCCACATCTGAAAGTGGAGCCACACACAGCCCTGCACATGAACGGGAGGAGGAGCTGCTGGGCCCTCCGGACCCACAGGCTCAGACACCCCAGGCTGTTTTTTAATCTGGGGAAGTGTGTTTTGGGGAAGGGACCTGAAGTCTAGAGTCCCTCACAATCTCTGCTCTGCCTTCAAGGTATAGACAACTTTGTAAAAGTGTAGGCGTGCACAGCTGGAAAATACTAGCCCCAGCCCTGTGAGTCAGCCCACCTAAGGTCAGTCTCCTTAGCAAAGGTCTGTTTTCTGTTAGCTCCACGTATCAGGGGTCCCCAACCCCTAGGCTGCAGACCAGCACCTGTCCATGGCCTGTTAGGAACTGGGCCGCACAGCAGGAGGTGAGTGGCGGGAGAGCGAGAAGCTTCATCTGTATCTGCAGCCGCTCTTCAGCACTAGCATCACCGCCTCAGCTCCACTTCAGATCATCAGGCATCAGATTCTCATAGGAGCACCAGTCCCTGGTGCCAAAAAGGTTGGAGACTGCTGCCACACATGATGGCCTCAACTCAGATCCACTGTGCTGACAGTTTTGGGCCAGGACAAATGCATTTTCAGAAGAACACAATGTAGCCAGGCTTTCTGGAGACACCAAAAAGATAAATATTGAAATGCAAAAAAAAAAAAAGAGGAAACACATACAAAAACATTCAAAAAATGTTTTCTGTTTGTGAAGAGCAGAAACATCACTGTTATTTTGTCATTTCCTTTTATTCCACCTGAAAGCATCACCTCTGAGAAGAACAGTTTCTGCCGGCCCTGTCATCAGCTGGTAGACTGAAGGGAGTTAATGAACCCAAGTGGACGGCGCTGAAACAAGGCCTCCTCTTATTGTTATACTGGGAACTATGCTTCATTACGAGACGTCTTTCCAAAGGTTTTTAATCGGCTGGAGTCTTGTTTTTCTTTTTTCTTCCCGAGACTGAGATGAACACCATGTACCTGGGAAAGCCCTAATCTATGCTCTGTGGTCATATCATGTTCTTCTTCCATGTCTGAGGTCCACTCCTCACCATTTGCACCTTATCTGTCAAGCTCAGGACCCAAGAAGGGGACTGCAGAGAATGCTCCACTCAGTGGCACACTCTGTCCTGACGCAGACCTCTGTCCTGGGCCCATGCTGCTTACCCCACCCTGGGAAGGCAGAGAAGAAACTGGAAGGTTCTCGTCACCCTCGTTTGGTTCATTCATTCTTTTATTTAATGAACACAGAAAGTCTAACATACTGCAGGCTCCATGCTTGATGGCAGAGGTCCAGAGACTCCTCGGACACATTATTTCACCTCGGAAAGTTCATGATCTTTGTGATGAAGTGGGAGTATGGATGAAGAGGGACAGACCAGCAGTGACAATACAGGGGATAGAGTAGGAAGGTCAAGGATGGCCTCCTGGAGCAGGTGACATGTGACTGGAGACTCTAGGCTTGGTTCCCCATCCTTGTCTGTTCTTCTTGAGCACTTGAAAAACACTTATAGCACAATGGCATTATGAAAACTTCTATTAAAAATATTCAGACTTATACATACTCAAACGTACTCTTTTTTTTTTTTATATAAAGACTATTTTTCTAGAACAGTTTCAGGTTTACAACAAAATTGAGAGGAAGATACAAAGATTCTCAGGTATACTCATAAACTAAGCCATCTCTATCCTGGGACTTTACAACATAGAAAAAACACTAATACATAATGATATGAATATACAGATGTGTTTTGCAGCACTGCTTATACTGAAAAAAAAAACAACAGAAAAATAAGAGAATTACTGAATAACTAAGCATACATCCATCTTATGGGATATTTTGCAGCTATTTAAAAAAGAAAAAAAAGAATGCAGCTCTACAAGATGACTTGGAGGATTTGTCTATTTGCTATTGTTAGATGAGAAAAGAAAGATAAGCAAAAGTGTGTGCACCATGATGCTATTTTTATAAAAAAAATGATAAAAATCTCATGTGTGATATATATGAATATATAGGTATCTAGAGAATTATATGTTTGCAGAGAAATCTATGAAAGAATGCACATCAGATTGTGCTGGGTATTTTCTATTGCTCTTCAAATCCATTTCCTACCCTTCTCCAACCAGTGGGGTGCCCTGGAGCCTGGGCTTTACAGGCCGTGTCTACAGTCCAGTGTACCCTTTGGCTTCTGGTTGGCTTGGCTGATGGGAGGTACCAGCAAAAGATGAGAAGGCGGGAGATATGTGAGGTCAGGATGTATTCTCCTGGCTCTTTTCTTGCTAGTGGTGGTGGCTACAGGTAGATGCTACCACAGTGCCTGGTGTGGGGTCTCCATATGACCACTGTTCTGTTTTTTGACCCTTCAAGCAGAGGGCTATCTGTTCGTGCTTTGCCATCTTTTGCTTGTTTTTCTTAACCCTTTCTTAAGTTTTTCTCACACTTTAAAAACTGCCCCTTTATTAAAGTCCCCTTGAATACTCTCTATGAGTGTGCCCTCTGTTTCCTGCAAGGTCCCTGACTCATGTGGTTGTGAGTAGGTAGCAACTGGGGGAAGGGACTAATGAGGTGAGACAGTGATGGAGGGAAGAGGAGATGAAGATGGGGGAGCCAAGCTAAGGAAGACAAGGGGCAAAAAGGCTTATGGAGTCACGTACATTTATGTATATGTATAGATATACATGGATTGAAGTTAGATACAATAATAAAAAAAAGGAGAGGATCAAAAATACACTTCCTCCATGCTCATCTCTTCTTTAGAGCAGTGGCACTATAAGGACTTTGCTCTCCATTCAGTCCTTTTTGCCCTACACATCTTGCCCTAAGCCCAGAATAGGAAGCCCCTATGGTCTCCTTTCCCTTGCTCTCACCCCGACTGAGGGTCACGAAAGGGGCAAGGTCCTTGTGAGTGTGCACAGGACAGGGAAGGAAGACACAGCCCTGGGTGCTCCAGCCACAGCAGGGGGTTCTCCTTATCTCACACATTCAGCACTTTCCTCTCTGCAGCCTTTATCCATGCTGGTCATTCTTCTCAGTCCTTCTTACCTTTTCTTGCCCAGAAGGTTTTCCCAGACCTCCTCTGCCCTGTTCTTCAGACAGCATTAATCACTCCTCCTCCCCCACCCATAGCTCTCCTCTTTTCCCTATATCTATTGTCATTTTTTCAACTGCAGGTCATTGTTTTGTCTGTTTCAGGCACTAACACGGGAGCTCTGTGAGGCACTGGGTGTAATGCCCACGCACCTGACCCAGGGCCAGCACTCAGGAAGTACTTGCCAACTGTGCATCAGATTGAATTGATTGACTGATTGATTGATTGATTGATTGATTTTAGGGATTTCTCAATAGAATAAATCTCTAAGCTGAAACAGTTTACTTTTCATCTTATATATAAAGAGTTCTGAACATATAGAGAAGTAACTTGCTAAAGTCTCAGAGCAAACATTAGCCGAGCTGGTCTGGAGCCCCTAGCCCAGTGCCTGTTTTGAGGACATGTATGGCCACCCCTGGTCTGAACCTGCTCACTCTTTTTCCATTCATCCTCTCAGCCTCGGGGTGTCCTGGCTAGAAGTGGTTCTTTCTCCTGCCATGCTGAGCTCTGCACAGCTTCTTACTTGGCTCAAACTTGCTCCTCTGGGCCTGACAATCTCCGCTCTAGGATGGCCGCTTGTCACCAAGTCTACAAGGAGAGGCAGTGAGGGGTGCATATCTCCTGGGCCTTGACATGTTACACTTTCCAGAAACCTTAAATGAAGCAGATGAAGTTTACAGTCCTGTTTTATTTCAGGAGGGAGAGGGGCTATGTACTCTGCATGAATAACCAGGAAAGAAATGCTTACTCATCCTTTTCAGAATTCCAGAAAATTTACATTCCTTCTAATATGTGCTTATTGCAAATATCTCCCTAAAGAAATGATAGCCCTGGTGATTTATGGCCCAAAGCTGACTGCTATCCAAAAGGATTATTAGATACTCTGAGCCTGAAAAGTAGGTTTCTCTCCCCCTCCCCGCTTCCTCTCCCTCCCCACTCCCGCTCTTTCTCTCTCTTTCTCTCAATGGAACCTAGACGCAAGCTCCTCTATTAGGCTGCAGATTTCCCAGGCCCATCATGCCAGGGCTGCTTTAGAATTCATCACCCTGTCACTTAGGAAGACTGTCACCTGGGTGTTCTGGCCCATGAACATGAGTCTGGGCTATACTTTGAAATCTACAAAGAACTGTACAAATACAAGATATTACAGGTAAGACGATTGTCTAGGTAATTCAGGAGGGAAATTCTCTTGTCTCAGTTGAATAATTTAGGGGAAAACATTTTGACTTGAATCACCCAGATGACTATTTTACTTCAGTTCTCTAAATCCTATTGTCTGTATGGACACAGCTTTTGGAATTGGGAAAGAAATTCTACCATGAACATGAAGTTGGAAACTTTTTTTTCCTGAATGTGACTTTTTATAATATCTTTTAATAATCCCCCAGACTCCTTGGACTGGCCTTCCTCTGACCAGAGTTCCCAGGTTGACCAGAGGCAAAACCCACCTCCAATTTCTTGGCAGTGCCTCTTGTCCATCCAACCTCAATCCCCTTCACCTGAAGGAGAGAGTAAGCACAAGCATGCAATACCTTTAAACACACAGGGTGGTGCCCACCTTTATTTACTAGCTAGAAAAGAGTTATCTTCTGGGCAGTGTGACAAAATTGCATTGTGATTTCTGGTTCTCCAAAGCGGAAGAGGGAACACAATTCCTTCCTAAGAACTCTTTGGTTTGGCAGTTGTGGGTGTTTGACTTGTGATAAAGGCTAATATTTATCCAGCCAGCTTCCCAAATCTGACCTGCTACTTGGAATCTGCTCAAGGGGTGACCAAGTCAGAGCTCTGTTTCTTATCACAGCCAAGAACCCAGACTGGTATCAAATACCAGTAGATCGTCTCTCTAGGACTGGCTTGTAGAATCACATGGTAGGGCCTGGAGGGGAGTTTCCAGTTTAATTTATTCTAGTTTGTAGAAAGATATTGCACAAAATAACAAAATCCAGGAATTGCTTCGGGGTATAAAGACCAGCTAATGGTCTTGAAATATTATAGACGAAGAATCAGAGGCCTAGAAAGTATTAATGACTATCCGGGTTATTTGGCTGGTTAGTTGCAGAGTCATAGCTAAAGCTGTCTTGGCTAGAGTTACCTTTTATTGAGCAACAACTCTATGCCAGGCATGGGTACTTTGCATTGCCAGTAATATTAGACTCACCTTCAAATGGCTTAGTTTATAAAGGAAACGCATGGCATACACAATTATACGCAGTCCCAGTAGGGCTGGCGTCAAGGTTTGGTTCAGTGGCTCAAGTGAGTTATCAGACTGAACCTGGCCCTCTCTCTTTCTCTTAGCCCTTTTCCCTTTGCATTGGTTCTCTTCCAGAAGGACTTTATCTTTACGGTTGCAAGGTCACTGCCAGCCACTTGTGGGATTACAGGCTCCAGGGTTCCAATTCAGTAGATATTGGAAATCCTGCTTTACATATAGCTCCATGATAAGTCTCCATTGGACTGATATGGTTTTTGTGTGTCCAGTGCTAAACCAATCACTAGAACCATGGGGGCAGACTATGCTGAATTATTTAAGTCAATCAGGGCACACTCCTGGGGATGGATTCAGAACCTAATCCTTCTATACCCAAACAGCTTACTGTCCACATTAACCTGATTTTACTGTTTGATCATCTTCACTAATGTAACTTTACTGTTCTACTATCTTCATCAATGCAGCTTTATTCTTCTAGGGACCTTTTGCCCAGAAGGACAAAAGTTGCAGATTACTTTATTTCAGAAATTTCCTATCTAGTCCACACCGAAAACAAACAAACAAACCATTTAAATGAACAACAAATGTGGAATTTTCAATAAATAGCATCAGATTCTCCAAGATCCTTTGAAACTCTGCCTTAAAACTCTAGACTGTCTACCAATCCCAAACTATTATATCATGATCCTCAGTTAATCCTAATTAAGCCTCCTACTACTGAAAGCCCATCTTACCAGACTCCAAAGTCTTATAAAGATCCCAACTTTGTCCTGTGATGTTACTAACACTCCATCATGGCAGTAGTCCTCTTTACTTCAATAAGAATATACTGAGCTTTGTCTTCTCAACTGATTATTTTGGTGATATTTTTGGGGAGTCAGCGTTCAGGATTAATTCCACTCAAAATAATTTGCTAGGACAGTTAGGGTAGAGTTAGAAAGAGGAGAAGGGGAATGGATGATGGGGACAACCAGCAAATGTCCACACATGCTCCACATGTGAGGCTCCAGCCTTTACATCTTCCATAGTACGTGTCTGAGGAGATGGACCTGGGAGAACAGGTGTTTGGCATTGCTCAGCTGGCATTTGCTTTAGGGAAGGGAATGAATGAGAAGCCAGAAATGCACCAGGGTAATGAAAGAAAACATGGACTCAGTTGAGAAGATATGAATGTATGGTCTTCCTCATCCAGCTGCCCCCACAGCCCCTCAAGAAGCTATGAGCTTTAAGATAATGTTTTAGCATCAGGGAGAGTCTCGGTTTATCCTGGGGCAGTGGGAAGAACACTGAGCTTAGAGTCAGAGACCCAGGGTTCTAGTTCTATTCTCCTCTGCTTAACAGTTGTGTGGTCTTGGGTATTCACAGCACACACACCCTCCCTAAGCCTCAGTTTCCTTATCTGTAGAGTGGGGATGATGAAACCCATCATATCTTATTTTGGAGATGCAAAGTAGATAATAAATAGGAAAGCAAAAATTTAAATGCAGAAATACCATATACATGCTCTCATTCATTATTAATTTTGTTAGCCATCCACAAATTCTAACTCTGCTGCTATTGTGACTAATTTGTCTACATTCTGGCAGGATTTGAGTTTAGGTCAGCCTCTAATACAGAAAAAAGCTAATTGCCCCAAACCAGGTCTACAACCTTGGTCACATGGTGGTGTTCTCTTGACACTGCACATTTTCTCTGTTTGTAGGGGACCTAGTTTTTCTTGCTTTAATTACCAGGTTGGTCAGTGGAAAGAGTACAGTACTTAGAGTCAGAGAAACAGGGTCTACGATTTCAGGTACGACATTTACTGGATATCTAGTTTTGGACATGTTTCTTAGCCTGTTAGAGCCTTAATTTACTTATACATAAAATGTATAAAATGCAGCCAATTCACATGGCTGTTCTAAGGATTGTATATTAGTAGACTCTCAATACATGTAGCTGAATTGGAATCTGATATTTAGGTCACATTCTGTGATGTTTTTGTGACAAAATTACACTTTTACATTAAGTCATCTTAGGGTACCAGTGACCCCAAAGAAAGGAAACACAGAGGGGAGTACATCCATGTCATTGTGAAGCCAATTGATTACAGCAATAAAATGTTTTGTAATACTGAGGATGCAACATCTGGTGACTATTGCAGTAATAATTACTATCCCTTATAATTGTAAATATTCCTGGACATGACATATCTTCATACTCTGGAATTCTCACAAAGTGGCATGGGGTGGTTGGGACATCTTTTGAACATTTGCATTGCACAGGATACTTTTATATAGCAAAGTGTTTCACAAGGATGCGTGTTTCTTCCTCCCACACAAGAACCCTGGTAAAATGTCCCTTCCCTTCATGGCTGTAGACCTTATGTCCCTTCAGCAGATTGCTCAGGGAGGCACATGAATGACCTTTAAAGCTGGAGGCAGTCTGGTTCTGTCTGGACAGTTAGCAGAAAGCATGGTTCTGTCTGTATGGATACTGGTTTGTATGGGTTATTTAAATAACATGGTAGCTTAATTTTGTGGTAGAACAAGGTGTAAATTGAATTCAGCGTAAAAACTTAAGAATTATAGAGGAAAAACTTCTCCTTACTAAGGGCCCTGTATTCTTTCCTTAATATGGAAGTAAAGAGAAGCAGGAACATGGAGGCTTGGTATTCTCTAGTTATCCTGGATCAGCTCCACATATCCTCCTATACATGGTGAAAGAAATGCTGGCAGTCACTGCTGGTCAAGAAGCAGAATGGGATAGCCTAATGGTGAAGGTAATAATGAAGAGGTGAAAACAGCATGGCATCGAGATACCCAGGTGGGGAATGAAGGGAAGACAATGAGAGATGGAGAAAATAAAATAACATCGAAAGGTGTTTCTCTGTTGGATTCTTCCAAACCATTGCATTGATTCCTTTGAGAAATCCTAGAGTACAGAGATGCATTTTTTTTTAAGGCTTTTAGAATTCAAAGCTGTTACTGAGTGCAATTCCACGTAATAAGTGGTCCATGTAAGGGTGAAATCCATGGGAGGGTGGCTTGTGGTTACTCTCTTTCCCTTTTACTTAATATCAAAATGTGTGATGTACAGTTACCTTTGCATCTTCTCTGAGGCAATAGAGACCAAGTTGATTTCTAGCCCTACGTAATGACGGTGTAGACATTTGAGGGCCCAGCTTTATGGATTCCTATTAGACTCCTCAGAATCCTAGGCTTTTCTTCTTTCATTCACTTGCCACAAGAGAGCAAACTGATGCTCATATTTATCAGCTTGGCAAATGCCACCGAAGTGAAAACTGGCTCCAGGGCTCTACCAGCCTCTCTGAGTTTCTGCCTTTATTCGTTCCCTCATAGGAATATTCTTTTATTTCTTAACAGCTCCTGTATTGGAAGTTCTAGCTAGAGAAATTAGGGAAGAAAAATAAATAAAAACTATCCACACTGGAAAGAAAGAAGCCAAATCATTTCTGTTATAAACAACAGAGAAAATGGACTGAAAAAAAAATGAATAGAAGCTCAGAGACTTGTAGGATTATAATAAAAAATCTAACGTTCATGTCATTAGAGTCCTGGAAAGAGAGCTGTCAACACAGAACCCTACACCCTGCAAAAATATCCATCAATCAGCATGATGCAACTGACACAGAACACTCGCCCCAACGATAGCAGAATACGCAATAGCAGAGTACACATTCAACATAAGCAAAATATATCCTGAGACATAAAATAAACCTCCAAAAATTTAAAAGAATAGAAATCATACAGAATATGTGTTCTCATCATAATGGAATCAAAAGAGAAATCAGTGACAGAAAGATAAGAGAAAAATCTCCAAACACTTGGAAATTAAATAACACACTTCCAAATAATCCATAGTTCAAAGAAGAACTCTCGAGGGAAATTTTTTAAAAAATACACTGAACTGAATGCAAATAAAATGCAACATATTAAAATTTGTGGGACACAGCCAAACAGTGCTGAAATAGAAATTTATAGCAGTGATGCATAAACTAGGGGCAAGAAGTTAGTGAGTGTGGCTATTAAGGGCATAAATTAGAAAAGAGAAAGAGACTCAAATCGATATCTAAGCTCTCACTTCAAGAACCCAGGGGGAAAAAAGTAAAATAAATCCAAAGCAAAGAGAAGAAAGTAAATAACAAAGACCATTTTAGAAATCAATGAAACTGAAAACAGAAAAACAATAGAGAAAATCAATGAAACAAAGAGTTGGTTATTTGAAAAGATTAATAAAATTGATAAATTTCTAGCAAGACTGGCAAAAAAAACCCAAAAAACAAAGAACAAGTAAAATAAAGAATAAGATCCAAATTACCAATATCAGGAATGAAATAGGGAGTAACATTTCAGACCTTGAAATTAACAAAAAAATAATAATGAAATAGTATAAACTATATATATACACATCTGACAACTCGGATGAAATGGGCTAATTCCATGAAAAATACAAAGTAGCACAGCTCACTCTATATGAAATAGATTATTTTAGTAGACTTATAACTTTCAAAAATTGAATTTTTCATTTAAAAATTCAAATAATATCTCCAGTCTCAAATGGTTTCAGTGAAGAATTTTACCAAGTATTTGAAGACTTAACACCAGTTGTACATAACATCTTCCAGAAAATAAAAGAGGGAGAAATACTTCCCAATTCATTTTTATGAAATATACATACTGCTGGAGGTTCTAGTCAGTACAATAAAGCCAAAAACAAACAGACAAATAAACAAATGGAAATAAAAGGCATGCATAGACTATGTGGAGAAACTCATATGATCTCTCATATATTGCTGGTGGGAATATAAAATGGTACAGACACTCTGAAAAATAATATGGCAGTGTCTTAAAAATCTAATATGTAAAAATTATATAACCCAGTAACTATACTCCTGAGCATAAGATTTACATTCACACAAAACCTGTAGACGAATGTCTATAGCAGCTTCATTCATATAGCCCCAAACTGGAAAACAGGTGAGTGGTTAAACAAACTACGTCTATACCATGAGATACTACCCAGCAGTAACAAGAAAGAAACTACTGCTACATGCGAAAGTATGGATGCATCTTCAGAGTATCATACTAAGTGAAAAGGGGATCTCAAAAGGTTCCATAGTTTGATTCCATTCATGTAACATTCTTGAAATGACAAAATTATTGATGGAGAACAGATTAGCGGTTGGCAGAGGTTAAGGAGGGACTAGGGGCAAGAAGTTAGTGAGTGTGGCTATTAAGGGCAACATGAGCGATCCTTGTGGTAGTAGAAATGTTCTGTATCTTGACTCATCCATGTCAACATCCTAGTTGTGATACTGTCCTATGATCTTTCAAGATGTCACCATTAGGGGAAACTGGGTAAAGGTCTATTGTAGATCTTTCTGTATTCTTAAAGCTGAATCTACAATCATTTAAAAAGAAAAGAGTTTCATTAAAAAAAATCGTATCAATTAGGAAACCCAAGTTCATGCAATGAAAGGGCTTGACAGCTGCTGCTTTACAAGTACACAGACTGATCTGACAGTCCCAGCAGATGTCATTTGTGCAGCTTGTTTGGTAATTATACCTCATGGGTTCCACAGTAATTACAGTGGGACTCACACTATATTTCCCATGCCGGAAATCATCACATTCTCTTAGTAATTACTCAAGGCCAAACACCTTTGGCAGTAAAGGGCTTGCAATTGATGGTTGACAAACTGTCAAGAAATAAAGAACTCAGCTTAATTTGGAGGCAGGATTGGGCAGTGGTCCACACTCTCTATTGGTCTGCTGTGATCGTTAGTAAGATATTTGGGGTAGATGTGAAGAATGTCTTAACAATGAATAAATAAATTTGTTTTCAAGAATGATAGATCCAAGATAATGCTTAATTTCCCTATTTATTGAAAAAAATTAACTAAAGAAGGATATGATGACAGCTCTTTGGCACATGGTGATTGTCTATCTTTACTCATCTCCCAAAGCGGAACCTTGGCAGAAATGCTTAGCACAGAGTTTTCCAGAAGAAAGGCCTGCTAGGTTCAGGCTGTATTATGGACTTCATTCTACGGAAGTCTCACGACCATACGGTAACGTCTGTTTTCCAGGGGGGAAACCTACGGCAGCAGGAAAGGAAAGTAACTTCTGGAGTTACTGAGAGCTGAAAAAATTGAAACCTGAGTCACTCCAACCACAAAATTCTATCGGTCTCCTCTCGGCCCCATAAGAGCAGGTATTGCTCCACTTCTCTAAGACACCGAATTTAGAGCTAAGAATAACAGCAGGTCTATGAGCAACGTCAGCATTGAGTAGAAGGAGGAAAGGTCCCATATTGTGGAAAGGATATTGGATTTTGAGATCTAAATCCTGGATTTTTGTACTGCCTTCAGCTCAGAGATTTTTGCACAAAGCCTTCACTTCCTTGAGTACCAGTTTCTTCATTTGTGAAATAGTTATTGGAACAATTAAATTAGATACTGAATGAGAATTAAGTAGCATAGGGCTTGGCCCCACAGTTCAATAAATGATGGACATTGTTGTAAGGAATTCCGTGAGCTTAGGACAGGGCAGACACTCTGGCTATAGTTAATCATTAACCCCTCGTTTACATCAGGGACCTCTAGGCCACCTGCTGCTCAGAGATCCATTCCAGGTTCCTGTAGTGCAGGAGCCTCCCTATTTCCTCTTTGGAGGCTGAAGGCTCAGGGCCTAATTTAGCACTCTTATGTCCTGCCAATCCACGTGCTCTAAAGGGAACCTCACTGTTTTAAATATTATCTTCTCCAGGAACCTTTTAGGGCTGGGATCCATCAGCTATTTGATCCTCTCTCTTTCAAGCCAAGCTCACATGGCTTCCATCGTGATTACTTATGTGTCTGTCTCCCTACTAGAATGCTGACACCCTGAAAGCAGTAGTCTGCTTCAATACTGTGTCCTCGGGTCCTAGCACAGGGCCTAGAAAAGAGATGGCATGCCATCCATGTTTAAAAAGAAGAAATGGGCGAGCACATGTATGACGTTCTGGAGGCTGTGCTGACATTTTACTTTAGAATGACGAATGCTCACTACTCACTGTCCAGGCAATGTTTGACGTCAGAGGGAGATGGGGCTGTATAACAGCCCCAAAGGTAGGCACTTGGTGTTGGGCAGACAGGAACCTTTCCAGCAGAGCTGATGCTATCTTATCATACCTGTTAATTTTCATACTTGGTATTAAGTATATATAAAGAACCTTTCACGTGAGGGACTCAAAACACTCTGACTCCTGGGCTCACCCTTGTAACATTCTCATATATTATTAGCATCCCTTTTTTTAATTTTCTTCCTAGAAGCAGAATCACAGCCTGGCTCTCAGCTTGGTCTCCTTAAGACTGTTGGGAGGGAACAACAGCAATGGCAGAGGATGTCTTCACTCACTTACCTCCATACCTTTCTGATGTCACAGTAGAAGACAGAGGCCATGGTAGTTGAGGTTGCTGGTGGGGAACCAGGAGAGTCCAGTACAGGAAGGCACCCTCCCTCTCTTCCCCTACTGTGGAAACACCGTAGTGTTGAATCCCACCTCTGCCACTCTCCAGTTGTTGACTTTGTGCATAAAAGTCTGACCTTGACTTTTCGAGCTTTGAAATGGGGATAATGAAGTCATCCTTACAGGTTACAGAGAGAATTTATTCCTCAATTCTGCAAGTGTCTAGTGACTGCCTGCTACATGCTAGGCACTGCCCTAAGTGACTGGAATACATCAGTGAACAAATTCAAACAAAAATTTCTGACCTCATGGTTCTTACATTCTAGAAGGGAGACAGGCAATGAACAACACAGAGAAGTAAATTATATGGTATACCAGAAGGTGTTAAGTGATACTGGAGAAAACTGTGGCATGGAGATACAGAATTCTGGGAGGAGACTAAGTGTGCAGTGTTAAACAAAATGGTCAGCGAGGGGAGCGGGGATCACTGAGAAGATGACAATGGAGCAAAGACTCGAAGTTGGTAAGGAGGTGAGTCATTTGGATACCCGTGGGAAAGCATTTCAGGCCAAAGGAATAGCAAGTGCAAAAGCCTTGAGACCGGAGTGGGCCTAGAGTATCTGTGGAACGACAAGGAGGCTTACACCTGCACACGAACATTTAATTATCTAACAAAAACAAATGAAAACAACTTTGGAAAGATTAATGAATGAGAAAAGATCAATTAGGATACCCAACTTCATGCAATAAAAAGGCCAGAGACAAAGAAGCAAAGATGAGAAAGGTGAGCCATGAGGTCAAGGAGATGGATGTAGATATGTAAGACCCTTAAGTCATTCGAGCATTTTGATCAGAAGAGAGCACCGATATGACTTGAATTTTAAGAAGACTCCTCTGATGGCTGCATTGAAGGAAACTAAGCCTGACAAGCAAAGAAGCAAGGAGGCCAGTTAGCCAATCAGGGTTAAGGAAACAGTCTGTGTAAAGTGCCAGAACAATGTGAAGAATGGTGCCTGGCAGGAGATGGGATATCAGCAAATGTTGGAATTACTATTCTAGTGTTAACAAGAAACCTCTACTTAGGACACATGGCCCAGGTGATGGACACACTCAAACACCATTTCACTTTGGCCATGAAACCTGATGTGCTCTTTAGAAGAACAGGGCAAAGGAGTAAAAGAGATCCATGATTTCTGTAGTTAGACAAGGTTATACTCAAATCTTGGCTCCAAAACTTTTTCTATGACCTTGGGAAAATTCTTCCACATCTCCTTGAACTGCAGTCTCCTCACTGGTAAACTAAATAATAACAGTCTCCTCCTTATAGGGCTATTGTGAGTGCTTATTATAATGACACATATAAAGCGTGTTGCAATAGTGTGCACTCAAAAACGCTAGTTCTATTCACCATCCCTCATGCTCACTCATGCTGGATTCTATAGTCTATATTTCTCTGAATGATGCTTATTTCTTTAAGTATTTTCTGATTCAGAGTCCTTCTAGAATAAAAAATGTCTTTAATGTTTATTAAAATTTCATGTTTAATAAAATAGTCTCTTTAATTTTAAAAGGACAAATGTTGGAGGCATGTACTAGTCGCTTTTGGCCAAATGCCTGTGGGAAGTTTGTTTGTTCAGATTATAAGGCTGACCTGGTACCTAACTGAGGGCTGGGCACATATTAGGTGCTCAATAAATGTTTGCTGAATGAATGTGTAAGGCTATAATCAAGGACCCACTTCTCATGTAGCTGATGGCTACCCTAATGACTGGCAAAAAGGAAGCTAAGGGATAATTATAACAATGATACGTTATGCCTCTAGAAGTTTTTAATGTATTAACTAGATTGATTCCTACACAGTTTTAAAATTTGGTATTTTAAAATGTCTTTCTACAATACATAATTTTAGACTCTCAAAATGAGAACACCGAATTTTGAGTTCAAAAGTGTGAGCTGCTATTTAGGCTTCTCTTGATGCCTTCTGTGTGGCCTTAGACATATGACCTATAGTGTCTGGAAAAAATCATAATTAAAATAGAATTGACCTTACATGACAGCAAAGCTGAGATTGGTCTGTGAAAATCCTTTATGGGTCCAAACCATCCTGTTCAGTGCATGGATGAGGGGGGCTGTTAGGGTGCAGACCATGCTTTCCTTTTTCACTGTTTAGCTCTGAAGTGAAGAGTCTATAACGGTGGGCAAAATATTTATTTATTATAAATCACTGTTTTCAACTGATGGTTTCAAATTATGAAAGCAATACATGCTTTTCATAACAAGACCAATGAGACAAAGATATATAACCTAAAATCTCTCTTTCCCTATTTTTCTGTCCCCTCTCACATAGCCAAGGTCAACAGACCAACGCAAATTCTTCCACAGATTTCTCTTTTCTCATTCACACGTAATTAAATATAAATGCACGTCACAGGGCTGTATATTTTCCTGTAATAGAATCACACTATGCATGTTACTCTGCAAGTATATACATAAACACACACACACACACACACACACATATATAGATAAGAGGTTTATTTCATTGGTAAACAAATGCGGGATCACATTATAAACACTTATCTGTATCTGGCTTTTCTCAGCTCCTCTAGAAAAATCCTTTCCTAAGTCAACTGTTATAGTTTGAATTTGTTCTTTGTAATGACTACTAGTTAATGGCTAAGAGAAACCATGATTTACTCAATTATTTCTCTATTGATGACGTTCTCTTAATATTTTGTTGCAAGGCAAGTTACTGAATTTCCTTAAGGCATTTCTTCTTCTAAAAAGTGGGGTTACTAACAGAACATGTTTCATAAGATTGTTGCAAAGATTAAATAAGAAAATGCTTATAAGACAGCAGAATTCCTGGCCCATTCTAAGTAGCCCATAAATATTAGCGAATATTATTTTCCATAAAATGTTTCATTGTAGTGGGCCATCTTCTTTTTAGAGTCAAACATTTACAGACCATGATATTTTGGTTCTCCTAGACTTTTCATATCCAATTACAGGTTTCCTTCTTCTTATGTTCCCCCTATCCTTTTAATGAAACACCATCGAAGTCTTTCTCTGTGGCTGTTCTAATCACCCTTTATTCCATTATCTTGATTTCTCCCTGGGGCATGGCAAATCTTCAGCTCAAAACTTTCTATTTGACTTTACTGAGTAGCGTTTCTTGGGGTAGGAAGAGGCTTCTTGGGCATGACAGAGGCCAGGAGCAGCCTATCTTCTTAGTTGGAGGAAATATTTAGGGGAGTAGTCCACAGTCCAAAGGGGCATGCTACTCCAAGAGGGAAGTTCAATTTGGCATGTGGAAAAGAAGGACTAAGTGCGCTCAGGTATGATGTTTCACTGAGTGTACAGCTGCAAAAGCCCTTGGAGCAGGCAATTACAATACCACCTGGGACATTCTTGGTCCCTAACATGTGGCAAGCAGAACCCTAGCCACCACAAGGCTTCCCTGG
The DNA here is from genome assembly GCF_902729225.1 of Pteropus medius. Lineage (NCBI taxonomy): Eukaryota > Metazoa > Chordata > Mammalia > Chiroptera > Pteropodidae > Pteropus > Pteropus medius. The sequence goes on from NW_024344374.1 coordinate 3,270,873, forward strand.
AACAAGCTTCGCCTCCGGAGTAAGAGTCTGGCATGAGGCAGGTAGATTGGAAAGACCCACACAGCAGGTTAGGTGCCATGGCAACAGTGAAATAGCATGCTTGGCAGGGAAACTGAGACAGAAACCAGTCACATGGATTGGACTAATGCACAAGGGATGAAGTGTAGATGATAGGCAGTAGGCGTGGAAGTACATAATCTTCCCCTGGGTTCTCTGAAGCTGAATCTAAGGCTCTCCTTGTTCTGGGTGGGGCTCAGAGATGAGGGCACTGGTCACTCTAGCTGGATGGGTGTGAAGAAAGGGGAAATGGTGTCATTGTTTTAACCAAACATTCTACATGGTTGTCTGTTGCCAAGCTACACTTCCCAGACAGGTAAACAGATAATGATACCCAGAGGGACTTGCTGTAAGAAGTAAGATGTAAATGCAAAGGGCTATGGGAGCACAGTGCAGAGTTTATTCTAAGCTCTCAGCAAATGTTTATGGATTGACTATTGAATGAAGTCTTTGTGCTTTGGGAACAAATAGAAAAGAGCCTCTGCTTTTCCCTGGAGGAATAAGGAAGTCTTCCAGAATAATTGGGATTGAGTAGGTCTTATGGTAAAGGAGAAGGAAAGGAAATTTTGTGCAGAGGCAGTTGTGTCCATGGATAAGGAGATAAGAATGAGTATGTGTATTTGGAAACAGCCAGAAGTTTGATGTGGTTGGATCAGAGGGTGAATGAGTCTGAGAGGAAGCAGGATACAGAAGCAAGGAGAGCCTGACATCAATGGCCTTGATGGCTAAGGAGTGTGAATCTTAGAGCAAAAGAAATAGAGAGCCAAGAGAAGACAGTAAAGGTCAATGACATGGTCAAATATTTCTAAGAAGCTATGTATCAGTCAGATAGAGACATAGCAAGTTATTTTCCCATTCTGTTGCGGTATATATTTTTATCTTTATGGATACTTGAATAATTTTGGGTCCTAACACATTAGCCTTTCATGTCTTTTCCTTGCCACCCTCAAATATTACCGAAATATCAGGTGGTTGTGATTTAATATAAGAAGGTCTGCCAATGAAACCATCAGAAACTAAGAAAGCACTGAGAATCAGAAAGATACAGAACATGTACTCAGGAGAGTTGTGTCACCATTACTGGGGGCCCTGACAGATCTAGCATGTTTATTGGTTATTTATACCCTATGGGAGATGAGTTCCTTGAGGGTCATATTTGACACAGGGCAGGAGAATTAAAGGGACACTAACTAGGGAATCAGGAGACTAGAGGTACCATCCTGCTTTAAATAACCCAAGAGTAACATGAGACTTGAACCCCATGCAATAAACTGCCTGGGAATTTTATTGAATCCAACAGGTTTCTGGAAAACATGTGAAAAGTTTCCCTATTTTCTGACTAGAGGTAGCATCTGGAACATCACGAGAGAATGAGTAGATGAGATGTTTAGCACCACGTATGGAGCTGGTGGTCCATGAGATGATGTTGCAGGTTACTAATTAGGGCTCACTTCTGCACATCAGGTGATGTGGTTACTTAATTCTTTTATATGCTAGAATCATAGAGCTTTCGTGTTCACTTTCTGTTTTGTTTGATTGTTTATTTGTATCTGCTTTTAAAGATAGTACATCCTCACTATTTAAAAAGAACAAAACAAATGGAAAGTCATAAAAGTAGACAGAAAAAGGAAAATACTTTTTATGCTTTCCAAACCAGAGAGAATCATTGTTGACATTTTGCAGTATTTTCTTTCTGTGCTTTTTCTATACAATTTTCACACAGTTGAATTTATAAAACTCCCACAGGTAGCAAGAGGAAACTTAAAAAGAACAAGCTCAGTATAACAATAAAATATAGTAATAACATATCTTTTAAAAATTATGAAAACATAGGAATCAGAATAACAGTTGAGTCTGATCTAATAAAAAATTAATAGAAACAATAACATTTGCTTTCCTTTTTGTGTTGGCAGAAACTAAGATTTATTTGGCACTCATTGTCCCAGTTCTAGAAATAAAACCCTGTGAAGTAGGCATTGCTATTATTGTTTTCCAGGTTAGGCTCAGGGACATTAAGTGACTTGTGGAGATCAAACAGCTGCTAAGGGGCATGCCAGGGTCTCAAGGCCAGGTCTGGGGGGCTCCAAAGCCTGTGGTCATTCCACCTCACCGTTCTGCCCACTCTTTACATACACATGGCTGCATTTTCACTTCTAGAGTTTAAAAAAATCCTCTTAGGAGAACTGTTAAAACTACCAAATTCTATTGTTTTATTTTGAAATTCTATAACACACTCTATTAGTGGTTGTTTGTTATATTTGTAGCTACCCCCATCTTTAAAAAAAAATAGACTTCATTTTTTTAGAGAGGTTTTAAGGTCAAAGGAAAATTGAGCAGAAGGTACAGAGAAGGTACCTTATGCCTCCACTCATGCATGGCCTCCTCATTATCAACATCCCCCACTAGAGTGGTACATTTGTTGAAACTGATGAACCCACACTGACACATCGTTATCAACCAGAGTCCATAGTTTACGTTAAGATTCACTCTTGGTGTTGTACCTATGGGTTTGGCAAATGTATAATAACACATATCCATCACCATGGTACCATACAGAGTAGTTTCACTGCTCGGAAAATCCTCTGTTCTCTGCCTATTCATCCTTCCTGCCTCATCATCTTTTGACTAGTCTTTCTCTAGGGACAGTCTCCTGATTCCCAATGTAGTAAACAGAACTCAAAGTTTCAGCCTTTGCATCTAGGTCTCTTGGTCTCTCGGTCTCTCGGTCTCTCTCTCTCTCTCACACACACACACACACACACACACATGGTGTGTTTTTGGTTTCATCAGGCAGGACTTCAAATGGAAATGAACATTTTGAAGAAATGGAATCTTCCCAGACCATCTGTGTGTTTATATGGGTGGGGGCAGAGCCTTGGTTTTCAGGAGTCAGTAGTTGCTCAGCTTGGTCCTGAGGCAGAGGTGGCACCGGGGATGCTGAGAGTGGAGGCTGCAATAAAGCTAAATTCTTGGCATTTCCTGTTTGGCACTGGCAGCAGTGACAGTAATGATTCTTTTCCCATCAGCCTTTCTCTGTGTGTGTGTGTGTGTGTGTGTGTGTGTGTGTGTGTGTGTGTGTGTGTGTTTATTAGTTTATTGAGATATAGTCACATACCATACAATACATGTTTTTTTGGGGTGGGGGGCGGTGACAGTAATAGAGTTGTGTATCCATCATTAAAATGAATTTTAGGACACTTTTACTACTTTCCCATCAAAACCCCATACCTCTTAGCTGTTACCTCCCAACTTCTCATCCGCCTCCCACTCCAGCCCTAAGCAACTACTAACCAGCTTTGTATTTGCCTATTCTTGACATTTCATATAAATGGAATCACACAATATGTGGTCCTTTGTGACTGGATTCTTTTTCTTGGCATAACGTTTTATGTTGTAGCCTGGATCGGTACTTCACGTCTTTATGTTGCCAAATAATAATCCAGTGTATTATGACTTTAAACACCGTTTCTGGAAGCACAGCCTCAAATCTATTCCTCCACCCTTCCTAAGGTTTCCCTGATATCCTTTTTAATATATTTTAGTAACTCCATTTTCTGCTTAAATTAGCCAGTGTGGATTCTGTTGTTTGCACGTAAGGGCTCTCACTGACAAATTTGGTGTACATTAAGATTGTGATTTAAACCAAGCCAACCAGAAACTAGAGAGTCTCTAAGAGCCATTCAAACTCTGATGTTCTGTGAGTCTATAAACCTGAGACCACGTGAAGTGGCAGCTAACCTCTGACAGGAAGCTCGCTTAAGACTGAATTTTGGTTAGGAATAAAAACTTCCTTTCCCACCATGCTGACTCCTTGTACTCTCTTCCCTAGGAGATCCCATTCCCGCACCCCGGCTCATCTCCACAGAGGGCACCTAGCCCCTCCACCTCTCTTTCCAGCCCTAGCCTCCTATCTCCAACTTCTCTCTGTGTCTCTTGCTCTTACTTCATACCTCACTTGGCCTGGGAAGAACTCTTCATCTTTCCTCCAGCCATCTTCCTCTCTGACCAGCCTCATTTTCCTTGGTTTTCTTCATTTTCCAGCATTCTCTCGGCCAAGACTTGAAGCCTTCTCATCAGCTCTGCCTCTTTCCTCTTCTCTAATCACCTGTTCTTCACGTCCAAAAATTACCAAGTCCTGCCTTTTCTTCCTGTGTAATAGGGTCCTCATGTTCTTTCCCTTTAGTTCCTTAAATTTAAACCACTGTTCCACACACACTTCCATTATCTTGCCCTCAGATGCCTTAATGGACTTTCAAACAGGATTCTGCATCAGTTTCTCCCCTTCTATTGCAGTGAGTGGCCTCTATACTTTAGATCATGGGCCCCATCAGTAAAAAAATTGATCTCTCTCTGCACCCCTCATACATAAATATACTATATTAGAAATACATTATTTGCCTTTAAAACATAGGAACAACAAAAAAAATACCTTTTAAAAGAATAGGTTTTAGAAAATGGCTAAGGAGATGTTATAGATAACATTTTTCATCATATACCACAGTGAATTCATCATCTCAACCACTGCCTGCCATGACCCGAGTTCTCTACGTAGATGCCACAACAGTCTTCACACCGTACATCTGACTAGGTTGGTTCCCTACTCAAGCCTTCTGAGGCTCTAAGGAGAAAGGGACTTATACTTGTCTACCAAACTTCTTTCCCAGGTAGCGGGATATGAGCCCCTTGTTTGGCTTTATCTCAAGACAACTTAACTCAGGCTGGTTGGTTGGTTTCTCTGAACAAGATCAAGAGTGGTGTCTCCGGGACTTCACTGTGTTCCTGCTCTCCCATCTTGGAGCACCGGCCCTGTTCACTCCATACCTGAGCTCAGCGCACTGAGCTTCATTCGCCAGAACCCAGAAACCATGTAACTTCGTGCCAAATGTCTCGTGAGTTTTAATAAAAATCTCTCTGATCAAAATCTCTTAAATATATTTATTGAAACTTTCAATAATCAAATAACTTTGACATGAATATTACATTTACATTTCTCAGACTATAAATTGGTGAGGTGTTAGGTATCGCCTCCTTTTCCAAAGGGAAATTGGATTTCACGAAAGTTAAGAGACTTGCCCAAATTCACAAAACTGTGGAAGCCTGGCTAGACCTAGTATGTAGATTTGGCTGTTCCAGAGCTTATGCTTTTCTCACCATTCACTGCCAGTGTCTTTAATAGCAGACTCTTCTGGTAGAACAATGATTAAAAAAAAAAAAAAACAATACCAAAATGACTGTTCAATTTGGTCCAGCCCCTGGGGACCCTCCACTTGTGCCTGGGACAGAGCCTCTTTCTCCTCAAATATGAAGTTCCCAAGTAGGGATAAGACATTCACACCTACCCACTTCACAAGGCTTCTGGCAGGATTAATGAGCTAATGTTTGCAAAATACTTTGAGCTTCAAGAAAAGCCAGGCGCCAACAAACTACAAAGGGTTATTAAGACAGTAGGCTTTAAATCCCCTTAACAAGCACCCTCCCCTCAGAGGTAATCTGGTGTGGATCCTCCTTTCTCTCCTAAAGCCCTGGGTAGTTGCTCACCTCTATGGTGAGGGTGAGAGTGATGTATCCTCTCCTGCTTCCTCCATTTGCAGGACTCTTGGTGCTTATAAATATTTGAGCCACAGGTATTTTAATACGCCATCCTTATATGTTTAGAATCCTATCGTGATAAGGACCCTTTGAGAGCATTCGGCCCAGCTCTTCATTGCATAGATGAGGATAAATGGCTCAGGAAGAAATAGGCACACGTCCCGAGATCTGTGGCAAAGTGGGCATAGAACCCACGAGCCTCGTGTTACGCACTGCCCATGCATTCAGTAACAAAACTGGAGAGGCTTATACAACCTGTCCCTCGCTCCTCCCCCAAGGTCAACTCCATCAGTGTGAACTGGGCCTTGGTCTAGGCTGGCAGATCCCCCACAGGCGTTGAGCCAGTCCCAGCCCAGGTATAGATCCCAAGATGGGGAAAGTAGCTTGGTAGAGGAAAAGAATACAGACTGGGGCTCAGACAGCCCTGAGTTCCATCCCCAGCTCCCTCCCTCTGTCGCTGTGTGATCTGGGGCTGGAATTGTTTCACAGGCTTTGGTTGTCTGACTCCGCTAAAGCACAAATATGAGCATGTTACCTCCATGCTCGATGACCTTCAACTGTCCTCCCACAGCCTGCAGGAAGCAGACCTTTGTCAATGTGGATGTTGTCTGTCTTATCTCTTGCCATTGGCATTTCTGCCAATCCCTGGTGATGCCTTGAACATGCCATGTTTTCCTCATTCCTGCTTCTTGTCACATGCAGTTCATCCCTCTCCCACCCACCCCAACACAACCTTCCCCGCCTTATTGGCTTGGAAAACTCTTTAATTCAACCCAATGTTCAAAAGTTCCCTTCTCCACTGATCCTTCTTGAGATTCCCCCACCTACAAGTTAATTGCACATGTACTGTGTATCCGCTAGTGCCAGGAACCGGGTCAGAATCCAAGGAAGCAGGGATGAGTGGGACGCGCTGCCCCCCTCAAACAGACGTCTAACCAGATAGTCTAAGAATGCTCTGATAGAGGAGAAGGCAGAATGCTGGAAAAACAGAGGAGGGGCTGGGCATAGAGTGGATATCAAAGAAAGCTTCCTCCCTTTGCCGTGGATACTAAGCTGCAGTCTGAAAGGCACACAGGATTTAGCCAGAAGGAGGACAGAGGATGGGATGTAATTCCAGCAAAGCAAGGAGCACATGAATAGATGAAAGGGTTCTTGAAAGGGCTATATGTGTCCATGTCTATCCCACTAGACTGTTTGTGTATCTTCCCCACCAGGATAATAATTCTTCCTTATTCACTAATGGACAGATAGCATAGCTTAGGCCAGGGATCAACCAACTGTGGCCAAACACTAGTTTTTGTATGGCTTGTGATGTAGAAACGGTTTTATGTTTTTAAAAGGTTGAGAAAAAAAAAAATCAACAAAATATTTCGTGACACATAAAAATTCTATAAAATTCAAATTTCAGTGTCCATAAACAGTTTTATTAGAACACAGCCATGCTCATTTGTTTTCATATTGTCTATGGCTGCTTTTATGCTACAACAGCAGGATTGAGCAATTGCGACAGAGACCAGATGGCCCATGAACCCTAAAACATTTACTGTCTGGCCCTTTACAGGAAAAAATTGTTGACTTCTGGCCGAGGCTGTGGAATCAGACTGCCTGGGATCAAATCCTGACCCCTCTTTCTAATACCTGTGCGACATTGGGCAAAATTCTTAACCTCTCTGGGATTTTTATTTTTCCTCATCTGAAGATTAAAAATAAGGTTGTTAGAAAAACTGACTTAATATGTTATTAAATATAAAATGTTTAGAATAGTGCCTTGCACTCAATAAACGTTAATTATTATTACTATTGAGGTTCCTGAACCCAGCGGTGGGCTTGGCACCCTCTGTTATTCACAGGATATTTGATGAAAGAATCAAACATGTGAGTGGATGGAGGTGGGTTCTGCCTCACCTGATTCTGTATGGACTTTTGCAAAGGCAGAAAAGGGATCCCTGGCCTCAAATTGCCTTATTCTACTCGCTTTTTCTCTTGCCAGCACCCTCAGAGCATCTGCTAGCAATCTGGGTTTTGTGGCATTCTCCTTCTTGTGCTGTTAATTGTTAAATGAATTTTCAGGCTGTGGATGATGGAAGGAAAAGCAGAAGGTGGGGGGAGGGAATCCATAAAGTATGGACAGTGGGGAGCCATAATTGTGGGGTTTATGCACAAAAGATCAGGTTTCCAGAGAGTAGGGGGCCCTCGACATAAACAATTCCTACCAGAAATAAAGAAAAGAAATAACCATTCCTCAGAGCCCCCTTGCGAGTCCCATGGGAAATGGTCCTCTTTAGCATTTGGAACTTGTCCCAACCTCCCAGGGAAGCTAGCATGAGGGCCATGGGACTGAAGGGCAGCTTCACTCATATGTAAGCTGAAGGCTTTTGTGGCTGCAAGGCTCCCTTGTGGTTTGGAATAAGGCTCGTGTCCCTGGCAAGGCATTTGTCCTTTACAAATGAGCCCAGGACACTCTGAGAACCTCTGGTGTTGATCTGAACTCACCCTTCAGGAAATGTTTCATCTATGAATTGATTGGAACTCCAACGATTCTGAGCCAAGCCTGTTGAGTCATTACAGACCCTGCTTCAAACTAGTTTTGGTTTCTACATTCACCCTAACATTAGTTTGGGAGTCCCTCAAAGGATAGAGTCTGTGGATTCATGTCTGCCTTATCTACATTTCATAAAAGTCAGCATGTACCAGAAGAGTGGGTGCCACCAAGCATGTGTTGGACACACACACACACACACATGCACGCACGCACGCACGCACGCACACATTGCAGCTGAAGAATTCTTTTCGATGTTCCGAATCCCCAGAGGCTGAGCCCTGTCAAAGGAGAAACACCACAGCCTGTGGGCTGACTGGTGATCTTACTGTGTTTACTTCAACCTTCCTTCTTTGTTTTCAGCCCCATAGCCTATCCTGAGATGGGAAAGGAGGTAGCGTGTGACTCTTACTCACCTCCTGGTACATCGAGAACTGGAATCTCGCTTCAAAAGTAATTACTATGATTATAGTTCCCTGTGGAACTCGTAGGGTGAGCTCCAAACACAATTCCTCAAGCTTGTCAAATCACTGCGTCGATTTGCTTATGAAAGGCAGTTCTAATCAAAAGGGGTAATTACAATATTAAGTGCCAAGCCTCGGTGTGCAAACTCTTGAGTCATAAGATATTAAGCTTAATTTAACTCCCCTGAAGGAGACGTGCAGCATCATGCACTCAGCTTTCTGAGTTGTGGCGAGCCCAAGCTTAAACCTTCACTCCAAGAAAGTGGACAAATTACTTGATCTATTAGCCACTGAACTATCATATATTATATAAGCTGGTGCACCTGCCTGAGGGAGCCGTTTCCTCTCTGAAGTCCTAATGCTTTAGGGGTCTCTGAGCACACCCCCATCTGCCTTATGAAGTTCTTAGTCTTTTCCAGATACAACCACACTAGGATCTGGCCCTGGGTCCGAAATATTCTATTTGCTCACTCATTAACATATTCATTCATTCATTCACTCATTCACTCAATATATATTGAGATTCACAGTATGCCAGGTTCTCCTGTGCTGGGCATTGTAGATGCTGAGATAAATAAATGGAACATGCTCTACGTCTTCAAGAAAGTTAGGCTCATAGGCAGGTGATTAATCTACAATGTGAAAGTATTGTAATTAAAAAAATGTTCAGGAGGAACAGAAAAAGGAATGTCCCAGCGTAACTTGAAGAGGCCAGACAAGGCTATCAGAGGAGGTACCACCTATGCTGATTCTAGAAGGATGAGTGGGTATGAGAGACTGTATGGTGTCCTGAGCAGAGTGGCCAGCACTTACAGGGTGTGACAGAGTAAAAGAACTCTATATATTTCAGGAAGCTATAAAGAGTTCACTGTGATTAAAAAAAAAAAAATACACAAGCACTTAGACAGAGACTGTGAAAAGGAGAGGGAAGCAGAAGCTAATAATAGGATGTCTTGTTGGTCATATTAGTACCATCCCAAGCCCTTCTCCCCAGAAAGAGGGTCAGGGTCCAAGTGCTGTATTTTGAGGAATCTATGTAAAGATATGGTGGCAATCAAGCAGACTCCACAAACTCAGACACTGACACACACCACACACGTAGACACAACCACCTTGCCCCACAAGGCACACAGGTGCTCCTGCTGGGTATGGAGGCAACCGAAAGGCTAGTACCCTTTAACACATACAGAAAATGACCCAGTGCCCTCAGGGACACACCCTCATCTCACAGCCAAGTCTGGTCTGGGGTTCATTAGCAGCAAGGAAAGTTTTCTCATAAAATGAGTGAAGCGATCCATCACACTAGCCAATAGACTGCCTAGCCAATGAATGTGCTATGCTGCTCATAATCACGTGTTTTCGTCAACCATTGAATCATCCTTCAGTTTGGCTAAGGTGCTAAAAAGAAAGACAGTATGCATTCGAATCCATGTAGTTCAAGAATTCTGATTTTGTTTTTTAAAGAACATGAAACGAAAGACTTCAGGAGAAAGAGAAGAAATGTTTATTACATACTCTTGATGTTCCATGCTCTTAATAGTTTTTTAAAGCTAATATTCAAAGTAACACTTGCAATGGAGAAATTGCCATTCTCATTTGAAAAATGAAGACATGGAGACTCAGAGAGATTAAGCAATTAGCCAAGATCACCCAGATAGTGGATCAAGGACTGAAACCACGATGTTCTGACCCCTATACCTGGCCTCTTGCAATTACATGCCGCTTTCTCTTCTGATAAGAATGAAGATAAATTATATTTTTTAAAAGTCAAATGAATTGTTTAAGTCAATCATTCAATATTTCATCAAATTAATCATTTATTTATGTTCATCAACTAAATCAACCATGGGCCTGATTGAGACATGGTGCGTAAAAATTGCAGAACAATAGGTATGTGTCATTCATTGCCCTCCTTCCATAAGAATGTAAATGAGACATGTTTGAACCAGCCATTATGTCTACCAATGGTCTTCAGTCACACCCACCACTCATCACATTAACTGATACACAGTGACATTTAGAAAAGAGGCCTGCTGTGGATCCTTGACCGAGGAGGTTATGGGGCTAATGAGGCCAAATTCTTGAGCCTGATCTTCTCTTGATCCAATTAGTATCACCATATTCTTCCCTTGCTAGACTACAAGAGAGAGGCTGGAGAGAAAGTGTACTCGAGTGAACCAATCTATCCATCTACAGGGATAATCATTGTGAGTTCTGGGTCATTGACCAGGACATCAGCCCCTAGCACAGGCCTAATGATCTGACACAGAGAGATGACCATCTGGCCGATCCTCAAGACTCGAGACTTCTTTCCAAAGTAAAATTTGGTAGCCTTTTGCCCCTTTGGGGTTAGGGACAATTGGAGATCATTTTAGTTTGATCGGGTTGGAAGGATAGAATTTATTTCTTTAAGCTCTTTGAATAAATGAATAATTGCCCAGAAATCCTATTGTTCAGGTGAAACTCTCTTTTTGTTACTGAAAGAACAATGGCAATAGTGACTGGTGCTTTGCTCATTACTTCCTAATGTCACGAACAACGCTAATCTCTGTCCTTATTTAGAACCACTTCTATTCCTAGGCAGTAATAAAAAACAAAACAACAACAACAAAAACAACAACAAAAAAAACTATTAGCTTTCCTTTCTCTCCATTTCATGTCTTAGTGAATCGGAATATGAGAATATGTTCTTACTCCTTCTGGCTCAAGTTGAAAAGCTTGACTAATATAATCCATCCCAGGAAGGAACCAGTGCTGTTGAGTTCTTCCTTGGGAGGATATGAGAGAGTCTTGGAGATTTGTCAACAAGGTTACACTGGGTCATATGTTTATTCTTTTCTGATAGCAGATTTCCTGGGAGGCTGGTATCTTTGATTGACTTGTCATTTCTAGGCTTTAATATATAGTGTAGAAAGGGCAGTGGGAGGTTACTCAAGTGACAATGTTTCTAGACTCAGGCCTGCTCTAGCCACTAGCTCAGCGACCTTGAGTAATTCATGTCTACTCTCTGGATCTCAGTTTTCTTCTCTGTAAAATAAAGGGGTTGTGCCAGAAAGCTCCTCATAGTTATGACATCATAAGTTGAACAGAACTGCAAACATTTATTGAGTATCTACTATGTTTGGGACACCAGGCTAAGTGCTGCAAATAAGAAGATGAAGCATATGTTGTCTTATCTCCAGAGTTTTCTAGATCTAGAGGGAGGGGCAGATACAGATAGTGTTGACACAATGTGTATGTTGTGTTAGAAATTTATACAACCCATGATTCTATTAAATGTTCGTATATCCATTTACATGGACAAAATGGCTTTTGAATAAGTGGAGTAAAAGGAAGTTATAGTACACAGGTGTTCAGGATGAGAGTTGGGTCAAAGTTTATGGAGAGATTGATTTATCTGGGGAAACTCATTCAATTCTCAATGTTGTTGTTGTTGTTGTTGTCTTCTTACAACAGAGTCTCCTGCACAGAGGCAATGACAAGCTATGGAGACATAAGCTCCGTAAACAAGTCTGTTATTAATCATTATTATAATGATCTGAACCAACCTGCTGTGCTTTTTGATGTTTGCTCAACTCCAAGGATTAAGATGAAAATCTGGGTGTGATCTCTATCATAGTCGCATTAGGATCTGTGGTCCATTAATCTCAGGCTACAAATGACCAGAGGTAACCTCAGCTGGACACATGGCATTTCACCTCCCATCCCACGGGGGGATTTTACTCCCCATCCCTACCCCTGCCCTGGCTCTCAAAACACTTGTGAAGGGTTTTCTGGGTGGAATCCTGCCAGAATGGTGTACTTTCCTTCTATTCCAGAGTCATCAAAAATATTTTGCTAGTGCTTCCCTTCAGACTGAATCCCCAGTGGCCATGAGAACTTGCCAAACGAGATACTTTCCAAGAGTAATATCTTCACAACACAATCTGTAAAAGATGAAAGAAAGGTGGCGGGTGGGGGTGGTACTCAAACATCAAAACTCCAGGCATGAACCCAAGATGCAAACACATGGCAAAGGATGTCAGAGGATTGCTTTAGAATCCTTTAGGAAAAGAGTCCTGCGTTCAGATCTCAGCCCTACGCCTGCTTTGTGTATGTCCTGGCTGGTACGGCAGTTAGGACTATAGGATTTAGAATCAGGTAAATATCCAGGTTCTGTTAAGTGCTCTATGACCTGGCTCATGTAAGTTAATGTCTCTGTGCCACCCCTGTAAAATGAGACTATTAATATATAGATTCCATCTTAGGGTGGTTGTGAGATAATAATATTTCTGTAACTGTTAAGTTGAAAAGAAGGTGCCTCACAGATGAGAGCTGTTTTTTGGGAGCTTGAAGCAAAGGTAAAGTAAAAGTGTAAATACATTTCACTTATATGCTTTGCCATCTCTGCCCACACCTCTAGACCCCAGGAGGGTACAGTAGGACTTCCCTCTTTTCTAGAGTATCACCCAGTTTCTCATGCTCTGGGCATGTGAGCAAGCTGATGGGCTAGCCTGGGGGGTATTATCTCGCTTGAGGTTTGGGCTCCACTGGATGGGTGAAGATGCGAGGAGGTTAGTTAACATTCCGAGGGGCTCACCCAGTGTAGACTCCTCGACTTATCCGTATTCCTCTACTGCATCTCCTGCTGAAAGCTTCCCTCACCACTCTGGCTTTCCTTTAGGCCAGACATCAGCCAGTAGCCAGTGGACATCGGTGATTTTGCAGAGTCCTGGAATAGTCATCCTTGCACCTGCTCCACAATGATGCTTTTTTCTGTCAGGCTTTGTTTTTGAGGCAAGCTACATACAGCTGAGAAACAAAAAGCAGTGACTAGACAACCCTAACAAGGCTAATAGAATTGCAGTGAACACAGTTTAATGAAAAAATGATGGGAAACATCAAGGTTATACAAATCAATGGTGAAAGGAATGTATATCTCTTAATGTATAAGAAAGAGTTTTGAAAACTGTCAGGTGCCTGTGCAGATAGGTGTCAGGGGTGGCTGTTATATCATTGTGATATAAGCACTCTTGGTCCCATATTTTGGTAGTCGGAAAGAAGGTGCTCCTTGGGAAAACCCTGACATTCTAATGAACAGCCTGATTATAAGTTGTCTTAGAACTAATTGAAGGAAGATGATTCAATTCAGAAAAGCTAAAGGGAATGTGCGGAGGAATTCATCTTTTTGCATCTGCCTCACCCTTTGCCCAGGCCGAGCAGAGTACCTGGCCTAAAGTGGGGACCCTGTGAATTAAGGGTTCTATCTCGCTCTGTCAGTTTATTGGGTACTTCCTAAAGATCTTCACATTACCTTTATTCCTCTTCTCCCACTAACCACACTTAAACACTCCTTTTTGTGATTACTTCCAACAGAGCCACAGAGCCACAGCCCACTTTTGAGAGAACATGGACTACGCAAATTGTGTCATACTTGGCGGTTCCTCTAAGACAACCAGGAATTTACTCTGGCGGCCTGTCCCCTCAAAGGATGTCTCCCTTTAAATCTTCCAGTACACACAGGTTGCGTGTGGGAACATATGCTAAGGTCCCCACGTTTTATGGAAACGACACTGAATCATTTTGCAACAAAGGAAGGGCTTTGGATGTTTTCTGGAGGTGTGGTGGAGTGGCAGGATCTGGGCAAACCAGTTGAATGGGTGCGCCCCTAAGCAGCCAATGGCCGCCTCTGGAAGGAACTGAGTACAGAAACCAGAATCAACTGTGATTATAGCAGCTCTTACGCATTCCTACCTATAATCCTGGGATGTCGTATTCCTCACGACACAGGTAAGCGTGTTCCTAGCCAGTGAGCGGCTTGTTACTCACCAAACTGAGAGCTACCTACACCTTCGCACTCAGATTCTCTTGGCCAAAGAGCCCTTTGCAGACTGTCAGCCCAGCAGTTTTGGGTTTTCTCTCCAAGGAGCCCTAGCGTTTCCCAAAGCTGCCTTAGGGTCAACTACTAGGGCAAGGAGACGGGACCAGAAACGTTCTTCAAGTCCCTGCTTCAACTATAGCAGTTTCTGATTTTGTTCTTTTTTGAGAGTATTTCAATAATTTACTTTAAGAAAAAACGAAAAGACTACTTCATTTTTTTTTTTTTTTTAAATAAAGACAAACTGGACGCAGAGATGAAAAGTGAAACCAACTCCTTCAAAGTCATCAAAGACTTGCATATTGCCAACTTCAAACCTCTTCCTAGTTGACCTCTTGGCAGCATTTGACCCAGTGTACCACTCCCTCGGATTTGAAACACTTTTCTTCTTTTGGCTTCCATGACAACATGCTCTTCTAGAGTTCTTCTGCCAATGCGGGCTGCTTCCTCTTGGTCTCTTTGGCTGGCCCCCAGGACTCAACCTCTAAATGCTGTTCTTCCCAGGGCTCTGTTCTGAGACTCTATATCTTCAACTACATGTTCTCCATAGGCAATCACACCTGTCCCCATAGCTGTAAGTGCTATCTACATGCCAGTGATTCCTACATGTGTATCTACAGTCCTGCCCTCTCCCACTGAACTAAAGAAGGGTATGTCCAACTTTCTGTCTTCTCCACTTGGATATCTACTAGGCATCCCGAACTTGACATTTTGAAGACAGAAATCTTGAATCTCCTATCTCCAGTCTATGCCTTGCCCAGATGTCCCCATCCAATAACTGTCCCCATCCGTGTCACCTGGTATATGGACTTTAGTGTTCCTAGGCGTGGAATGTGTCACCAACAGGATTGCCTCAAACACTACGGGAAAAACTTAGGACTCATCCTTGCTTCTTTTCTTTCTCTCACCCCTACATTTAATTGATCGATATCAGGACTTTGGTTTCATCAAGTCCTTCTCCTCAGACACCATCTGAACTTAGCTGTTCATTTCTCACCTACATTAACAGAATAGCCTCTTAACTGGCCTCCTGGCTTGTACTCCTGCCTCTGTTTCCCACATAATCTATTCTTGCTACAACGTTAGAGTCTTCTGAAAGTGAATATCAAACTGCATTACTCTCTTGCTCGAAACATTCCAGTGACCACTTGGTGCACTTAGTGTAAAATCCACATTCCTTCCTTTGGCCCGTAGGGCCCCTGCCTTCCTCAGTGACCTCAGGTGGTATGATTCTTACCCTCACTTCCCAAGTTCCACGTACAGGCTCACTGGAGCACGCCAAGCTCAGTTTCACATCGGACACTCATTGTAGCTGCTCCCCTCTGCCTGGAATGTTCTTTCTCTAGGTCTCAAACCCAAGCCTAAGTGTTATTGTTAGCCATCAGGGAAGACTTCTTTGACTTATTTTTCAAATGCAGGCTTTCTAGGCACTTTCAAATATGTATTCTTGTTTCATTTCATCATAGCACGTACAACTATCCAACTTTACATTTTCACCCTCTTATTTATCATGTAATGCACTATCTCCCTTCAGTCAACGTCCATGAGAATAGGAACCGTGCCCATCCTATGTGATGCTTTCTCTCCAGCCCCTCACACATGATTGCTATTCAATAAGAATGTATTGAGCAAATGAATGAAAAGTGACTTGTCCAGGGACACATAGCCCTGCTAGAACCAGGACTCTGATCAAGCTGCCAGACCCCCACTTCACGGAGAGGCTCCTGAAATTGACTTCAAGCATCTCTGTTCAGGACAGAGTGTTTTATGGATTTATGTAATATCTTTCTTTCCATGGAGCAAAAAGAAAGAAATATAATTCCTTGATATATAACCTCGGGAGTCATGGGAATATTTCACTGTCTAGAAAATAATCAACTTTTTCAATAAACATTAATTGAGGACCTATTACGTGGAACTGTTAGGCATCAAGAATGAAAGTATGAATCAAACACGGGCCCTACTCTGTTCTCTAGACAAGGAGAGAGACAACTAAACAGATAGATAATGACAGTACTAAAATTTTAGAGGACATAATAGTAACAGCTAACACTTACCAAGCACTAGTTATGAATGGGGTGCTCTTTTGAGGGTTTCAAGTGCTTAACACATTTATTTCTCACAGCGCTCCTCTGCGGTATTCACTATTATTCCCCGTTTTGCAGTTGAGGACACTGAGACATAGATTAGGTAATTTGTTCAAGGTCAGAGAACTAGCATGTGCAGAGCTAGATTTGAACTCCGTTAATCTATGAAGTGCATGCTCTTAGTCACTATGCTCTATACTGCCTCTCTCATAGAGGTATGTGGAGAATGACATAGGGACATAAGAAATTATCCCCCCATCCCTGGTGGCAAGGGAGATTCAGTGAAGGCTTTACTGAGGAAATGACATTTGAGTTCCCCCAAAAGAGATGTCATGGGAGCTTGGGGGTAGAGAGAATAGCTTATGCAAAGCCCCTGAGTTGTGAAAGGGCCTGTCCTGGAAATCCTGTGGGATTCTGAGTGGCTGGCTCATTGTGAGTAGTGGGGAAGGCATGGAAGGTAAACTGAGAGAAATACAGGGGCCAGGGTGACAGGTTTCCGGTAGTGCAGGTTAAGAAGAATGAGTTTTACACTATAGGCAATGAGTAACAAGCAGAGATTTTTGAGCCAGTGAATTACACATTCTAAGCTCGTTTTAGAACTACCAGGGGGTTCATGCAAAGGGTAAACAGGAGAAGGGAAGAAAGTAGTAGACTATTTAGAAAGTTCTTATAGGGGCCCAAGCAGGATATGCAGAGGGCCTGCAGGGCGTCGTGGCCCCTGTCTCCTGCAAGTGAACAAGATGAGTCTGATGCTATTTGCAGAGAAAGAAGAAGAGCAGCTGCTTGGGAGAAGTCAAGTGTGTTTGCCTCAGGCGTGTGTGGACCATTTCTCCAGCGACCAGGAGGTCAGCAGCGCCTCCTTGGCCCTCGACTCAGCTGCCCCACCCTCTGACTCCAGCCAGCTGTTGCAAGGGCTCTGGGGACAGAGCCTCCTCAGCACTGTTGTGGCTTTGGGCCCCGCTAGAGAAAGGCTGCTGTCTTCTTGGTAAAGGCTGCACCTCGGCTTAGTACAGAGGTGATATCGACGCATTTCTGTCCTGCTTGTCTGTCACTGTTCTTTCACAACAGGTTTTCAAAACATGCCGAGGTCACATGAGAATGTGTTAACATGTTTGGTGGATTACTATCGTTCTGTCATCCCTGTGACTGGTCAGAGGGGATGAGTTCTCAGGGCATTTACACAAGAAAGCATGGGAATTGCCATTCTCTCTCTCTAGCTGACACACGGAAACGAATAGAGAAGAAAATACCTGAATCCGTGGACTTTTACAGACCACTCTGGACCTCAGGAAGAACACTAACTGTAGGTTATCCCGTAGTATTCTAAATCAGTAGAAAGAGGGTTTTGGTTTTTGAATTTTTTTTTTTTTAATGGAGCTATTTCTGCCTCTCAAGTTTACTCTGTTAATTCGCTGTTAAACTGGTCACAGCGAATTTTGCAGAAGAAAGAAACCCTAAACACAAAGAACTCTGCTGACGCTCTGTTCTCTGTAGTGGAGCCCTGATGGGAGCCAGCTGAGACCAAGCTATTTCCTTACCTCTTCTCCGGCTGTCATACAGAAACTGTCCTCTGATCAACTTCCCCCACCCGTCCTCACCTGAGCATTTCACAGAAGCTTCCCTGCATCCCACCGGCAAAATCTCAGGACAACATCTAGGAATTTAAAAGGAATGGCTGAAAGCGATCTGCTCCCATTATCCCCTGCTGGTTTTAAAGAAACTTTTTTTTTCTTTTTTTTTTTTTAACTAAATTACCTAGAAAACTGGATTATTAGCTTTATTTCAACTCCTGACCCCAATGCCTAAAAATAGAGTTGCTATCAATATAGTAAATATAACAAAATATCTCTGTCATCGACTAGGTTGTTTGTGTGATTCAGTATATTGTGATTTTAGCTACATAACATATGCTTGTAGATAGCTGCAACTGTTTTTAGGCTTAGAGATCTTTTATCAGCCTGGGGAGTCCACTGATCTTACCACATTAGGAAAAGATGTGAGCTATGATGCTGGAGGATTTCAGTATGTTGAAGAGCTGTTGCAATAGATTAAATGTATTAAGAGGATTGTGGTCAGAATTGTTTAGAGCAGAACTTTGAAAAAATGTGTTAGAAACACAAGTTATAGATGTTTTAAGAAAAAAAAATTCATTATGTGCTAACTTTGGGATATATTCTTTGTCTTGGAGAGCCACAGTACAACAAAGAAACTGTTTTGTCTAATTGTGTTTAAACACAGCATTTGTTTATATTTATGTTGACAATGGTGTGTGTATGTGTGTGTGTGTGCGCGCGCGCGTGCGTGCGTGTAACAATGAAAGAAACTTGTAGTGTATGATTTTATAATGTTTGACTAAAAAATGCAAGGGGCACGCCACAATCAATATACTGTTCTATGTATAGATTTTACATTCAAGATCTATTGCTATTAGCTTTTTTCTTATAGATATTTCCAAGCTTTTGACTGTCACTGTAAGTTCATTTTCATGACTTTCTTCCAGTCTGGTATCTCCCATAGCATGGCATTTTCCTTTTGCATAGGATTCCTCTTACCTCTTACTCACTTTCCAAGTGCTTGTTAATTAGACTCCATCATCAGAATGTCTCCAACACTGCTATCTCAGGTCAGGGTTAATAAACTCATATGCCAGTTCCAAAGATCTTCCTCACATGCCTTTGCCCTTTCCGAGTCAGTTGATAATGGCTTCAAAATAATTCCACTCTGAGAATAGCATCTTCCTCAAGCTTTCAGAAGATTAAACTACCAGGGTTGTCTTCCTAGTATCTCCACCACCCTTCTCTGCCACTTTCTTTCTCCCTTAACCATATAAGTGACCTACTCCCTGTTAAACATCTATTCTGCGCTTTATATATTTCATCTCGTTTGACCTTCACAATGGAGGATGGCAGTAGTAGCCCCATTTTGCCGTTGAGGAACCAAGACTCAGAGAGGTCAAGATACTTACTTCAGGTATCTGCAGGATAAGAAATTGCATTCGGATTTGTTCGATTCCCAATTCTGTGAAATTTTCCTCTACTTTTGTATCTCAAACTAGGATATGGGTACCCCTGGATGAAGGAGTAGGTGAAATTGTTAGCCACTCATGGAGAATCTCTTAGACTATCTATACTACTTAGGCCTCGTGGGGAAAAGGTAAATGCTTTAAAGTATTTTCGTAGTAAAACAGACTAGTTCATATGGGCTGGAATATATATTTTCAAAAGCCTTTTTAAGGTGAAACTACAGATTGCAATCAAATGTTGTGCTTTTTGAGGCAGCATTGAGCCCAACTCCTAGACTCCCACGGATGTCAGTTTGTTCGTATTTACCTTCAGGGCTACACCGTGAAAAACACACTTTGTTCATCTCTCGCTACTCTCCACTTTGAAAACCATTATGGAAGGTTCTAAACTCAGTTCTTGTCTTGTATTTTTCTCAACTTTATTGTAGTGATTCTATTCATTCCCATGGTCCTATCTCTAGCTTCCAATTTCTCTTTTGGTTTACGCCTTTGCTTTGCTTATTTGCTCATTCGGATGAAGTTGGCGGTGCATCTGTTTATGACCTACAAAACACGTCCGTCTCCATGTGTGCACTCAGAAACAGCAAGTGAAACATTTAAACAATGAAATTCCTCATGTACCCCCAACATGCTCCTTCTCAATACATTTTACTGCTGTTTTTCCAATCATTCATGCTTCGAACATGCAAAACTCCTAGGACTCCGGATTTGCCTTCATCTCAGTATTTGTAGTTTAAAACACCACCTGTCTAGTTCTTGACCTCCTTTCCCCATGTGGCTATCCTGGGTCAGTCCCTCACTGGTCCTTGCTTAAATCAGTGGTTCTCAAGTGGGTGATTTTGCCCCCCGTCCCCACCCTGGGAACAGTTGACAATGTCTGGAGACTTTGTTGTCCCAACTGGCACCGAGTGGGTAGATGCCAGGGATGC
The DNA here is from genome assembly GCF_902729225.1 of Pteropus medius. Taxonomy (NCBI): domain Eukaryota; kingdom Metazoa; phylum Chordata; class Mammalia; order Chiroptera; family Pteropodidae; genus Pteropus; species Pteropus medius. The sequence goes on from NW_024344374.1 coordinate 3,291,417, forward strand.
TGTTAAACATCCTGCAATGCACAGGATCTAATCCCCCACAACACTGAGCCAACTTAGTCAAAGTGTTGCGGTTGAGAAACCCCAGCATGGTCTCCAGGAAAATCTTGTTCCCTGGGCTTCTTCTCTATGCTTCGTCCTCCATCCATCTGCCAGATTAAGGTTTCTAAAGCATATATCTTCTGATGTCATCTCACTGCTGAAAACTTTCAAAGGTTCCTACAAATCTCTAATCCTTCATTTATTCAAGAGTCTCCAAAATAGTTCTAGTCTTAGATGCCACTTCCTCCCTTCATACCATATCACCATACCACCCTTCCTACGCCAGTTCTCCCAGGCTGCAGACTCTACCCTTCCTTGATGCCTTTATTATTTTCTCACTCATCCTCATCCCTCGTATCAATGTCTATCAAAATCCTGCCTCTCTTTCCAGCTCAACCTCAAAGGCTATGTGAACTTTCTAAAGCCTTTCCCGATTCCCCAAATAAGTAATACCCTTTCTCAACTCTTCTCTGTGTGGGACACCATCATCAACAAGTTGTATTCCCTGGAGGACAGCAACAGAGCCTGGGTCTCCCACCCAGATTCGCACAACGCTGACCCTCACCTGCCATGTTTCAAGGTTGCAATTAAAAAGGGAGGAGTGGGAGGCATGTGAAAGGGATTGGACATTCACATGAAGGGGACAGAGAGAAGGGTGGCCTGATCACAGTGCTGTCACCTGGTGGCTCAGCTTCATCTGCTTCTCGAACCCGCATCTTCTATCACGGGGTCTATACACTTCCTTCAATTCACTCTTCCTCCCTCTCTCCTTTCTTTCTCTCACGCCCTTTCTTTCCTTTTTAGAAGATCATTTATTCTCAAAAGGAGGAGCAATGAGATTACTACCAAGGGGATAAAAATGGCTTCTTAGATATGAAAACAAACAAACAAACAAAGATATTACAATAGTCCTCCAGAGTTCAACCACACCCAAATAAATTTTATTAATTTCTCTCATTATGAATAATTCATATTTTAATTTACATTTTCTCATGTGTGGGGGTAGCAATCATTTTTTTAAAAGTCCAAGAAGTGCTGTTTTAGAATAAGGGTAAAAGGTATAAGCATACTACACACATATTTTTAAAACACATGGAAAGTTTTTTAAATGTTCCATTTTTTCATTTGTAAATAATTAGAGGAAAAAACATATTTCAAATTTGGTTGTGATTTGCTCGCATATTACTTTCTCCATTTTGTCACTAAGGAAAAGGAGGCTCAGAGAAATGAGGTACATTCATTCATCATGATCTCAGTGGAGTGCTCAATTTATCAGGTTTTCGAGGTTTAAGAGAACTAATGCAGTATAGCACTTAGAAGCAAGACTGGCACATGTTAGGCACTCGATAATTTTAGCCACCAGCGTCAGCGGCAATGGCAGCACGATTGTTTTTTTTTTCACGGCATCCCAGGATCTGTGGTCAGGTGCTGGGAATAAGGTGGTGGTGGAGAAAACAGACATAGTCTCCACCCTAATGTAGCTCACGCTCTAGTGGGTGAGATAGGAAATCACCGTATGATGTATTATTACAAACTGTGGTAAGTGCAGGGAGCTATGAGAGTGTGTAACAGGAGGAACTGATTTAGTGGTGAGGAGGAGGGGGCAGGAGGCATGAGGAAGCCTCCAGGGGCAATGATAATGAACTGAGATCTAAAGAATGAGCTGAGTTAAGTGGGTGAATTAGGATGTGAAAAATGCTCCCCTGGGAAGACCAAAAAATTTGAAGGCTTCTGAGCAGAAGGGAGTATAGAGTGTCTGAAAGACAGAAACGCCAGCATGAGTGGAGCCTAGAAAGCAGGCAGAAAGCACCTCAGGATGAGTCTGCAGAGGTACACTGAGCTTTGTAGTCCTTGATAAAAAAAACTTAGTTTTATCCTCAGATAAACTGGAAGCTGTTGAAGGTTTTTAAGTAAAGGAGTGGTGTGCTATGACTTAGGCTGTTACGGGACAATAGATTGGGTGAAGACAAATGGCAAAAATGGAAGGGGAGCGATCAGTGAAGAGTTCTTGCAGTAGTTCAGGTCTAAGGTAATAGCAGTGGAGATGGAAAGAGTATATAAATTTGAAGATATTTAGAAGGGAAAACCAGCAAGAATGCAAAGGGTGAGTGAGAAGGAGATGTCAAGGAAAACCCCCGGGCAACTGGCGTGGGGAGGTCACGCATTTAGTAAGCAGCAGAGCCAGGTCTATGATGCAAGGCTTAGGTCCATGACCTAAAACACATCACGTCTGGGTCCCAGTGGCCAGGGTTGATTTTCTTCTGCCCGGTTCCTGTCGAAACATTATACTTTTAGATACGGGCCTCATGGAAGAGTCCTTCCAAAGTTGGAAGTGCCTAACAATCTTGGACTTGGACTTAGGAAAGCTGGATTAAAATTCAGCATCATGGGCAGGCCACTGAATATTGCTGAGCTGGCATCCTCATACTGTTAAACACAGATAGTCAAAATATCTCCTATGAAAGGCAGTACTAGGCGGGGGGTTGTAGAAGAGATGAAGCCAATCTGTATCAAGTACACCTGAACTTGAATCCTGGGCACCACATTTCAGTCTACTCTTCAAGTCAATCTTATAAAGAAAAGGTTGTTTCTGTGACTTATGGGCCAAGAGGAGCTTTTGGTTGTATGTCTTTCTACTCTGGAGATCCAGGTGAAGTCGGCTGAAATTTTCTGCATGTTAGAGGCTCAAGAAATGTGTGATGATAAAACAAAACTTGTCCCCCAGTCTGTTCCTCATCATCACCAGGAAGGCTATTAAAGCGTTCTCTGTGATTGAAATTTGGAAATAAAAACAGTAATCAGTTAAGAGCTTAAGGAATATGATCTCAAAGTTTATAGTGCATAAGAGTCACCTGTGATGGCTTTTTAAAATACAGATTCCTGGGTCCCACCACCTTCGATATTCTAATTCAGAAAGCCAGAATGTGGCTAAGGAATCTGTATTTTTAGAAGCTCCCAAGGTGAACAGAAGGCCAGTCATGTCAGTGCTGCACTGAAAGAAACACTAGCCCAGAGGCTTGTCAATTTGGCTGATTCTTCGAGGGCAGAAACCTTGCCTGGTTCACCAAACCAGGGCCCAACCCAGTAGGTTGCTAAATAAACATTTGAGTTAAACTGAATAAACACTGAATTTTGTTAAACCGAATTACTGTGTTGTGGCCCTATTTTCCTTCCCATCCATCCCAAGTCAACTGCTGACGAATCTGCTATGATTTTAGGAACAAGGGATTTTAGAGAGAGGAATGAGGTTCAGGAAAATCTGCGTGTGGCAGGGGGGCGGGGCGGGAGGGGGGCGGTGACGTTCAGAGACTTGGACATCCCAGAGTACAGAGAAACAGCTGAGAGGATTTGAGATTCTCCTTTGTAAGGACCTGCTGCTCGTGGGACTCCACAAAAACTCTACGATTCATTAGAGGGTTTTGCAGAGATACAAAATTAAAAGTAAATTAATCCACGCCTAGGATGAACATGGCACATATCTCATCCAGGTGGAAAATTCCAGGGGTCACTTCATGCCCTGCAGGCAGGCAGCTCCCTATGGGGTGTCCAGCTGCTTTCGACCAGATAGGTTTTCTCTCTCTTCACTGTGCTGACTCATTCACAGCAGCCCATCCATGCGTTTCCCTCCACACACCTCTCTCCTGCCAGCATTGAAATCTTTTTGTTGATGTGGGAGTCAAATGTTCCAAGGGCTGGGGCAGGACATTCTGCCAAGTTTGCTCTTACTACCCCTGCAGGTGCAGCCCCTGACCAGCTTTCCTATATAACTCATGTCCTGATACATACTTGAAAAGCAAAATTTAAAACAATCATACACCGAGTAGACATATAATTTCAAAATACCATGTACAAGAGGATGCACTTAGAGGAAACTCAGGGTAAAGAGCAAAAAGACCTTTGAAAGAACAAGAAAAACAGTTCAAAATGACTAGTCTTTTCCTTCATTCTAATTAACTACTCACTAGTGTTGATTCTTATCACCTAATCCTTTATTCCCATAATCTCTGTCCAACTTCTTTCTTCTGGACTGGTTCATGTTTTCTGAAGGAACCTGGTGTTGCCTGTGACCTTTGATTGATCATGGGGTCAATGTCTGCTTATTAGAAGGCCACCAGGTAGACAAGAAGAACTTGGGAACAGACAAAATCGGGTTTGAATCATGGATCCCCTACCTAAGTGACCATGAATGAAATCTTCCACCTAAATAAATACCTACGCCATGCTCCATGCCTTCCAGATGTGGAGTAAACATCAGGGCAAGGAGAAGAGTTTAGAACTAAGTCTGTGACTTAGAGAAAGTTGGAGTCCTGTTTTTTATTAGAGTAGGCCCTATGAGCAGGATGTAGGCCTACTGGCATAAAGGAGTTATTTGCTAAGATTTGTTTTAGCACCAGAATTCCTGCTTCCCCTTGTAAAAATTTGGGTTTTAAATTAAAAAGTGCTTGTTTGTTTATCTCAGTTATATTCTGCAACTTTATAATATACCCCGTTGTACATATTTCAGCTTTTTCTGAAGACATTCGTTGGATAGGCAACTCACATCGATGTGGAAAGCCATTGCGTGCTGTTTACTGAGCAAGTTAGTGAGTCCTAGCCTGAACTGAGGATATACCAGTGGTGACAACTCTCCTGAATACGATGTTCACCCCTGCATTCTAAGAGGGACGTGGTTCACCAGACTGAAAGTCACTCAGTAGAAATCTGTTTTTCTAAAATGTGTCCAGTCTTTGGGTGAATATAAAGCAGTTCCGAGATGCCATGAGGAGAAGTAAGAAGTTCATTGGTGACTTTCTTTGGAAGTACAATCCACCTCTATCCACCCCTCCAAACTTCCCTGTCTGAATCCACCCCATGATCAGAACATGTCTCTTCCTATAGTGAACTTTATTTATTTTTTACTTTTTTATTTTTATTTTTATTTTTTTTATAGTGGACTTTAGAGTATCAGTGTTTTAGGAAAAGAATAACCGATCTTCCAAAGGTCAGGCTATTACTCAGAGGTTCTATTTGCCAGAGAGGTTGGATTGAAGAACATTCTGGGTTCCACTCAACCCCACATGAGTACGAAATGCATTCTAATGTGGGACAAAGGGAAGGCATCTTATCCAACAAGATTTTACTGGCCAGGACTGAACCAATGATTTAACCCAGACCCGAGGAAAGAATATACTGCTCCGCCAAACTATAAACCCCATTTTTAACATTCCAGCACCAGCTCTAGTATCCAAAACACCCAGATTTCTAACAGTGCTCAAGTCTGGCCTAGAACGGGAGTCATTTTTTGAGAACTACTATGCATCTTATGTTGTGAAGCACCAAGAAAAATGAGAAAAACATTTTAAGTGCCTTAGAATAATGTCAGGGTCTGGGACACAGTGATTGTTTAAAGTGCTATTCTTGTTGTTGCTGTTGTCATTTATGGTTGTTGTTGTTAATTGTCACTGTTCCTGGCCAGGTTTTCTATCTCGTACCAATGCATTTGACCTCATTGATTATCCCCTGCTTAGATCTCTTTTGTATTAAGTTCTCCTCTTACATTTTGAACCATGACTCTTTCATTTATTTTTCATAATAAAATATTATATATAATCTATCATCCATCCATTCATCTATCTATCTATCCATCTATCTATCCATCCATCCATCCATCCATCATCTATTTCCTACAGACTATTCCATTCTTTTCTCTCTAATTTCACTATTTTAATCTGGATTATAGCAGAAAATTTTAAAATTTCTCTCCCTGGAGTCCTTGAGCCCCCTGAGGGTACGGACCAAGGCTTATATGTCTTCATATGCCTGGGGACTGTTAGGAGCTTCATATATATTTGCTGAGCGTATACATGACCAATGAATAGATAATTGAATGAATAAGCGACCATGCTAATCTTTCTATCACTAGTGTGTCCCTCTCCAGTTAGTCATGCCCCCTGCAAGCATAGCTACCTCCTGAAAATTCCATCTTTGTCCAGTTACTCCCTTGCTCAAAAATATAAGTTGTTCTCTATTACTCTTCAGGGCAGCTTTCAAGCCACCCCATCCTTTTATCTTGCTCTATGTCCTGTCCAATGCCACCTCCTACTCTTATCTGCATAAATCCTAGTGCCAGGCAGGTTGGAATCCTCTCAGGTACTAAATTTTGCAAACTCCTTCTTGCTGGGTCCTTGCTTATGACTCTCCAACCTTTCTCACTGACCATCCAAATCTGACCCATCCTTGAATGCCCACATCTCAAGCCTTAGCAACAATACAGCCCACAGAGGCACAGCCCCTTTTTAGGACTTCCCACACCCACAACACCTCTGCTTGGCTCCTTATCAAATGCTTTACCGTATTATTATCTCACCGTCAATTTACAAGGTCTTGAGAGTGGGAGCCATGCCTTATATTTCCTTGGATCTGGACAATTGTTAAGGAGTCTCGTCAAAGTGAACTAAATGCAACATGAATTTACAGAAGAGAATCCTATAAAGTGTTAAGCCAGGCTTGGCCATTCTTATTTCCATGTAATCACTAAATTTACTACTTTAGATATGGAATGGATCAAAGTGAATTCCTTGGGTCTCTAGTCTATCTTGCATAATAGGTAGATCCTAATAATGGTGTCAAAAATGGCAGCAGCTGACATATTTGTGTACTTACTATTCTGTGTGCAAGGCCCTGTGCCAAGTATTTTAGCATTTTAATTAAATCGTAAAAAGAAATCCTTAGAAATAAGGTCTATTATCCTAGTTTACAGATGAGGAAATGAAGCAAAGCTTCAAACATGCATCAAGCCCTGACTTGGTTTCATGCCCAGTGCTAGATTCTGGAGATACAGAGATGAATCAGGCACAGTCTCTACCTTCAAAGATTTTATAGTCTAGGTGAGAAGAGAAAAATGAAAAATTATGATTCAGTTTAATAAGTGCAATATCAGAATAGGTATTAGCCTCTCTGCTATCAAATGAAGGCAATGACCGACACTTTTCAATGTCCAAGCAATGCCTTAAAAATAATGTCAGCACTTAACTTTTGCACCTTCCTCCTAATATCCTGTATCCCCAGGTTAGTCATGAGCAAACATCAGCAAATTCCAATAAAAGGATATTCTAGAATCTACCTGACCAGCACTCATCTAAACTATAAAGGTCATCAAAAACAAGGAAAACCTGAGAGACGGTCACAGCCAAAAGGAACCTAAGGAGACACGATGACTAAATGTAATGTGGTATCCTAGAAGAGATCATGGAAATTAACTAAAACCTAAGGAGATCTGAATAAAGCATGGACTTTAGATAATAATAATGTACCAATACTGGTTTGTTAATTGTAACAAATGTACCATATTAATATAAGATGTTAACAATAGGAAAACAGACTTTGGGTTATATGGGAACTCTCCATAATATCTTCTCAATTTTTGTGTAAATTTAAAACTGTTCTAAAATATAAAGTCTAAAAAATAAAATGTCGACCCTTAAAATAAAGATTCTGAGTGACTGTCAGAATTGGGTGGGTAAGGCAGGGATTCTGAGCAAAGGAGTTCATTTACATTGGGAGGTAAGGAGGGGAAGATGGTATGCCTGGTTTTGGAGATATTGCGTTGGAGAATCTGGTGGGAAGTCCAAATGTCCAAGAGGCAGCTGAGGAGTTTGGAGTCTCAGGGAGTGGGAGAGAAAGACCTGAGTTGAAGACACATACTTGGGAGTCACCAGGCACATAGGTGGTAGTTGAAGCATTTGATGTCCTAAACACCATTTTGGAGATGAGCAGCCAGCAACTCTGTTATTACTGTGTGATGGATGAGCCAGAGGAGGCCGGGAGAGAGCCAGTTTGATTATAACTGCAGAACAGCTGGAGCCTTTCATCCTCGGGGGGAGCCAAGTCATCCTTGTGGGCACAGACACTGTGTTTTCCTTATTCTGGAAGGCATTTCCCGAGACAAACTCTGGATATGATAATTATGCTGGTGAGTAAGTTGATCTAGCCTCAACTGCATAGACAGGGATCCCACAACAAAATGCTTCCATGTTATTCAATACATTGGCTTTTCTTAAAAAAGGAAATATTTTCATTCTTTCTTCCATAGTAGGTTTAGGGTAATTATGTCAGACGAAACTATTTTGATAACCGTCTTTCTTGAGGACACAGCACCTCAGTAGTTTTAAAACCTAAGTTAATTAGACATTTGATGTTAACAAAAGCTTCCATTAAAAAAAAAATCCTCAAAAGCTGCACCCCCAGACTCCTGCTATAGCAGAGGAGTCAATGTTAAGTACAGCTTTTATCATCAAACTGGCACTTTTGTGCAGTTAATCATAGATGTCTGCTGCCTCTGAGATGGAGAAGGCACCCCCCCACCCACACCACACTTACCCCCAAGGACGAAAGACCCATCGCAATGTAAAATCCCTGTTTTTCACTTGACAGTCTCAGCAAGCTGGGTCTTACATACACTACGATGTTAACTTTGCTTGGCATTCAAGCAAGGACTGTCTAGTTTGTAAAAAATGGCCATATCTTGGAAATATAAGGGGATAATCTTAATTAACTGTAAGGTAAATATCCCAGTGAGCATGAAAGGATGTGTAGAATTATCTAGAAGTGGGCAAAATGACCAGGCCCCTAGAAATGTTGCTAGCAGTGGATTCTCAGAAAAGTAGTCTCTTAATCATAAGCAAACGAAATTCAGACAGGACTCCTATATCCTTCATAAACCCTCCCCACTCCACCCCAAACACCTAAGCAAGCGCAAGCACGTGAGTGTGCGTGCGCGCGCGCGCACACACACACACACACATGCACAAAACCTTTGATTTCCAAGCTGGGAGATTTCATCAATTTTCTTTACTTCAGAGAAAGAGTATGTTGGTAGCTGGAAAGGCTGCCAGGCAGCTTGGACTCCTGGCAAAAGGCAAAGAGTAGGATCTGTGGCCACAGGTAGCCTGTATCTGCACTGCCACTCTGTCTCTCACGGGCTCTGTCATCTCAAGTGTGCTGTTCTGCTGGGCCTCAGGGTCCTTCTTTAAGAAACGGGGATAAAAATGCTCATCTCGACTCAATTAACACACACTGAATGTCTTCCAAGCATCAGGCACTATGCTGGGGATAGACTGGTGAACAAGAAAAACAAATGCCCCACTCAGAGACTGGCGCATTTCAAGGAGGTTGCTATTTGGGGATATCCAGCAAGCCTGTGGCTTGGCCTTTGATCACTGAGTAGACAATATTACTGTGCTTTTCTCCCACACGAAGATGAGCAGTTGAACTTGAGTAAAAGGACAGTCTAATGACAGCACATTTAGCAGCACTAGGCCTAGGATGGCAGGGTATTAGTTTACAGAGCCCCAAAAGACTTTAATAGCAAAATCATGATGAAAAGGCAATGCTCTTTGGAGTCATAAAGAGCTGGACCTGAAATCTTTGCCTTGTCCCTTATTCTCTATATGATTTTGTATAATTTCTATAATCTCTTTGAGGCTAAATGTCCTCATTTGTAAACTGGAGCTATTTTTAGTAATTCCTACCTAAGGCTGATACTATACATGATAAAGGAAATATCATGTGTGGAAGGGCTTGTTCAAGGGCAAAGTGACATCCACATGTTAGTTTTTATTGACTATCGTCATTACTATTAATGAAGAAACACCAGCTATGACAGCAGCCCCCAGGTGATGCCTTTGGGGCTGGTGTTCTGGGCCGGCGTATTGCAGCAGAGACATTAACACATGTCATAGGCTCCAGAATGACATCCAGTCAATAGGAGTGTTTGTAAATAAATTTCTCACCTAATTAGGAGCAGACCCGAGGACTGTGACCTTATGAATAATGGCAACAAAGGCCATGGCACAGAAAGGAGGCCTGAGAATGGCCTTTCCCAAATTCTCGAGAACCATGCCAGCAGCATGTCTTATCCACTGCGGGTCCCACTCGGTCTCTATGCTCAGTTGACTTGATCGCTCTCCATTTCAGAGACTGAGGGGCGGAGCACTCAAACAGCACAATCAGACATCCATCTCAGAAGTACCCCTCACCAGTAATTAACCAGCATTCTAATCTGAGGCTGACTTCTTTTGGCTTGTACAATCCCAGCTGAATTCCAGTGTGATCTGAGGAACCACCGCAGAGCCTAGGGAACCTTCACGATCTCCACAAACTAGCATTTTTCATCCTAATGGTCCTGGAGGCCTGAGTCAGTCTGAAGAGTTGGCTTCACCATGTCTTCTAAGAGGCCATGAGATGTCGATACAAATAGACTCTTGGAGAGCATCTCAGATATTCCAGTTTTAAAGCTGGACTTGCAGGAATTCCCCTGTGCTAGAACAATATGGTAAAACTCACTAGGGCATAGTTATGCCAACCTACCATAGTTTCTTGAATTCATCATAGTGTTTCATATCTTTGTAGCTTTGCACATGTTTTCACTCTACTTGGGGGAACTATTCCTCCTCTGCCTGCCTGTGTATTCCCTATTCATCCTTTAAGACCTAGCTCAAGAATCCCTCCTTGACTCCCACATTCTCTCCACTCCACCAACAGCCCTGGCTTCAAACAGCTGGTTCTCAAGAAGTGATTATTGTTTTCTCAAATTCTTGGAGTTGACCTGGTTTCTCCACGAGTCTCTGAGAAATTTGACCAATTGTGATGCATGAGTCGAATCAACTATGCAGTTGTGAAACCTTTGATTTGAAGCAAGATTCTAGGTTGCTCAAATGCAAGTTATGTAACCTTTGCATTGTGTAATGGGCACGAGGACCTTGCTGTGAGCAGAGATTCGGAGGCTATGCCAGCACCTCTGTATAGAGCACCTCTGTCTCCCTTCCACTGAGGCCATCACACCTCCCAGCCCCAACACAGGCCCTGGTCCAAAGCAGGCACTCAACACAGATATGCTATTTCACGGGAGAGGATCCCGAGAGTCCTTCCCCCATCTCCCCTATAAGATTTATTGACCCATTTGCAGAAACCCGTCTTGGCTGCCCTGAAAGCCATTTCCCCACTTTAAGATAGTAATCAGGTCAGAAGAGGCAGTCTCATTATTAATGATGAGGTGGACTCTTTAGCAGTAGGCGTTTGAATAAAAGTAGCCATCATGGTTCAAAGTAGTAATTATTATTTTACCATTATTATTACAAATCGCTTTTTTCTTTTTGCTTTTTTATGGTATGGAAACCATTGTTTAATATTCTTTGGAAACTATTCCCTTTCCATATTCATTCTTTTTATTTTTTTCTATTCAGATATCTGCCTGCCAAAGATTTCTACCAGGAAAAATGGCTGGAATAAGAAAAATTAGAACTAGAACTTCTGTATAGTATGTCAGGCTAAAAGAGACGAAAGCACTGTCATCACTCTGAGATGTGGAGCACTGGCAGGCTATGGTTTTCAATCTACCCCAACCATGTCAATGCTACCTTCCCCAGGGGGGGTCTTTCTTTGCCCTCCAACCAGAGATGACCTTTCTTCCTCCATACTTTATCTTTCTAAAGACACTTATCATAGCTATCTGTGTGTCTTAATACTCTTAGTAAATGAATACCTCCTTAATTTGGGGCCACGTGACCACATAGTTTTGTGGAAAGAGCATACGCTCTGGAGATAGACAAGTTTGGGTTCAATGATTGTGTTGTTGGTTAGCTTTGTGACATTAGATAAGTTACTCAGAATTTCTGAATTAGTTTCATCATCTATGAAACAGGGCTGATTCAACCTACTCTGCCGGTTAATTGTGATGCTAGGGTAAGATAACATAAATGAAGGGTTTGGCAGTACAAGTTAGTGCTCTGAGATTAGATAGCCTCCCCCACTGTCAAGTCCTGTCAAGTTATTTAACCTTCTAAGCCTCGATTTCCTCTTCTGTAATATAGGACCAACAGCACACTCCATATGAGGTTTTGAGAGGTGAGAGGATTAAATGAGCTAATACATATAAAAAGCTTTCCACATAACTTGACACAGAGAAAATACTCAATAAATGTTGGCTATTATCAGTGCATCATCCACTTTCATTTCTCTCTCTTGCACCTATCTTCTGAAGCATCCTACACAGTGCCTGGTAGAGAGGCGACAGATACTGCTGAACCCAAATGATGTTAGGTTGCACATCTCACCACATGATGGCTTGAGTGTTTAATTCTCTTGTTCCAATGTTTTAGAGTCTCAGGGATTTTTCTTAGTTTTTCCTTGAGATTAGTTTCCATGTTTAAAAGGAAGATCTCAGCTAAAATATCAAGATTTAGCTAGTTTAAAGAAGATAGAATACACAGGGTGAGGGTCAGGGGAGGAGAAAGAGAGGGAGAGAAGGAGACACAGAGAGAGAGAGAGAGAGAGAGAGAGAGACAGACAGACAGACAGACAGAGATTGTTTGATTGGGGGAAGGAGCAGAGAACGTTCTGTAGAGGATTTCTAGGTTAACTTTGCACAGATCACTATGTTCCTCCTACACGCATATGTTTTGGATTTTGGAAATATGGTCATTGTCCCCTGGCTGGTGGTGGTGGTTGGAGGGTAGCTGGAGGCTGGCACATTCCTTACCTCACCAAGAAGGGTTGGCATACAGAAATCTGTGACCAGGATGTACCCAGCCCCACAATGTTCATAAGAAGCCCAGTGAGGTCCCTATTATCCCTACAAGCTGGCAGCCTCAGTGGCCCAGAGCACACTTCTCCAGAAACTAAGTGTGTCATTTTCAGTCAGAAGTTTTCTTCTCAGAGTCCTCAGGGGCCACAGCCAGGCCCATCCACACTTAGTCTGGCAGGAGAACCCAATCAAAGGCAGTTGCTGGGCCATGGGCCATGCTGGCCTTAGCCAGCTCCCTCTGCTTCCAGTGAGTCAAGTACAGCACGCTGCCTGCAGAATGACTTAGAGCTCCAGGTCTCTGCTTCAATTAGAGCATGTAATTGGAAATCCGAGAGGAATCTACTTGGGAGAATTCTCTTTTCACCAAAACCCAAACAATTCTTAGAAACCATCCAAAAATCCATGCCTGCAGCATTTCCTTGGTCTCAGAACCATCTCTGGGGCGAGGAGCGGGGCGGGGGTGCGGGGGGTGGTGAATGGGAAAAGCACACTGTCTTCTTTAGTTCTTTTATTCCTGGATGTAAATTGAAATCCACAGCTACTCTGGAAAGGGCTTCGAGGTCAAGGACCTACTTACACAGGAGGTTTCACCATATGAGACATTTCTACCAAAAAGTTAGGTAACTGCTTTGGCCCACCCACCATTCCAGATACCATTTCCTTATGGATCATCCACTCATGATGGCTCCAGATTTTTGGACATCATGCTTTAGAGCAAAATGCAATTTAGCTTCTCCAAAACTTGTTAGTATAATAGGTCATGTTTCACTTTGTTTTTCAACTTACAAAACCTCCTAAGAAAATATGAGGGCTTTGTGTTCTCTCCCTCTCCAAGATATTCAAGAAATAGTATATTTGTGGTTTCCTTATGTTAAGCACAATTTCCTCACTTCCTTTCTTTCCTTCATCCCGTCCTGGAGGTAGGCTTTGCTCTGCAAACCTTTACTGAGCAGAAGAAGATCCTCATTCTGTGGTACTGCCTCTGCAATAAAAGGCCACCAGGTATGTTCTTATTTTGCTCATGGGTCCACTTACCAGCCTCATGCTTCCCAATGCTTCCCCGCTCCATTTTTCTTCCTTTTTTTCTTCCAGCATAACATTATTGAGATGTAATATCCATGCAATAAAGCTCACAAATCTCAGGTATACAGCTCAGTGATGTTTTGCTTACATAGACACCTGTGTAGCAATTGCTCTGATCAAGATAATAGACCATTTCCAGCACTCAGAATTCTCCTGTGTGTCTCTCGTCTTTACTACTTCTCACCAAAGGCAATCGCTATTCTGACTTCAGTTTTGCCTGTTTTTGAACTTCATACAAATGAAATCATCCAGCGTGTATACATCTGTGTCAGGTTTCCAATGCTTTTACACTGGGAATTCACCTTCTTCCTTGACAAATGTGAGGCACCGAACAAATATTCACTGAAATGCTTGCATAATAGCTCCATGTCTGAAGCTAGTTTATTAAAAGAATGAATGTTTTAAACAAAAGCCTTTAAGGAACAGATCAGGTCTTCCCAATAAGAAAAGTAAGGGCATTAGCAAAACCACTGTTCATAGTTAATATTAAAAAAGAAGAAGAATATGAAAGGGATTCTTTAGTCCTACTCCCTCCTCCTCAGGAACCGTAACAAAGGGACTAAGTTCTTTATGCTGATAGGTTCACACGAGTATTTTTTTTAGAATATTATTTTTGAAGAGAAGCCCAACTCCAGACAAGGGGCACAGCTCTGGAGTCAGAGGCTGGGTTTGAGCCTGTGTTGGCACCACTGTGAGGGTGGCACAGTGGAAAGAGTCAGGGGACCGTGGTCAAGAGGTCTTACTGTTGTGTGTGCTTGAAGAGAGTTACTCAGCATTTCAGTCTCCATTTGCAAATCCTTAAAAAATACAGTGGATTAAAGGGAATAAAGGCTACAAATGTACAAAGAGATTATAAAGCACTAAAGAAAAATTAGTTCCATAAACTAGCTGTGATGGCTGTCTGTTTCTGCGAAGGTGTTTTCTTGATCAGATTAACACTTAAATTGGTGGATTTTAAGTAAAGTAGGTTACTCTCTGTATTATGGTGGCCCTCACACAATCAGTTGAAGGCGGTAATAAAATAAAGACTGACTCCTCTGAGCAAGAACAAATTATGCCAGTAAATGGCCCTTGACCTTGAACGGCAACTCTTCCCTGAGTCTCCAGCCTGATGGCCTACCCTGTAGATCTTGGACTTACCAAACCTCCACTATTACATAAGAAACTTCTTTTTAAAAAAATCTCTCACTATTTCAAGTAACAATTTTTCTTTCCATTATTGACTTGACCACCATCCATGCTCAAGGAAGGGGAAGTAACTTTTCGCTGTATATTGTACTCTGAGCTAGATTGTTAGTGACATTTAGAGCCATTACTTCTTAGCACCAATGGATTATATTATGCTTCCTGGTCATGTTTCCGGACCTATTGGTCCACTATTAGACACACTCCATCCTCCATGACACCAGGGTCATGCTGAAATTTTCTTAGATGATTCAATGTAAACCCAGGACACCAACTGAGTATACCCAGATACCTAGAATCCTTCCCACGGTAGTGAATTGATCAGGTCAAATGTAAAATTTCCTGACATCTCTTTGGTCTTCCCCTAACACAAAGTTGCAATCCACGCTTTTTTCTTGTAGACCCTGCTTATCTTGGTCATGCCAATCTGAGAGCCTCCCAGACAAATGGTATACCCTTATTGCCTTACTGCTCTATAGGACCTCTGGAAAGGGAACTAATGGGATCTGGGGGAGAAATTTCATCTTTTTCTTCCCTCTTAGCGAGGGCCCCACCCCAAATGATGGCCAGTTGTGTGTCTCTGATGACCGCAAAGCAGGTCAGGGTGCTGTCAGACAAAAGGAAGTGGGGCCATTGTGGTCTGTCTTCTGTCATAAAAAGTTCGTTCGTGTTCTTGGATTGCTTCACTGATACATGTGTAATTTCAGATTTTAAAAAATTCCCTTGTGATCAGATTTCTTTAGCTTTACTCTTTTCATCTAACTTTGTTGAATCGTGACTTGAGAATATGATGGGTAGAATTTCAGTTTATATTACTGAGTTCTTCTCAGGCCTCCATGGGCTCTCTTCTCCCTCCCTCCTATCCCTTTCTTCTTTTAAACGAATGATAGGGTGGGGTACTGGTTCACAGATTTTGAATGTAGTTTCTCCTGGTGTCTCTCAGATCTATATAGATACTTCCTCTTTTATTTGTAGAAAGGAATCTTAGATCTTTGACTGTTACATTGGTCTTAACATCTATAGATTTTGAGACATGTCTAAAATAACATCATTTGTTGTGTGACCTTGGGTGTTGACTTATTCTTTCAATGCCTCACTTTCCTTATTTGTAAAGAAGAGACTATAATATTCATCTTTTAATAGGGTTGCTGTAAGGATTCTGAATAATGTTTTTGGAATGGTTCATTACATTATTATCTTTCAAACTTACAGGTATCTTAGTATATGCTTTCGTGCATATCAAATGTTTTATTTAAAAGAAAAGAAATAACATTTGGGAGGCACCAGATATGGAGCTGGGCATGGTAAATGCTCAATAAATGGTAGCTTTCATTATAGTTATTACAAGTTCAAACTGTGTAGGAGAAGAAATGTCTGAAACAAGAATTTAAAGTGCACAGTTCAAAGCCCTGTGTGAGGCATCACAGGACATTTAGAGATGCATAAATAGCAACTTCCTACTCCCACTAGCTTGCAATCTAGCTGTGGTAGCACATAAACATGGCTAGCAAATCAAGGCATAGGCTCAGTCTATATTCTGGAATAGTGCTTCCCAAACTCCTCTGTGTCATAGCACACAGAGAAAATAAGAATATTTGTGCAGTACACTAGAGCAGGGTAGAGGGGACCTGTGATGTCTATATGGGGCTAGATTAAAAAAAAAAAAAGACTATTTCTTCTTTCTATTACATAATTATTATGAAACACACAGTTTTAAAGACTATATTAAATACTGGAATTTTACAAAACTCCCAAATGTTTTTAAATTTTCCAATGAGTAACTGAGCTTGCATTGATTAATATAACTTTTAAAATATCAGCCCTTATGCACAACCCCTGATCATGATAGTTTAATGACTGTCTCTTTAAGATTTTGACCATGGACCAGAAACTTTGCACATAGAGGTGATTCAAATTATAAAACATTTATATAACAATTAAAAATTTTCTACAGTTGAAATTAGAAAACCACCCAACAGCTCTTACTTTTTTGGGGGGGAAAGATTGCATCATTTGTAATAATGCAAATGGATTTCAAATCTAACTGAACTTCTTTATTCCATGGGTTTCAGAATAAGGATGAAGCTGTAATTTGTATGATATGCAGGCATTCCTAGAGCAAACCCTTTAGCCAGCCAGTAAACCACTGAAAGAATTCATCTGCCACAATTGGAAAAAGGTATCTAACACATGTGAAATTAGGGACTGGAGCTACTACTTGGAGTTGTATCCACCAGGCTCTCCTGTTTGGCCTGCCCAGGTCTGCCCTACCCCAGTTGACCACTTCTGAGACTATTCCCCAAACCCCTTTAAACTCTGGAGAGGGAGATCCTCCAGCAGCTCCATGTGTCTTTATCCACATGACAGTGATATTACAGGTCCTTGGCTGGGGACTGAACCTAACCCACAGCCCCACGTACTTGCATATTGCAGATGGCTCATTAAAGGTTGTGATGATTAAGAATGAGTATAGTGCCTTTGATTATTATATCTTTACCTGCATAATGGATCGGAGTTTGATCAAAGTCGGGACATGGCCAAGTAAGTGTGCCATACATGAGAATGCCTCCCATCTCTATATTAGAGGTGGTAGGGAAAAGTGGAAAAGTTTGCCAAGTATTGATGTGGAAGCCAGAACTTTGGAGACTGGCATGAAATGGGGGTAGAGTGCATCAAGTTGAAGCCCCTCATTTTGGAAATGAGAGGAGGACTGGGATCCAGAAGGAGAGGGCGGCTTCCCTCTGGTCACTTGGGGGTCTGGGTGTATCTACGTAAACCCCTAGCTCCTTTCAATGCAAACAAACCAGATTTCATGATTCCCAACAGTAGACAGAGAGGCCCAGTTCCTGG
Source organism: Pteropus medius (assembly GCF_902729225.1). Lineage (NCBI taxonomy): Eukaryota > Metazoa > Chordata > Mammalia > Chiroptera > Pteropodidae > Pteropus > Pteropus medius. The sequence goes on from NW_024344374.1 coordinate 3,309,136, forward strand.
GTCTGAAAGCACATGGTCCCAGTGAGCCAGGTTCATCTTCCGTGTGCCCTGTGCTGTGCTCTCACCCATAATCGCTTTGAGTCCTTTATTTTTATTTCTTTTAGATTTTAAAACTAAGAATATAGGCATTTTGGAGGAGAGGCCACACATTCCTTTGAAGAAAAATAAACATACTACTTGGAAGAAAAGAAATGAAGGACTGAGATACTCTGAGAGGCTCTACTCTGAAGTCCCTGGTTTAGATTAGGGTTAAATTTTTTTATTTGGGTGAGTGGTCCAACCTTCCATGTGCATAAAAGCCTTGCAGCATGAAACTGCTTTCTTCACTTGAAGGCATTCTGTTCTTTTGGTACCTCCCATGACATGGATAAATTCAATATAGATTCCCCAAGAGAGAGAGCACAGTTTAGCGGTTACCCAGGTGGGTATAGGTTCAAACTGTCTGGTTTTAAATTCCCACTTTACCGTGTCCTATCCATGTGACCCTAGGGAAATTACTTAATCTCTAAACCTCAGCTTTATCATTTGGAAACAACTTGCCTGATTGCTTTACTCTATATCAGAGCATCTTAACTTTTGTGCCAGTGACATTTGGGTCGGATCATTCCTCGTTGGGGGTGGGAGTGGTGTCCTGTGCATTGAAGGATGTTTAAGAGCATCTTAGTCTCTACACACTAGAAGCAGTACTTCCCCCCTCCCCGGAACTGTGAGAATTAAGCCATCTCCAAACACTGTCAAATGTCCCCTGGGGGACAAAATCTCCCTTGGCCGAGAACCACTACTCTACATATGAAATAAGATTTGTGTAAGGCACATGCCCGGCACACAGCACTGTGGTTCTGACCTGGGTCCAGACCCATTTTTCCATTTGTGAAAAGCCACTCAAACTCTCTGAGCATCATTTCTTCAGTTTAAGATGAGGAACATCATCCCTACTGGTTCTACCTCACTGGACAATTATAAGAATCAAATGAGATCTCAGATACAAAAATGCCATGTAAGACATCAAAGCTGTTAATAGCTGCCTTGACACATTGGTGGATAGTTTGGTAATAAGTCTGCACGCTGAGTTTAAATCTCTTCTAATGTTCAAAGTGACTTGTGATATCAAAGCACTCAATACATTTTAGCTTCTATTGTTACCATCTCCATTTTATAAGTAAAGAAGCTGAGATTCCGAGAGGTAAAAGAACTTGCCCAATATTATACAGCATGGTACATGGAGTCAGGGTTGAATTCAGAAAACATTAATTCTGAAGTTGGTGCTATGTCCATGACATTTAGCGGCTTCCCAATGAATACAAGTGCCAGGATTTCAATGATAGCAGCCCCTTCTACTAGCAAAGGGAGTTGCCACATATAACAGATCTCCATCTTTTAATTGGGGTTGGAGGAAGTACCACAGGACAACAGGACAAGATAATTTAGATACTTTTCTCCTACTTTCAATTCAGAGAAGAGGTATCTCCTTAGGAACTGCATGAAGGAAGTTGAAAGTATAAGGGCAAAGCCAACCCCACGTCCATGCTATGAATCACTCACTTGGAGGGTTAAGTTGTACTTTCCGCATCTGGGCTCCTATTTTTAACTTTGCAAGCCTTGGTTATTCTGGCTTTTTAAGGGAAACCCCCCTGGTGCCTGCAGCACTGCCTGGTGCCTCTCTCAAAGTCCTGGCTGTTGGCTATCTGTGGGTCCTTGTGAGCCTCCAGCAAGCAGAGGGGGAGCACAGAGCATGCCTGTTGTCTTAGCCGGCTTCCCTTGGAGAAAGCTCCTGATCTCTGGGGTTCTAAAGCCTGAACTTGACAGCTACCACCACCCCTGCTCACTGTCCCCAAGTATACTCTGTTCACTCAATTCAGTTGCCTTCCAGAGAGAACTTCCCTCTCTGGGTCTTGCCTGGCCGTTGAAGTTGCCCTGAGCAAGGCTGCCTTCTCGAGCTCCTGATTTGTGGCCACAAAATCACAAGAAGGGCAGCCTACCCCGGGAGCAGGTTACATCCAACCATGTGCCTCTGCTCTCCTAAGACTCCACGTTGGACACAGGGTTCAGGATTCCATGTAGCTGAGGGTGGGAGCAGCACACTAAGGTCAGCCAGAGCCCTTTGCAACAGAGACCAGCCTCATGGAAAGAGGACGATTTGGTTAGCTGGGGTACCTGCCTGGAAAAGTCTTAAATGTGTGTCAAGAAGTGGGATGTGAGAGACTCAGGGAAACCTGGGTTTGGAATCTGGATCGGCCAGGTATGAGCTGTCTGGACTTCTACTAATTCTTAGGAAGAATAAGCTTTTACTTTTTTTCAGATGCTGAAATATACTAAAAAAGACGAGTTATTTAATCTTTCAAATTCTCTGTACCATCAGGTAATAGTTTCAAACCCAGTTGAGGTGAAAGTGTACAAACACAGTGCAGTACCCAGGACACATGTCCTTCCTTTCACAGCTCCTGTGGAGCACCTACTAAACGCTATTGTCCTGGGCCTGGTCCCCAGATGGTCATGATTCTGCACATGATAATGCTGCAAGTACAAGTCTGCATTCGGTCCCCAGCTCTAGCTTAAGTTCCTCTTCTTACCACATACAATGCCATTTCCCTTCTCTGAGTCCACATCTCTCACTTGTAACACGGGGAGAACACTTACGGGACTGTTGCGACGACTCCATGAGATCACACACCTAATGCAGTGCCTGGTACAGGCAATGAGTTAATACAGCTGTTCTTTGCTGCTTCCTTTCTATCCGTCTGCTAAGTACTCAAAACTGCTCAGAGGTGAGGAACTTCAGAAACTCTTCTTGTTGCCTAAGCCAGTACAAATATTGCCCCTCACACCAGCTGATACAGGTCATCATTTCTCTCGTCTGTTTGAGTGGCGATCAACCAATCATCTGGGGAGCTTTAAAAAATATCAATGCCCAGGCCTTTCTACAGAAGATTCTAATGGACAGCCAGAGGTGAAACCACTGGTTCTTTTCCAACAGTTCCTTTTGCATTTGAAGAGGTTAAATCTCAGAGAGGTTGAGTTCCTTGAGGGCAATCGGCTAAAAGGAGCCTGGAAAGGTGTCCCAGCTAGTTGTCCCTAGCACAACAATCTTCCCATTATGCTGTGTTCTCTCTCATTGTCTGGACAACCTTTTTATTCACCCGACCCCCACCCCCTCCCTTTTGGCAATCATCAGCTTGTTCTCTGTATCTATGGGTCTGTTTCTGTTGTGTTTATTCCTTTTTTTGTTTGTATCTTTAGATTCCGCATATAAGTGAAATCATACAGTATTTGTCTTTCACTGTCTGACTTATTTCACTTATCATAATGCCCTCTAGGTCCACCCATGTTGTTGCAAACGGCAAGATTTCATTCTTCTATATTGCTGAGTAATATTCCATTGTGTGTGCCACATCTTTATCCATTCATCTATCGATGGACACTTAGGTTGCTTTCAGATCTTAGCTATTGTAAATAATGCTGTAATGAACACAAGGCTGCATATATCTTTTCAAATTAGTGTTTTTGTTTTCTTTGAATAAATGCCTAGGAATGGTATTGCTGGGTTGTACAGCAGCTTTATTTTTTGATTCTTTGTGGCATCTCTATACTGTTTTCCATAGTGACGCCATCAATTCACAAGCTCACCAATTGTGTACTAGGGTTCCCTTTTATCAACATCCTTGCCAAACCTGCTATTTGTTAATTTATTGGTGAAAGCCATTCTGACAGGTGTAATGTGGTATCTCATTGTGGTTTTGATTTATATTTCCCTGATGATTAGTGAATGTTGAGCATCTTTTCATATATCTGTTGGCCACCTGTATGTCTTCTTTGGAGAAATGTCTATTCGGGTCCTCTGCCCATTTTTAATTAGATTTTTTTTTCTTGGTGTTAAGTTACAACTTAACTTACCTATTTTGGATATTAATCCCTTATCAGATATATCGTTTTTGAATACCTTCTCCTATTCAGTAGATTGTCTTTTCATTTTGTTTATGGTTTCCTTGGCTGTGCAAAAACTTTTTAGCTCAATGTAGTTCCACTTGTTTATTTTTGCTTTTGTTGTCTTTGCCCAAAGAGACATATCTAAAAAGACACTGTTAAAGACTGATGTCAAAAAGTTTACTGCCTATGTTTTCATCTATAAGTTTTAGGTTTCACGTCTCACATTTAAGACTTTAATCCATTTTGAGTTTATTTTTATATATGATGTAAGAAAGTGGTCCAGTTTCATTTTTTGCATGTTTTATCTGTCCAGTTTTCCCAACAACACTTACTGAAGAGACCGTCTTTACCTGACTGTATACTCTTGCCCCCTAGATTGACCATATAAGCAAGGATTTTTTTCTAAATCCTTCTCTATTCTATTCCATTGATCTACATGTACTTTTTTATGCCAGTACCATACTACTTTAATTATTATAACATTGTAGTATAGTTTGAAATCTGGGAGCATGATATCCTCTACTTTGTTCTTTCTCATGATTTCTTTGGCTATTCAGGGTAGTTTTGGTTCCATGTAAATTTTAGGATTAGTTGTTTTAGTTCTGAGAAGAAATATCTTGACAACTATTAAGCATTTGATTGGCCTGACTGATTTAACAAATGAATGAGACTTGATAAGGGATCCCCAGAGTTGGCTTCTAGAAAGCAGAGAGAGCAAGTTTCTCTGGTTCAGAATTTCATGGAGTATCTTCATTTCACAGATAATTCCTGAGACATCCACCATGACCCATGCAATGTGGTAGGCTTGATAATGCAGTGTGAATAAGACATAGCGCCTGCTCTCAAGGAGCTCGTGGATGGTTGTTATGAGCTGAATCGTATTCCCAGCTCCCCAGCATTCACATGTTGAAGTCTTAAACCATAGTACCTCAGAATGTGACTGGATTTGGATAGGACCTTTAAACAAATATCTAAGTTAAAATGAGGTCATTAGAGTGGGCCCTAATCCAATCTTACTGGTGTCCTTAAAAGCAGCAGAGCGTAGCTCATAGATACACACAGAGGAAAGACCATGTGAACACTCAGGGAGGAGAAAATGGCCATCTACAAGACAAGGAGGAGGCCTCAGAAGAAACCAACCCTGCCAAAATCTTGATCTTGGACTTCCAGTCCAGACCTATGAGAAAATAAATTCATGTGGTTTAAGCCACCCATACTTTGTTATGACAGCCCTAGAAACTCGTACACTGTTTCTAAAGGGGTGACATATAAGTAAGAAATTGGTCAACTAGAATACCCTGTAATAAACATCAGGATGGTCATAAGCCCGGTCTGCTATGTGAGCCCGGAGGATGTCCTGAACTCTGGAGAGAGGGGTTGGGAGGCTGAGAGAGAAGGATCTATCGAAAAAGAAACACTTACGCTGAGTTTTTGAGAATAAGGAAGAGTTTGCTGGGGAAAGTGAGAGAGTGTAATGTAGGAAAGAAGACTAGGGAATGTGAAGGTATAGAAGTGTGAGAGAGCATGGCCTGCTGAACCAGAGGGGTGAGGCAGGGGATGGGGGCATGCATTATGAGATGGGAGAAGAGGCTGCGAGATAGGCAGGGGCAGGTTATCCAATGCCTTGTGTATGTTCGGCTAAAGGGCCAAGGCTGAGTGAACAGGAGCCAATGAAGTGCATTATGCAGGGGAGCACAAGGTCAAGTTTTGTAAAGTGGCTCTGATGGTCATGTGAGGGCTGGATTGGAGTAGAAAGACCAAAGGCAGGGAGACTATTGAGGGGCTGCTGCTACAGTCCTGAAGAGAAATGCTGGGGACTGGACGTAGTGTACAGTTAGAGGACCTAGTGAGTCCTGGTACAGAATAAGGTTGGAGAATTTTTGTTCAGATATTGTGATTGATTAGGTGAGAAAATAAGAAGGAATAGGAGTCAAGAATGACTTCCAGGTTTCTGGCTGGGAGAAGTAGGTAATACTGGTGCCAACTGCTAGAGAGAAGAATTCTCTTTCCTTCCTCTCTTAGTCAGCTTGGGCTGCCATACCAAAATACCCTAGACTGGGTGGCTTAAGCAACTGAAATTCATTTTCTCACAGTTTCAGAGGCTGGAAGTGCAAGGTCAAGCGGGCAGCGTGGCAGTTTCTGGTGAGAGCTCCCTTCCTGAGTTATAGATGGCTGCCCTTCTCATTGTGTGCACACATGGCCTTTCCTCAGTAACTGCTTATGAGAAGAGAGAGAACAACTTCTCTGGTGTGCTTTCTTATGGAGACACTAATCTCAGCAGACCAGGACCCCATCTTCATGATCTCATCTAATCCTAATCGACTCCCAAAGGCCACATGTCCAAATGCTATCACATTGGGGTTAGGGCTTCGACATATGAATTTTGGGAGATTCGGTCAATCCATAACACCTCTCCACTAAAAAGAGAGAGAAAACAGTGCCATATATCTCATATCTTCGTGTTCTGATTGATTTGGGCCTCTTTGATGATTTCGGGAGGAGACCTGCAAGCACATTTGTTTATATTCATTCATCTATCCTTCCATCCATAGGGAGAGGTCCTGAGAAAGGAGCTTTAATAGGCAAGTTAGGGCTAAGTTAACTCATAGCTTGAGTTAATAGTGAAGACTTTCTCTAATACAAGCAGGGAAAACTAGGTTCATGAGGACAGACTATGTGAGGCCCTGAACTAGAAATGGGGAGTCAGCTGAATCAGATGCACCCCTGCCCGCAAGGATCTCACTATTTTGTAGACCCAGGGGTGACTCTCTCAGGATACCGACCTAATGTCATGAACATCTTGCTTCTGGACATAAATGTCCTTAGGGATGAGCCCATCATTCACCCTTCTCTTTTGGGACAGGCCTGCATCTAATCCTCAGGCAGGCGATGGTCTGCTTGCCTGACTCCTAAGTGGCTTGTTAGGATGAATCATGTTCCAATTCTCTAAGAGGGTTTACTTGCTGGAAAGAGTATTCCCTTTGATCTTACAGCTTAGAGTGTCTAGGTTTTGTCCAGTTAGTCACGTAGCTGGCGTCAAGCTCTGCCAGCCTTTATTTCTTTGAGGCTACATGGCAGTCAAAGAGTTTGGGCACTAGCCCTGAAGCCAGCACGGTTTGACTTCAACAGCAACTGGAGCCTGAACCTTTTCTCCAGCTCTTTGATAATTGATCAATCAATCAGTCTAGTCTATTTTAAAGTGGCCCTTAGATCTGAGAGGTGATCGAAGGGGTGGGCCTTTATAAAGGACATACTCTCCTCTCCTGAGCCATTCCTACATGGTTAAGAGAGCCATCCTGATAGACTACACTGCCTCAGTGCTTTCCAGTTACAAAGCACATTCATTCTACCATCGCTTTAACCTCTTAAACAGCTCTGAGAGATAGAAAGGATGAGGCAGATGGGTATTAGTTTTGCAAAATAGAAATCCTAACTCCTCAAATGATTTACCCAATCTCTTATGGCATAGAAGTTGTGAGACAAACTAACATTTATCGATGTGCCAAATTCTTTTCATATGCTAACTTATTTAACCTACAAACCAACCCAGTGGAGTATATTTTATTGTGTCCATTCGAAAGATAAAGACACTGAGTCATGAGAGATTAAATAGTTGTTTCAATGTCCCCCAACCCATAGGTAGCTAAGGCAACGCCCACTCCTAGTCTGGTGCTTTTACCTATTATGCTGCATTTTAAACTCCCCAAGCCTGACAATCATGAGGAAAATAGTATTTCTGCTTAGCTGTATTTTGGGTAAGAAGAACCACAAGTGAAAAAGTGGGCATCTCCCCTATTATAGAGAGATTTGGAAAGTTTCTTTCCTTTGTATATGAAATGAAACAAGGCACCGAGACATAAACCCACAGCCCCGTGCACTTCTGTCAGAAGTCTGAGCATTCTAACAACCAGACCTCGTAATCCAAGCCGAGATTCCCCAGGCTTGATTGCACTGCCCAAGACCGCAGACCAGGGTAGCAGCCTCTACGTGGGGAAGGCCACGTCTTCCCAGGCTTGTTGTTTGTTTTCCTCTCCTTATGAGCTCTGTGGTCTGGCAAAGAGCTGGGTATCTCAATGGCGAAGCCACCACAGCGGCCATCCTCCTCAGCCTCCTCAGTTCCTGGTCTGAGTGAACCCGGCTTGATTTCTCAGGCTGACAGAAACGGTAATCCAAATGAACTGAAAGCATTTAACCTGTCAGACAGAACACTGCTAAGTCCAAAGACATGTAGGCCCAAGGTCACTGAACAGGAAGACATTCTTCTGAAAACTGAAAGAATGGGGCAAAGGCTACCACCTCCACAGCCTCTGGTCTTCCCTCCTGACACTCCCTCTTGGGACCTGTGAGAGTTTGCCCGGGGTTATTTGTGGGGTCATTGGGTCTTAGCTCTGACTGACAGTGAAATGGAGAGTAGCTAGGGCTACTGTAGGTCAGGAGCTCAAGTGCTTCATCTCATTTAATTGCCATCTAACTTCATCCTTCTTTGTGAAGTGGCTACTGGAGCCCATCTGACATCCGAGGAAACGGAAGCTCTGACACGCATAGTACTTTGCCTAAAGCAACCGGCTAAACTTGCATTGGAGCCTAAATCTGGTTGGCTGCTAACCCTGTGCTTTTTCCACCATTCCACATTATTCATCAGCACACATGTAGCATGATCTGTGGCTCATAATACTTACCCTATTCCATAAGCCACGGCTATTGAGAGCCAAACCTTGCTCTCAATGACCCTCTTGTTCAACCATTCATCCTTCACCAGACCCAGTACAGGGCCTTGTAAATAGTGCTTTAAATATTTAGATGCACACACACCCCGAGGTTTGTTCTGCCCAAAAGCCAAACCCGCTGGTCATGGGTAGCATTGTCCTGTACCTTGAGCTGGTTGACTCTCTTCACTATATTTCTTGCCTATCCTCTTGGGTAGCAGGCGTACCATTCAACTAGTGAACTCGTCTGCCCAACAGAGTTCTAATCAGGGTTGCAAGGTAAGCTAGGTTATCTGGGGCAGGTTATACAGGACGGTGGTGATTTGGATGCTACAAATTCCCAAATCCATGCTGCAAGGTCTGTTTTCAATCTTCAAGCATTGTAGGCATCTCCTGGGGCTATAAGAAGAATGCTCTCATTTCAGGACAGAGTAGAGCCAAGAGCCAACTTGGCAAAGGCCAGAGGGATATAAATTCAGAGTGACAACCTAAGGAACATGGTTTTAATAGAAACATACTTTTATTTCTTCTCAAATCACATGTCGACTGTCTGTTTGCATGGGGAGACCTGAGCTAAAATGAGGATTGTCAGAATTGGTAATTGAGGGGCTCTGCTTTTCCCCTAAAGCTCCCCTGTCCTCCAGATGACAACTATGAGAGATCACTTGGGTGGCTGGGGACTTAATAAAGTCAGCATTACAGAGCAGCAAGGACAAATGCAGGTGTGATTTGCTTTATGCTGTGGGGTACAATTCTGGCAAAATTCATTCTAGAAAATGTTAACAAGTCCCAGGACTGTGTTGGGCACATGCTAGGTGGCAAATGTTTCAAAGGTGAATAAGATACCTCCTTGAGGAGGTTGTGGTCCAATGGAGAAGACACATCTGTAAAGTATTAACTAAATTAGAAGAACTGCAGGTGTCACAGTAGACATCTCTGGGCCTGGGATGGGGAGTGGAGAGAAGGCAACTTCACAGAGAATGCCTGGTAAGGCTGAAAGGTAGTTTGCATGATGAAGAGGGAAAGGCGTGCTCCGGGAAAGTGGAGGAATTAAAAAAGAATGGAGCGATGGGGAACTAATGTAATATAGCTTGGCTGAGCCCCAGGTTGTGTTTTTTGGATATGGTGGAGAATTAGGAGATATCCCTGGAGAATTAGATGGAGGTTAGATCATGCATGGCCTCATACACCACACTAAGAAGCCCGGACTGTCCCCTGTGGCAATGAATGGCATGGGAGTGATGTGGTCAGAAGTGTGCGGTGGGACAATCACCTTGGCTACAGTGTGGTGGGTGAAGGAGACTGGGATCCAGGAGACAAAAAGAACAGAAATGGGGCTGATATAGTGGTATAGGCAGGAGATGATGAGGGTGTGACCAGGACAGGACAGTGGGAATGAAGAGGCACGGGGATTAGGGAGATGGCGAAAAGGCATCTTTCAGAGATTGCTGTGATGTTACCTTGCAGAGAAATCACCTGTTGTCTACCAAAGACCTTCCTAGGGTCTCAGGACCTCAGGATACTCCCCTTGCTGTGAGATGCTTTGGTAAAGAGATATTCGGAGTTTCAGAAATGAATGGATCCTCATGTACATATAAGGGTTTATGTTTATAAAGCTCCTTCATGAGCATTATCTTTTTTTGTCATTACAGGAGTCCCCAGAAGCACAGATTATTAGTATTTACAATTAAATTTTCCTTTTTCTGATTATATAAAATATAGAAACAATAATTGTAGAATTCTTGAAATCCTTTTTAAAAAGGGGGTAGGGAATTAGAATTACCCTAGAACCCAGATTGATAATTAGTTAATATCTTGGTAAACCAATTTCTTACAACACAATGTTAAGTGGAAAAAAAAAAACCAACTATATTTCAATACCAATTTTATAGCAATAACAACAAATGATACTTTTCTAGCTTTTATTGCGGTTACAAAATTGAGATTGAAATATATTTTTTTATACTTTTTCTTTTTTTTGCATTAGATTGCAAGCATTTTCTATGTTAATCAAATTTCCAAGCCTAATTTTTCATTGTCACATAGTATTCTAACATACAAGTATGCTATAATTTATCAAAAACAATTATTGGCTGATAGGTGTTGAATATTTAAATTCTTTCCATACATGGATATTTGCTCTCATAAATATGCCTTGCTAAATACCCTTTAACATACCTTTACCCCTTTTTCATTTCTAGTTATTTCCTTAGAATAAATTCCTAGAAGTGGGTTAAAGGATATGAGCTCATTTCAAAGATCTAATGTTTGTTGCCAAATTTCTCCCTGGACTTGTTTATTCCAATTCATCACACCTATCCACAATGAAATTACCAGCTTATATTATCCACCTTCATCAGCACTGATCACTATCTTTTGACAAATCTTTGTCAATCGAATATGCATAAATGATTTCTTATTATTGGATATCTTATTATTATTTGTATATCCTTATCACTAGTGTGGTTGAATTTTTTTTCTCATTTGATGGATAAGAAAATCGAGGGTTAGTGACTTGTCTGTAACACGGACCCAGTAAGTGGCCAAGAGCGGACTGTAAGCCAGCCCAGCCAGACCCCTCGGGCAGCCCTCTTGCCACTATATGAGACTGTCTCTGGCTTCTCTGTGTTGACCGGTTTTCTTTTCATGAGAGTCACATCCTCGGGAGCTCCTGGTCTGCATGCAAGAGCATACCCTTCCTCCAGAGGGACAGTGGCTCCCTCGGCCTGTCAGAGAACCCAGCAATGGGGACAGTTCATGCTGTGCTATGCGTGGAGGCCCCACGTATGGTATGTGCTAAGATGGCTGGTTCCCATGGAACCCCTGGATGGAAAACGAACCCATGTTCTTTAGAGAAAGAAAGTCAGGCTGTCAGCTCTCTGCCGAAAAACCTTCCTCGTTCCCTCATTGCTTTTAGGATCTGGCCCAAGCTCTGTAGTCTGGTGTGCAAGGCCCTGCGTGCCTGTCCCAGTCTACACTGCCATGGCCTCTCCAGCCAGCATCACTTGCTCACGCTGCATGTCCAACATTTGCAGCTGCTGGAAATGTCAAGCCTCAGTGCTGGAATGAGGAATGTAACGTCATTGCTGCATGGCAGTCTACACTGCCATGGCCTCTCCAGCCAGCATCACTTGCTCACGCTGCATGTTTTCTTAGAACCTCCCTGTTTCTTGTCCTTCTGGCCTCAGTTTCAATGTCGCCTTCTTCAAGAAGCTTTTCTGTGCTACCACAGCCCTCTTAGCTTACTCCAGCTAAAGTTCTTCCCTGAGGGTAGGATTGGCTGTTTATTTGTCTGCCTACTCACCCCTGAGCCAAGCACCTGCACAGCCTCGGCTGAGCGGTCGCACATTCTAAAGGTACGTGGACTGAATGCGTGTTGGAAGTCCTACAGAGAACGTCAGGATTCCATTTGAGATTGGCCCCAGATTCCTCCACTCATGCAACGAGTGTTCACTAAAGGGCTACAATGGGCCAGACGCTCTTGGGCACAATGACGTTACATTCCTCATTCCAGCACTGAGGCTTGACATTTCCAGCAGCTGCAAATGTTGGCGGCTTTCAGCTGTGTCCCTCCTTGGGAATGTCCTCAGCCAAAGAGAACTGCCTAGCCCAAGGTCTCACCCTGGAGGCAGACGTCATGCGAGACAGGTCAAGGGGAGGGTGTCTGTAGAAGCCCAAGCCCCTTGTTTCAATTTGGAACAACTCTTTTGTGGCCACTGCATTGCAGTTAGACTTCTCCACCTGCTTGGTCCTGCTTCTCTCACTCCTCCATAGGGCTTAATTCCAAACACTCTCCAGTAAATTGCTTGTATGCAAATCTCTGTCTCAGAGTCTGTTTGCTCAGGGAGCCCACCCTGAGACAATGGTAAGCCAAACAGACATGATACTTGCCTCGGGGCTGCCTTTGTCATCAGCTCCACCTTCGTCTCTCCCCAGGGATAAACCAAGAATATGTAGCCTCAGTACATGGCGCTGGAGGTAACACTTGCCAGTGGCCTGAACAAAGGCTCTTGCAGCCACTGCGTTCCCTGCAGCCATCATTACAGCAAGAACGAAATGGACTCTGCAGCTTGCAATCACTCGAATTTGTTCCTTAAACACGTTATTAGAGCGCCTTTGTGTCCAAGGTCCCTGTGTTGGTGGTGGGGACAGATACCTAAGGTGTAGCTCTCAACTTCTAAAACCACCGTCTGGAAGGGAAGATGGACAAGTAAGCAGACAGTTGGGGACATATGGAGATAAGTTCCCTGGTGAAGCCCTCCAGAGTGCTGTGGGAGCTCAGAGGAGGTGGCGATGGCCTACTTAGGGGGCCAGGGAAGGATTCCTAGAGGAGCAGAAGGAGGGGAGCAGGGCAAGGGTGGTGTTAACGGGAAAGAGAGGGGAAAAGAGTTTCAGACTGAAGTACTGGGTATGTAAAAACACGAGCTGGAGTGAGCGAACAAGCTCATGTGCGTCCATCACTTCGTGGAGCTCCGTGGCAGCTGAATGAGGCTGTCGCAGGGACCTTCCCGCTGTTTTATAGATAGAGAAACTCAGGCTCTGGGGGCATCGACGGCTTATACACAGCCATGAGAGCGCGTTATCTGTCATCTGAACCTGAGTTTTTTTGAAACTAAATCAATGGCTCTCTCTGTTGCACCGGTCAGCAAACACTGTTTTTCTTTAATGGCCAGCATTGTGGCCAATGAGGATTAAAAGGAAGATAATATCAAGGTTTGACTCTGAAGTGCTTGCATATAAGATTTAAACAATTGATAATGTCACAGGACAGGTTGGAATAAAGGCCCATGCAAATGCCCTGGGACCACTGCAGAGGTGAGCTCCAGAGAACTGTCCTTAGCCCTGTTTAATATTTGGTACCAGTGATTTGGACAGAGACATATAAAGTCCGCTTATCACATCTGTGGCTGACACACAGCTGGGAAGGATAGAAAAAATGATTGATGACAAAATCAAACTTCTAAATGATCTCAGTTGGCTGGAACGATGAGCCAAATCCAGTTAGAAGATGTGCAGCAGGGGTCCATGCGAGGGCCGGCATTTCCCTTCAAAACGTCGACTGTGCAAGAATAGGAGAGGGGAGCCCGGCCTGGCCCCCCGCCAGAAGGGAGAGATCCAGGGGCTTCGCCACACCAAGTGTTTAAAATGTAACAAACTCGCATGCCCTTAGTCTGTGTGAAGATTAAAATCACAGTTGTGGCTCACATTTAACGGGACATTTTATGAATCACTTTGGAGGTGGCCTGGTGATGGGGGACAGCATCGTCAGCTGGAGGAGGAAGTTATTCATTTCTTTATCTGGGCAATGCTCCCTGTGAGCTTTCCTGGACAACATGGAGTATTTGCTGAGGACAGACTTGGACCTGGCAGAAGGACTTGCACTTACACTCTGCCATGTATCAGTTGTGTGACTTTGGGAGAGTCGTGGAGTATTGCTGGGCGTCAGTGTCCTTATCAAATGGGCACCCGCGTTTCAATCTCATAGGGTCTTGAGAGCAATGACTGAGATCATGTACATAGAATGCTGAACACAAAACTTGACCTGAAGTTAGTATTACAAAAAATTAATAATGCTTACTGTTAGTATCCAGCCAAATCCAGTGATGTCTATAAATAAGAAGCAGGATCCCAAGCCCCTTGGGTCAGGGCTCCAGTCTTCAGGTGGGTTTCAGGATAGGATGATTTTAGGATGATTTTTTCCTCCTGTAATTATGCCCGTGTGTGTGTGTGTGTGTTTGTGTGTGTCTGTCTCTCTCTCTATGATAAATTTCAAGATGGAGGAAGGACCCAGCCCCCAAATCACTGAGGCATTAAACAGAGAAGAGAGATAGTCATCTGAATTAGGGTCAAAAGTCAAAGTTGTATTGACAGCCAGGGAGATGTGGGGCTGATTTCCATATTCCGGGCTGGGATGTCTGTTCTTAATATACTTTGTTTCAGATAATGGTTGATTTCGTGGCCCCTGGGTCTCAGTTGCCTCATCTGAAAAGTGACAGAGTTGGACCAAATTAGTGGTTTTCAAATATACATGCTTGGAAGGTGCTGGTTTGTTTTGAAGTCAAGTCCATGACTTCCCACTCAGATAAATTCCCGATGGCTCCATGTTAGACCATCGGAGAGATAAAGTGCTCCTTGCCTTGGGTGGCTATAAAGAAAAAAATGCTGGCAGACTCTCTCCTGCCACCCTCACCATCCACACCCCTGTAATACTGTAACGAGTTTTCTTCTTGGCTCAGGGGAAAGGAAGAGGGAGAAGCGCTGGATATGGTGAAGTCGCGGTGCTTACACACTTCTCTGAGTGTGCCCAGGGCGTTATGGAGTGAGGCAGTGAGAGTGTATACTTTCCGTTTCCATCAATACATCTCTCTGAAATTTTATTTTTGATGACAGTATTAATAATAAACTACCTGCGGACTCACGCAATACTATATATATATATATATATCTCTTATGTCCATTGCAATTTCTGTCACCAAAACATGATCTATAGCATAAATAATAAAATACAATAAAATACAATAAATAATAAAATACAATTTTCATTGTACTTTTATTTTAACATTAAAAGCATATCCCTTGAAATAACAGTGTTAGATTGCCAACTGTCTTTTCTTGGAAAAGATGGTTTTCCTTCTGATATTATGGCTTTCCCCTTTAAAGGGGGAGGAGTGTATCATTTTGATATGATAATATGATAATCAATTATCAATATGATAATCGATGTAAGATGGTTTTATTTTTATTTTTAAGTTATTTTTAACTGTGTTACTTGGAAGAATAGAAGGTTAACAACCTTATAATTGTTTCCTTCTTTCAAAAGTTTCACCTGGTCCATGAAATACAAAAAGAAAAAAAAGCCTGAAAACGAATTTAGGAAGAGTTTATGCATTATATCCCTCAAGTGAGGAGGTGGGTAAGGATTTAAAATTATTAAATAAAACACATAGTTGTGATGGTTGATTTCATGTATCAATGTGCTTGCACCACTGGGTACTTAGGTATTTGGTCAAACAGTATTCTGGGTGTTTTTGTGTTGCAGGAAGCGACACCCAACGGAGGAAATTGGACCTTGGACGCTCAAGACAACTTTGTTAGAGGAAGGAGGATTTATTGCTGGCAGAGTGCGTGAGGCTTTAACAGCACCAAAGCACAAGCTCCCCTTGGTTAGTTTTCTTACATCATATATACCTCTGCAGTGTCCATGCAAGGGGCGCGTGATTCCTTTGTCTGAGGTTCTACGTGCACCTCCTGACTCAGGATGGGAGGCGGGGTTTCAGGTGGGGACTGCAAGGGGGAAGGAATTCCCGGACCACCAGTCCTATCTATTTACAGATCGTTTCTCTCATATGTGTGAGAACAGTTTCCAGAAGGCCATTCAGAGATCTATAGGATGTGTTTACTCTATAACTGGCTGAGTAGGTCATTTCTGTAAACCCTTCCCTTTGCATTTCTCAGATGTCTCCTCTCTTATTTGGATGAAATTAACATTTAAATCAGTAGGAGACTGAGTGAAAAAGATTACCATCCCTAAAATGAGTAGGCCTCATCCAATCAGTTGAAGGTCTGCCTGAATAGAACAAAAAGGTTGACAATCCCTCAAGGAAGAGCGAATTCTTCCTGTCTGACTGCCTTCAAACTCAGATATTTGTTTTGTGTTGTTTTTCTGACTTTGGACTTAAACGGAAACATTAACTCTTCCTGGGTCTCAGGCCTTCGGACTCAGCCTGGAACTAAACCATCCATTCTCTCTGGGTCTCCAGCTTGCTGACTCACTCTGCAGGTCCTGAGACTTAGCCTCCATAATTGTTACATGAGTTAATTCCTTATAGTCAATCAATCAATCAATCAATCAACTCCTGACTCCTGAACATAGTGTATTTAGAATCCACCAGGCTTCATCTCCCTCAATATAGGGCTCAGGGTTCCCTACATACTTTATGTCAAACATAAATAGCCACTTTTCCTTGGAACCTGCCTCCTTCACTTAACCCACTCTATTCATTCCAGTTAAAATGACCTCCTTCCCATTTTATCTGTATCTGTCAAAATCTCACATTCTTGAAGGCCAATGTCGCACATCACTGCCAAAAGAAGCCTTCTCTACTCTTCCTCCTCTGACTGCACGTGATCTTTAAGTCCACATAGCATGTAACCATCACTTCTTGGCATCACATTCTGCCTTATTGTGCATTTCACTGTGTATGTCTCCTTCTGCCCTTCCCATTAGACGGACAGAAACTGCATGAGAGCGGGAGCTGTCTTTTTCTCTTCCTCCTGGTCCGAGCACAGCTAATAAACACGGGGTGAGTTGAATGGAACTGAACACTTGTCCCTAGGTCATCTGACTCAGACAACCCACACAGAATTGCTGCGTCCTAAATTTGAGCAGGAAACCTCAAAACATCAAATGTCATCTCCTGCTGTCTCCCTGAAATGGCCCTGTCTGAACTGGTTTTCTTTAGCTGAAGCCATGACAAGACCTGAGGTGTGAGTGGGAAGAAAACAAGAAAGTCAAGTTTTCAAAAACAGTGAGAGGTGTTGGCATAGATTTTTCTGTGGTTTGTGAAGAAGACACGTTCACCTCTCTCTTATTTACTCAGGAGACGCAGAACCTGGTTGCTAAACAAAGTACCCCTGGCAACCCGCTAATTATAGATGGATACACGCACACAGCTGAGCTTGGCATTCAAGGCTCTGGGTGATCTTACCCCAACCTGCAGTTACAATCTTATTCCTCCTCCTCTTTAGCTCCCAACTTCAGCTCAGTGCCACCTAACGAACAGTTGTCATGCCCTGTACTGTGACAGGAAACCAGAAAGGCATTGGAGATACCAGGACGGAGAAGACCCAGCCTATTCCTTTGAGAGGAACATTAGGTGGTTCTCAGGAAGGAGTGACACTATCCAACAGGAAAGGGAGAAGGAAGATGCACTGAGACTGCACCGCACTGCAGAAAACAGCGATGCCAAAAGACAACCGGGCTTGAATGTTTGTAGGTTCCATAGGTGCTAAACGAAGTGCATTTTTAAGTAAATTTATACTTATTTTCTAGTGATTTTAATCACACTTGAAAATTGCATCTTTTTTGATTTATAGTAACCTTGGTCAAATTATTTAATCTGTCCAAGCCATGGTTATTCATCCTTAAAATGGATGTTAACATACATAGTAGCTATCTCAAAAAAGTGTTTTACATCAACAGTGGATAAAAATGCTTCACAAATTATCAAATATTATTTTATTTTCACTAGTTTCTTTGCACATGGTATAAGGCAATGCTAGTTAGGCTGTAGGGAAACATAGTGGTGGAAAATAACTAGGACCTCTTCCAAGTCACATTCATGAATTACTTGGTGACTCCACATAGATCACTTTATTTTTTCTATTCCTCCCATGTGCCTAATTTAGAAGACAGGGAAGATTGTATCTGCCTTATATCTACCTCCTCCAAAGACAGAGAAGATGATTTAGAGTCTAGGAGACAGTGGGTACCTATGGGAAAAATGGAAGGCAGTATTTTTCATCATTCTCTTTCCCTCTCGTTCCATTTTTATTTTTTATTTTTTGGTCTTTGCCAAAGACAGTTTTTCATAATATGTTTTTACTTTCTAAGGCTGGCAAGACCTCCAACTTGGAAAACAAGAGTACTTAACTGCGAGTATGACCTGGTTTTGATTTCAAACTAGGAGAAGCATGACAATTATGTTGAGGACGAAAGATGCATTTCTACCTTAGAAGTAAGTACAGCACTAGGCAGATGGCTGTAGTGGAAAGAACATTAGAATTGGGGTCAGGACACCTGGGTTTGAATTCCTGTTCTGTTTTTCATTAGCTCTTTGACATTGAGCAAATTAATTCACTTCTCTGGTTCTTGCTTTTCTTGTATATAAAATAATAACAGCACCATTTATCTTAGAAGGTTTCAAGGTACTCAGTATATCTGCTCTTGTAGCTCATGCATTTGGGAGAGGATGTTGTGTAGAATGCTACTTCAGCTCTGTAAATCTCAATGCCTCATGGAGAAACATCTGTACCTTTTCTTCCCTATCTTCACTCACTCTCATGGTAATCTAATGTTTTATGGTCTTAAATACCATCTATTGTTTATGATTCTCATGTACCTGGATACTCTACATGTCCACTTGAATGGATAATAAGAATCTCTAACTTAACATGTGCAATGCTGAACTCCAATCTCCCCTCCCCAATCTGTTTTACCTATAATTATTCTCATCTCTGTGAATAGCGGTTTCCTTCAGTTGCTTAAACTCAAAACCCTGGAGTCTTTCTTGACCCCACTCTCTCAAACCCACATTCAAATTATCAGTAAATCCTGGAGGCTGTCTCTACTTTCATAATATATTCCAGAACCCCATCACTTCTCATCACCTCTGATGCTGTCATCTCAATCCAGGACACCATTTGCTCTCACCTGAATTCTTGCAATGGCCTCCTGACTAGTTTCTCTGCTTCTGCACTTGCTCATTTAAAAACTCTCCCTAACACAGCAGCCGGTGGCATCCTATTAAACATAAATAAATCCAATCCTGCCACTCCTCTGTTCAAAACCTTCCCAAGATGTTCCATTCTCACAGAGTCAAGCTGAAGTTCTGACGGCAAGGTTGGGCTCCGTACCTCTCCGATCTGACTGTCTTCTCTCCGCCCACACCGGTCTCTTTGGTGCCTCTGAACACCCCAGGCTCTCTCCTGCTCAGGACTTTTACTCTGGTGGTTTCCTCTGCTTTTATTACTAGCCTTCCAAATAGGTCTATGTCTCTGTCTCTGTCTCTCTCTCTCTCTCTCATCTCTTTCAATCTCTGTTCAAATGCCACCTTCTCAGCAAGACCTTCTCTGACCACCTCATTTAAAACTGCACCCTAACCCCTGCCCTCCTGACCCCTTCCCCACTTTGTTCGTATCAGAGCACTTTCCACCTCACAACTAGAATGTAAATTCTGGGACAGCAGGTAGTTTGTTTGTTTCTTTGTTTATTCACTGATTTATTCCTCTTAACCATGCCTGGCCCCTAGTAGGTACTTAACAAGTATTTGTTGAATGAATGAATGAATAATTAGGACATTCTACTAAAAGGAACATCAGTGCATGAAAACAATCATTGGTTACATTATCTCCATTATACAGACTAATAAAGCCCTGAAAGATTAAACAATTTGCTTACGTTTCTACAATGGGTGTGTTTATGGTCAGATTAAATCAGGGTTCATAGTGTTCAAGTCCATACTCTTTCTATTATGCTACGAAACAGGATACACTTGAAAAGGAACTTAAAATTTATGCTTAAAAAATTGTTTTTAAATTTCTGGCCTTACCTCTGCGCATAGTTCCTTCAGCCTCTGATATCTATGGGGATGTTTAGGTAAGAGGATTCTGTGCCCAATACACATCCTACAGAAAGATCTGTACATGTGCTGAGCCCTGGCTCTGTTCCCAAACACAGCCTTCCCTGTCACCTCTCAACTGGGGCATGAGAGTGTGGACAATCAGGCCAGGGGAGGGCTGGTGTTTCATGCAATCATGCAAATGACTATGCTACTCTGCGTTGAAGAGTCCCTTGGCTTCACGTCCCGGTCCCTGATGCCTGCTTCCCCGTCAGGCGGGCTCCCGTCTCTAGTCTTCTGAAACAACTTTTTTCCTTTCTTCACACAGCTTTCGCTTTCCTGCTCTTAGCTTGATGTTGTGTCTGGCCACACAGGCCATGTCGGCTATTTTTACTGACAGCAGTCACCAGCCCATATGGTTCCCATTACCACAAACTGTTACCTTCACTGAAACCAGTTTGCAAATGAGTGGACTGCAGACAACAGGGAGGCCAAGTCCACATGGCCACTCGCCAGGCTCCCAGAATTGGCCTGGACAGGTATGTTGGGCTTGATGAATGTCCTTTAAAACCAAATTAGGTTGGACAAAATGCTGATTAATTACTCACATATATATATATATTTTCTTCTCCTTTTCCTCCATGTTCAATTCAGTAGGTTTTCAATGGGGTCAAGTTTCAAAGGCAGGCTGCTTTTTATAGGGAGACAAATTGGAGTTTTGTTTCTTTCCATTTTAGGAGCTTGCTCCATGATGATATCTCGATGGGACATGATGTATGTTAACCCCTTAGGGAATGACAAAAAATGACACACCACCATTGGTGCAGAATATACAAGTGGATTCTAAGAACCATTGCCTCCAGGAAGATGGTTAGAGACCCCCAGGTCTTCGGTGAAATTACTAACATCTCCTTCAGGATAAAAAACACTTTATAATTCATAAAACATTTTCAAACACATCATCTTGAATTTCGCAACCTTGCTGTGAGACTGGGTTTTCCATTTGCATTTCGAGGCTCTAACTGACTTTCCCAAGGCAACGTGGCTAGTAAGAGCCTGCGACAGGATTCAATCTCAGCTCCCCTGACTTCAGGCCAGAGCACGTGCCCCATACCACAGCTGTCTGCGTGGCCTGAAACAAACCAGGCAGGGCTTATTCAAAGATATAACCCAGCAGCTCACCATGGGGCCTGATGGGGCATGTTGCATCGAAACCAGAAGTTGGCATTGAGGCCCAGGCTCGCTATGGCACTATAAAACTCCTGTCACTCCAGCCGGATGACACCGAAATGGCGTAAACAAAAGGCTTCTTCCTGTGGTGTAGAATGTCACCTTTCCAGGGCCCAGGATCTCTTATAATGCACTGAGAGGAAGCCTTCTGGAGCGGTGGGTAGGTGACAGGGAGTACTCCAGATGGAGGATGAGACTAGAAGGGCAAGACATTCTAAGACCACTTCCGGCCTGACTATCTGTGATTTGCACCCTCTGCCCAGGCCCTCCATGGTCTGCCCAGGCCTCTCCTTCCTCGCCCACCAGTTTGCAGTTCTACTTGTGTCTTTTTTGCTCCTCAGACACACAGTTCTTTCCTACTTCAGGGTGTCTGGGTACATTCGTTGTTCTCTTTACCTGTTCTTTGTAAGTCAGACTTTCCACATCGATGTCCTCATCTCAGAAAGTCCTTCCTTGGACACTGAGATTGAATAGTGAACTCTCCGCTTCCTCCCCTCCCTCCCAAAAAAAAGATGTTCATGTCTCAACATCTGGAAATGGTGAAAGTGACCGTATTGGGAAAAATGGCCTTTGCAGATGTAATTAAGTTCAGAATCTTGAGATGAGATAATACTGGGCTTAGAGTGAGCCCTAAATCCAAAGACAGGTGTCCTTAGAAGAAGGAGAGAACGTAGAGACACACAGGGAGAAGGGGGCAAAGTGAGGCTGGAGGGAAAGATTGCAGTTATGCAGGCCCAAGCCAAGGAATGCTGATAGCCACCAAAAGCTGGGCAAGGCAAGGATGATTCTCTCCTAGAGCCTTCAGAGGGAGCACAGCCCTGATGACACCTGGATTTCAGATGTCAGCCCTCTAGAACTGTGAGAGAATAAATTTCTGTTGTTTTTAAGCCACCAATTTGTGGTAATTTGTGACAGCAGTCCTGGGTAATAATACGGCCATCTAATTTAATGAGCATCCCCTACCCTCCCCATATACACAGGGACACTGTCTCACTGTTAATTCCGTGTTTGAGCCTTTCGTGCCTATAATCAATCTCTAAATATACCTCCATTTGCGATGACCTGTGTTTTGTCTTTATTCCCATTTCTCGAAGGCCGGGACCATGCCTGTCTTTCTCACCTTTACACAGTTTCTAGCACATTGCCGCCATATAGCAGGTGTCCAAAAATATAGAATAAACAAGTTCTGACTTTTCTGGCTTCATATCACTCCCTATGCTCCTCCACACTTCACTCCTGCTACACTCCTCCTCCCCCCGCCCCCCACTGCCTTCTTGTTTCTCAGTCCCCCGCCCACCCCCCCTACACACGCGCCCTTCTTCCTAGGAGGCTGCCAGCCCCTTCTCTACCTGGCAAACTCCATCCAGTTCTTTAAGACCGAGCACGGAGCCTTCCGGTGGAAGCATGGCCTGATTCCCTTCCACATGGCCCATGGTTCCCGTCTCTGCTGCAGTGTGTCGGAGAGGAGACGAAGGTCCGGGTACCTGACTGACTCCCCACTAGGCCCCAGGCTCACTGAGAGGCCAGGTCCATGTAACACATCTGTAACCCAGCACCCTGCACAAGGCCTAGCACCGAATATGCACTTCACACAAGCATGTTAAATAAATGAGTCTTTGCAGAAAATGACTATTATAATCTATTTTTTAAAAAATAGACCCTATTTTTTAGAACAGTTTAGATTTACAGAAAAATTAAGAAGATTTACAGTCTCCAAATACCTGGCACTCAGTTTCCCCTATCATTAACATCTTACACGAGTATGGTACATTTGTTACAATTAATGAACCAATATTGACGTATTATTATTACTAGTGAAAGTCCATGTTTTACTCAGATTTCCTTAGTTTTTACCTAATTTGTTGTTGTTGTTATTCCAAGGTCCTAACCAGGAAACTACATGACATTTCGTCACCATGTCTCCTAAGGCTTCTCTTGGCTATGACAATTTCAGACTTTCTTTGTTTTTGATGACCTTGACGGTTTTGATGAGTAATAGTTAAGTATTTCGTAGAACACTCCACTATTGGAATTTAACGTTTTTCTCATGATTAGACTGGGGTTATAGGTTTTTAAGAGGAAGATCTCACAGATATAAAGTGCCATATCATATCATCATATTATATCAAGCGTACATACTATTGACATTATTTATTGCTGTTGACAGTGACTTTAATCTCTTCACTAAGGTAGTGTCTGTCAGGTTTCTCCACTGTAAAATTATTTTTCCCCCTTTCCATACTGTATTCTGGAAGGAAATCACTATCAGCAGCTACAATTCATTTTAAGCTTTAATTGTGCTTTGTCTTAATAAGTAGTACTTTAAATAACATCCACCATTGATTAACTGTCACAACGTTCTAAATGGGAAATTGAGGGTCAGGTACATTAAACTATATTCCCAAGGTCATAGAGCTAGTAGAAATAGAGACAAGTTCAGTTAGATCTGTCTCCAAAATCTGACCTCTTCACCATGCCCCCGAGTACCAATGATCTGGATTCTTAATATGGCCTTCCAAGTGTCCTGGGTTTCACTCTGCTGAGAGTGAAATAGAAGCTTGGGTTCAGGGAGCAATAATTTATCATCTACACTGTTTTTGGAAGCAATTTAACATGGAGATCAAGCCCACGTACCAACATAAGCCTCTTTATGCACTGCCAACACCATAAGCAAAAGTCATAACCTCACGTCAGCTCTGCCTGACACACTTCGGGGCTGTCAAACTCTAGTTTTGGCAATCTAGCTCAAGTATATAAAATGAGAGGAGTGGGAGGGCAGAAAGTGCTTTAAGATTATTTTTAAGGGCACAGGGAGGAAATGCAGTGACTTACTGCAGGCTGGCTACCCAGGAAGATACTGGCAGAGCTGGAACTCGAAACAGTGTCTTCAGTTTGGCTCAAGACTATTTTTATTTAAGACAGGTGGCCTTCAAGAAGTAATGTCACGGCTGATCGCTGTGCACACTTGGCAGGCTCCATGGGTAAGAGCAGGGACTGAGAAATGCACTTCCCATCACTGACGTACTGTTGCCTTTATACCACCCTGGTGTCATTTGGGGGGCCGTGTTGGAACACGTAATTAATCTCTTATGAGGCTCATCTGTCCTCCACGAATAAATCCTTAGGCTCTATGTTAACCAGTTAGGTATTTCATAGGTGTATATAAAAAGGAAGCACAACGGTGTATATATAAAAAAAGATGAAGTACTAAAGAAAGAAGGGGAGATTCAATGATCTGAGATCTGTCATCTTCCCTTCTACCAGGAAAGACATCCTGCTTCTCAATGAGGTCATTTCCAGAGCTTAAGAATGAGGACCAATGAGATAGGCTTGCAGGCCCGCTGGTCTATGTGACTACACACAGAAATGAGGTGACATGGGTTAGACATGTTTTATTTTATAGAATTCCACGGGATCATTTCAAGGGCGACTATGATAAGTCAAGGGCAACTAAAACTGTTCCAAGTAGATTCTTTTTAAGGTAGTTGTATAATAAGAATCTCTATTATGACAAAAATTTGTAGAGAAATTTGTCTCCCATATCATCTCTTGTGTATTTTCTTATAAATTTGATATGATTGTCCCTATTTTACAGAGGGATAAATTAAAGCTTAGAGAATTTAAATCTCTTACCTAAGGCTATGAAGCTAAACCTGGACTCAAGATTTCGACCATGATTTTTTGACAATTTGCTGGTGATCATCGTTGTCTCCTATTTCTGTTTATAACACAATACATATTTATTCTATATATCTCATGCTGCATTTAAGTCCAGATATTCTAATTAAGTAAAAACTGAAGATGCAACTTCAGGAGATGGATGAGGTATTCTATTTGCACAAACTGAAAAATAAGAAGGGGAGTGGGGAGCTGAAGAATTTGGGGTGGATTCTTATGGTATTTTGTTGCTCCAGAGAAGGCCGAAGATGCCAGATGTACTAGGGAACTGGCTGAGAAAGAAGAGAAAAATAAGTTATAAGGAAAGCTTGAGATCAGGTGAGTTTTAAGATGAGGGAAGGAACAGGAGGGCATCTGATTCATTTGCACTAACCCAGCACTGCCATGCACGGCCCTCAGACGAGTGCTGGTTGAATGAATGAATGAATGAATGATAATTGAAGAGGTAGGTTGAAGCAATAACTGGTTCACCTTCTTAGGACTTTTCTTTCTGGGACAGATTTCAAACAAGGTTTTTTTCCAGAATAAATATAAAGGCCAGTTATAAAGAAGGACTCTCTGGAAATAATAGAGGGACGCAAAGCGTAACCTGCTCAGTGGTGCTGCGAGTGGGCGGGACCTTCTTTTGTTAGTGGATCAAATGGATACAGAAGAAAGACGATGACACAGTGCCAACAAAATTTGGGGGGCCAATGATTAGAAGAGTCATGTCTTAAGAACATTCATAAGACTATAAAGACTGACAGAGATAATAATAAAAAATGTAACTAATTTTTAAAAATGCAACTAAATTCCAAGCATCAGTCTAACCTCAAAGTGAGAAACCAAAGTACAGGGG
Organism: Pteropus medius; assembly: GCF_902729225.1. Lineage (NCBI taxonomy): Eukaryota > Metazoa > Chordata > Mammalia > Chiroptera > Pteropodidae > Pteropus > Pteropus medius. The sequence goes on from NW_024344374.1 coordinate 3,334,851, forward strand.
GGACTGGACAAGGGGTCTGAGGGAAGAGGCATTTTACTTCCCCTCCAGAGAGCTTGTGGGGCAGACATTGAGTCAAAGAGGGCTACACTTGAGAAATGCTCCATGCTCATCAAAGGAAGATTTTGAATATGAGGAAAATGAGGTGGTTTCCAGATGACAAGCAAATTCTATTAGTCACTAAATGAAGCCACTCTCGCTCCCATTTTCAAGATCCATCTTTGTTTAAAAACAAACTAAATGAGCTCTCCTAATATGTGGTTTCTGGTTACAGACATGACCATAGACTCAACTCACCAGCCCCACCTGATCCTCTCTCGAGGGCCTGGGAGTCTGGGATGAGGGATAGGAGGAGAGGAGGGGGACAAAAGGAATGAGGTTCCCTGGAGAACAGTGCTAGAAAGGAGAAACAATACTGGCAAGAAAAGCTTATTTGCTCTGTGTTGGGCACTACACATGTTTTTACATAGATCACCTCATTTCATCCTTACCGCGGCTGTGTGATATGGGCACATATATTATTTCCATTTTATTATTGAAGAAACCGAGGCTCAGAGAGATTAAATAATTTATCTAAGATCATACAACTCATGAGCACAGAAGCAAAGATTTGACTCCAGGTTCTACGTCCTTAATTACTGTGGTGACTGCAACTCTCTATCCTTTCCTGAGCATCAGCAAAAAATTGATTGGTATCGGTAAAGCATGCATCACTTGGGAAATAAAAAGTCACTAAAACAAGAGATATTGAAGAAAAACTAGAGAATAAAGTATCTAGCAGACTGCTTTGCATATAGTAGGTCTAAATCAACGTTACTCTTCCTTTGACCCTCTATCCGTTACTCAGGGGCCTAATCCTACTGCTTCCTTTGGCAAATCGAGAGAAGACTTATTAGTGAATATTGTTTCCTAAGGTTCCCTTAGCATGGATATACACACTCAAGTGCTCATTATACAGACAAGCGAGGAGAGCTCTTTGAGACCAGGGGTCTGGGCCTGGTGGATGTGCACCTCAGGTCCGCGGTGGGTCACAAGACACAGGCACGCTTCCTTCTTGCTCTCTGTTGGTCTCTACTCCCTGAAAGAACTTTCATAGAAATATGTTTTAATAAGTGAACTAGTAATTTTTCTTCCGCCACAATTTACTCTATTATACAATTCTCACACACATAGGATCCCTTGTGAATAAGATTTAAGTAATCTGGAATTCAATGCACACAATTTATCTGTGATAAATAGTAAGAGAAAGAAACTGGCAGTGAACATGGATAAGGGAGGTAAGTAGCTGGCAGAGCAGGATTCAAGGTGTCTGCTAGTGCTTCACATATAGCAGACGATGAAGAAACACTTTAAGGGTCACAAGAAAAACTAGAAAACTATAAACATTCACAATCCTACTCTCTTTCCCTTTTCTTCAGCCCACTAAAAGCAATTCTATCTTTTGCTAACCAGTTTCTTCCCCCTTTCCACCTGTATCAGGCAGGAAAGTGTTCAGCTGTAAGAAAAAAAGAGACACCAAGACACAGTGGCTTAAATATTCAGAGGGTGATTTTCTCGTATATACTAAGTCTGGCTTCTGGAATTGGTTCAACGCTTCATCAATGTCAAGACCAGGGATCATGCAGTTCCTTTGGCCTTGAATTCATGCTCAGCGCCTCAGAGTCAAAAAAGGCTGCCTAGCTCCAGGTATTGCATTTATTTCGAGTCAGAAAGAAGAAGAAAGGGGTAGCACACACCACATATGTCTCTTTTATCAGAAACACTAGTATTTCCCCAGAAGCTAAAAGAAATATGAACAGAGATTGATCTGTAATGTGGTTCATTGTGGCATCATTTATGGAATCAAAGAACTGGAAACAAATTACATGCCCAAAGAGAACAGGACTACTTAAGTATATGTTGTTAAAATATCTGTACAATAGAAAATTAGGCAGACAATAAAACATTTTTAAAGAATCCTTAGATGTTGGAAAGTGCTCATTTAAATTTTTAAGTGAAAAAAGCAGGACACAAAACTATATGATTCCAATTGCAATATTTAAAAATATATAGGTATGTAGAAAAGAGGATTGAAAGGGTCTCTGCCAGGGTTAGCAGAGTTTTCCCTTTTCTGTTTTCCTTTATTCTTTGCCTCTTTCACATCTTCTCTAATGAGCAGGTTTCGTAACTGGAAACTATTTTATTAAGAAAAGATCTCACCCTTGCCAGACCTCCACTTTGTCCACTCTTTTATTCCCACGCCCATCACCTACCAATAAACACTCACTCTCATGTCTGATTCTCAACCCCTGACCTACATGGGGAGCTTCAGACTATTAACTATTGGGGCAAGTCTCATCATTCAACCTCCAGACTAATTTTGGTACGGTGACTGTATGTCTCAATTTTCACCCACTGAATAGACATAATTATTAATAGTTCTCTCTTTCTCTTTCAGAAGTCCCCAGTTTGGATGATAAATCATATGTTCCCCTAAATTTGGGGGATGGATAGGGACTCTGAGTGAGGCCAGGGATGTCCATCGCCCCAGTACCCCTGAAGGCCTCCCAACTGGCTACGTTTCCAGCTCTCAGAAGTCACCATGGGACATTCAACAAAGGAAAGAGCCTTGGGGCGGGGGATGGAGATAAAGATTCATACTTGAGCTACATTTCTGACAAGCTGCATAACCATCAGGTCTCTAGGCTGTGGTGTCTTTTTCTATAAATCAAGGACTGAAATGCCCATCTGGCTGAACTATTGCCTGGAATAAGCGAGGGAGTCCATAGAAAGTGCCAGAAGGTCTGGCCTCAAGCCTGGCGAGCACAAGCCCGCTGCCACCTCCTACTCCTGCCACAAACAGTCTGAAGTCAGCTACCTCGAGTTAATCTGAGGTTCCCCCAGGCTCTCCGTGGTGTGGACATAGTGTGGGGACATCCTGGAATTAACGTCAGGGTGAAGCCGAGTGGTGACTGGCGTAATCGTATCTGATTTATATGTGTGACCACGCAGGAAAGAATGTGGGGGGATTAGCGACAGGAATTAAAGGGCTTTAAAAAACACGGGTGTCGCCTCCCTCGCTCAGCAGTTCCTGGCCATGTAAGCCATCTGCCAGGGGGTTCTGATATGCACTTGATTTCTAGGTGAGCTGTCCTTTTGGGAAAGGCCCAGGAGAAATTCAGGTCATCTATAAGTGTGTAAAGGGACATCCCCTCGCAAACCTGTGAAGAGCAGAATAAAGGGCCTGTGTTGACACGTCCTGGGTCAAGATTTTGGATCTGAAATCCTGGGCCTTACAGTATGAACTCAATAGACACATAGGTCACGGGCTAGTATGCCTCTGAAATGGGCCAGTATACTTTTTTTTTTCACATTTGTTTGCACAGAACCTTCTTCTCACATGTAGGTGGAGGCTTCCATTTCCCTGGGAAAGAATTAAAATTTTTTTCAGCAATAATGTAAAGAGACAGACAGCATTGTTTCCATCTTCTGACATCTTCCCCTTGGTTATATCGAGTCAAGCATCTTACAAGTTAGATTTTGCTGAGAAGAGAACAAAAAAGATTTTGAAATCCCCAGTCAAGAGCTACTTCTCATATGTTACTCTGAGCAACTTGGAATATGAGGGGTGCTAGGTTCCTAGAAACACAGAGAGGAAGAAGAAATGTTTGTATTGTGGGGGTTCATGGAGAAGAAGTAAGAACAAGCTCTCTAAGTCAAGTTCTTACTACCTCCAGCTTTTGAGGGGGTCAGCTCTGGGGCAGGGGGTAGAATATTCCAGTATGAGAGAATCAAAACATTGCCTCGCTTCCCCGAGTACAGTAACAACAGCATGGACGTAACACGAACAGTAAGTAGGAGAGCTCACGCTTGTGAGCACATCACCCGTGCCAGGCGGTGTTCTCAGTCCACCTCATACATGATTTCATTGAACTCTCTCACAACGGCCGCAGGAGGCGGGGACTAGTGCTAGGCCCTGTTTCTGAGATCAGGGAATGGAAGCACAGAGAATTTGGAATCCATTTTCCAAAGCCACCAGCTAGAAAGGGACGGAGCTAAGTTTCAAGCAAGTAAGAATGATCCAGAATCCATGCTCCAAACCCCAAGACCCCACTACTTCTTGGTCACGACACCAGCGTATATCTATTTTGAGGCTTACTATGAACCAGATGCCATCTTAATTATATTACAAATATTACCTCCTTTGACCCTCAATAACTCCACAATGTAGGTATCATTATCATCTCCACTTCACACATGAAGAAACAGAGGCAAAAATAAAATGTTTTGAAACATTCACCAAATCACAGAGCTAGCATGTGCCACAGGGAGATTTGAACCCAGGCAATCTGGATCTGGGCACCTGAGGATATGGCTGACCTCAGGATTCTGTAGTGCCAGGGAGCGTAGACCCAGAGAAGACACCGGGCCCCAGTGTCTGAGAGAGGAGCACTTCGGTCCATTAGCTCCAGAACGCAGCAGCCCTGGAAAGGACTTGGTCCCGTGCTTCTAAGTGAGCACTTACCTGCATTTTCCTTCTCTTTCTATTCATCAGGGCTCATGTGGTATAACAGAAGGATCACACTCATCCTCCATCCCCTTTCCTTCTCTATCTTTGTCAAGGCGCTTGAACTAATAGAAAGATTGAGCTGATCTCCTGCTACTTCCCCGCTCTTTTCTCCATCATTAATAAAGCTCACTTGGAGAAATCAAAGGGTCGCACTCACCCTTCCTCCCCTCATCTCCTTCTCTTTTTCTATCCTCGTCAAGGTTCAGCTGGACTCACAGTAAAAGACTCCCACATGACTTGTCTGTGATCTCTTCCCCCTACGACCAGATCCTTATGCGTAACAAATCTGACCCTCTCACTCTTCAGGTTAAAAGCCTTCAATGGTTCACACTGTCTAAAGCAGCACTGTGCAATGGAACGTTCTGTGACAATGGAAATGGTCTATATCTGCACTGCCCAATACAACAGCCACTGAACACATGTGGCTATTGAGCACTTGAAATATTACTTGTGTCACTGAGGAACCAAATATTTCATTTTATTTAACTAAAATAGCCTTGCGTGGCTAGTAATGACCGCACTGGACAATGCAGGTGTAGAGTATAAAATCCCAAGTCCTTAGCCTGCCAATGAGACTCTTCCTGACCTGGGACTCTCTTTTGGTCTAGAGCATTCTAATCACCTATTCTTCACCTGCAGCTGCTTGCAGTGTCCTGATCCAGGTGAGCTACTTTGGGCTTCTGCGCCTTTGCCCAGCACTAGGACTTGAGCCAGACAAAAGAGGAACACAACTGAGGGAGGTGCCACGCTCAGGGCCACGCAGTGCGGAGCCCGGAAAGCTCCTCAGTGCTTTGCCTTCTCCATCAGTCCTCACTCAGCCTTCAAGCCCCATCTCAAATGCCTCCTCCACCGGAAAGCCTTTCCCAACATCCCCAGCCAGAGCCAGGTCCCTTTCCCTCCGTGTCACCTGGAGCTTACACAACACTTTGTCATTCCCCTTCTCTCAATGAGCCTCCTGTCTGTTTCCCGATCTGCATCTCTTTGAGTCAGTTTTTTAAGACCAGGGACCATGAGTCATTCACCTCTACATCGACGCTGCCCTCGCCAGAGAAGGGGCTCATTCAGTGAGTGCAAATTAAATTATTGAATTGAATTTCTGTGGCAACGGAAGTCTTCCATTCATCTGGCCTGACCCACAATGACGGCACGCCCCCCCACCACAAAAAAAAAAATCTCAGATGTGGTATAATTTGGGGTTAATCCAGGATATATGATGTTGGCAAACAGAAAAGAGAGGAGGAGAAATGATCACTCTCATGACTTTAAATCTAAATTCTCTCCTAAGTCCAGCTAGACTTCATTCCTGCAAGGCACCCCATTCCCCCCAGTCCTCGGCCCCTCCACGGCACATCCTGCCACCATGTCGCCCCTCCCCACCATGACACGGCCTTGCTGTGCTGGCCTCTGGCAGACTTTGGACTCCGTCCCACTCTTCTTACCTCCAGTAGAATTGGACGCTGTTGGTCTTGGCAACAACCTTGAGGCCACACTTGTTCCTCTACCAGCACTAATTAGTTACTGAATAAACAGCAAGAGAGCCTCGGGATAGGTCCACATGCCGGACCTTCAGACTGGGTGGAAAATGTCGAGATGTACTGAAACTTCTGCTCTGAATCACGTCTGGAGGAAGAAATGTTGGAGAGAGCCAAATCCTGAAACACATGAGAAAAATAGGAGAATGGGGCACAGTTCTTCTTGGAGTTTCTGCGTCTTTGTAACATGGTTGGTTGTTTTGCATTTTGGTCTATGGGGGCTGCATGAAGCCATGGCAGTGACTGAAGTTTCACATCTGTGGATGGTTTGGAAGAAGTAAAAGGATCGAAGATTCATCTAAAATGTTTAACCCCTAGTATGGGATGGGAAATTACAGCCCTACGGGCTGCCTGGCGTCAGGGCTCATCTCAAACACACGCATAATCAGAGGGACTGCATTGCAGCCCAGAGAGGGGAGGTGGCTTTGCTGAGTGTACAGAGCACGTTAGGACCAAGGGAGTCCAGGGCTCGAACCTGGGTTCCAACTCTCAGGTGAATGTTCTTTCTGTTGTAACTCAACGAGAGAGGGAATGTGGGTTTTGGACACACGAGTTGACTTTCTTTCTTAACAGTCTTCCCTTCCATCATTATAAATGTCCTCAACAGAGTAGGGAACTAAGAAGTTTGCTGTCGCCACTAGGTCATCACATCTTCTTGGTGGGGTGATTGGAACAAGCTCAGAAGCTAGGGGCAAATGACCTTGGGTCAAGTCCAGATTCTTCCACTTGTTTGCTCCTGACTTTAACTTTCTATGAAATGGGGCTGATAAACCTGACTTTACAGGCAATTTGTGGGGATTAGATGAAATAATGGATATAAGGTACCTAATTTGACAGCTCTGTTTTTCATATTGAGCAGCTGCCCTGGGCCTACTCTGGGGATTCGGAGGTGCCAGCTGGATGCCCAGGAGGTAGTAAGCATCCATTGTGGCCAGCTGGTAGGGATAGGTTGAGGGTGGAGATGGCAATTAACGTAAACTCATTGGCCGAAGACACTCAAATCCGAGGAGTTGTTCTCACTCCCCATGCACCCTACTGCAGCCCCACTTCTGGCTTTGCAGCACCCCCTCCCCGCCCCTAAGCCCTAAGACATCTGGAGCAGCTGACTCAAGCACCAATGAGATAATGTTTTTATTTGCCCTGTTTGTTTTTTTATTTATAAACCTGGGCTCCTGGGAGAAGAAGCCAGATCCAAAGGCAGGTCCGAGATGTGAAGGTCAGCCCTGAGGCTGACCACAGGACCACGGGGCCGGGGCCCAGCTGGGGAAAACACCAGGCCGCCACACCTAACAGTCCTTTCCCAAGGGCCCTGGCTCGCACTGTTACTGCACTTCTCTGTGCCCAGCCCTGGGTGGGAGGCTGCAGAAACAGAGGCAAAGCCAGCAAGGATCCTGCCCTAGAGACCCTCAGGGGCTCTCGGAAAAGGCCAAGAGACTATTGTATAATGCAATATAATCAAGCTATGATGACAACAGAAGCTCATAGGCTTACTTGAGGATTAAATTTGTTGTAGCAAGTCTTCAAGAAAAGTTAACAATTATTGTTACAGAAAGGGAAACAGGTACTTTAGAAGCAGCAAGGAGGCTGGGAGTCTAGTCCTGGGGGTGGGATGTGCTGGAGTCGATGCAGGGCTCTGCTTTGAGGAGAGACAGAGACACAGGAGACTCAGTCCCTGACCCCAGAGAGCTCCCAGGTCACATGAGAAATAGATACGTGAATAACCACATGGCTGTGCTAACCCTGCAGGAACACTCTCCAGCATCACAAGCTCCTAAACCTCCCGGAGCCTCAGTTTCCCCATCTGGACCTCTATCTTCAGTATCATAATCATTCTTTGCGTTGATGAAATAAACCAGTCTATGTAATGCAGTCAGTAGCCCTCTTAGCCCATTGTAAGAGCTTAGTAAATGTGATTTAATAGGAAGATAATGATGAAGATTGGCAAAGTATTGTCATGAGCCACTCAAGTGGCAGATATGTGATGGGGATCGGGGGGGGGGCACTTGGAAGCACCTGAAGGTGACATTGGGTTGGACATAAATGACGAGTAAGAGTCCAGCAGGCAGAGGGATAGATAGGGAAAGAAAACTGAAGAGGTGTGAGATCGCACGGCATTCTTGAAAAATAATAGCAGCTTGATATAAAAACCGAGTTTCTTCTAGAGCATTTAGATATGTTTGCAAAGGTAAGGAATCACTTCATGGACTATAAGGACCTTGAAGGCCAATGCAAGGAGTATAGATTTTGTCTTGCAGGCCAGTGGTTTCAATTCTCTGGCTCTTTTGCCTCCCTCCCTCCTTCCCTCTTTCTTTCCTTCCTTCTTGACTTCTTGAGCATCACTTTGGGCAATGGTGACTGGATTCTGCTGGGACCCCCTGAGGAGCATATAGAAAGTGCTTCAAAATTGTCCGGAGATGGGAAATGGGGGTCACTAATCCACCTGCTTCCCACCCTCATTGGTTAGGAACTGCTCTGTGGAATGTTAACTTTTGAATTTTCCGATTTGCCCAAGCATCTCTGCTGAGCAGGTTCCCATGGGTGCCCTACCAGATGATGTGAGAGAAACCCCAGGGCAGCGAGTGAGCAAGGTGGTGGTACCTCAGACGCCACCAGCAGTGGAGTGAAAGGTGGGCTGAAGGGATGGGAGGTGGACACAGGCAATGTGAAGGCAAGATCTCGCCAACAGTGTGGGTGTGTGGAAAGGTGAGGAGGGAAAGGATGTCTATTTAGGCAACTGTTGTGATAGGCCAGGTAGAAAAACAGTGAGGGAGGACACCAAGCACTTGGAGTGAGAGGAAGGGGAGGTACCATTTTGGAAAGTGGTTAGAGAGGGAGCATCTACAGGGTTTGGAGGCTGGATGTAGAGCGTGACTGGAATGATTGCTAGATGTCCAGCTGGGGCAGCTGGACAGATGGTGACGCTGCTCACCGAACAGGAAATTTAAAAGGTGAAGGAGGTTTAATTTTCCTTTGAAATGGATCAGGGATTTTTCCTTTTCCGGGTAGAGAGAAATTGAGTCCCTAGCTTCTACTAAGCAACTCACTGTATAAAACGGAAAGGAGTTCCCAAATCGGGCAAGTAGGGCTGTATGGCAGGGAGCGAATGCACAGAACTTGCTGGGTTTTTTTTCCTCCACTTACTCTTGTATCTACAGAGCTACTACCTTCTCCTCTGTCTTGTAGACTCATAGACACTTGATGCTGGAAAGACCCTCTCTTTTTGCAGATGGAGAGGGGGCCACAGTGAAGAGATAAACCCGCTTTCACACAGTAAATAGGAATCAGAATCCCAACTGTAACCTAGACCCATTTCTCACTTTTCTGCCTTCCATTTTAGGTCCCCAAACCTCACTGAGTTTATTAGCAGCTTTCTCAACCTAGAATGGGCTTGGGGGTGCTCTGTTCTCATTCTCTACCCAAACAAGCAAATAAAAAGCCTCTCGTGTGTGCAACCTTTAGAATATTCGATGCCATTTCCCAGTTATTACCTCTCTTAAGCCCCAGTTCCTCATTGCGTCATCCAGGATGAAACTGGTCCACAGAGCGGTAAAACAATTTGCCCAAGGCCTTGTGACCAGAGGAGAGACCCGGGCCTGAAACCAGCTCTCCTGGATCTTTCCTTATTTCTAACGTAGAATTAAAATCACGTCCATGTATGAAGCACACTAGCACATAGCAGGTACCCATTCGATATTATTTTCCTCTTCTTCTCATCTGATCTCTTCCACTAAACCTGCTGTGTCTCCCACAGTTCCTCTAGCAGTGCATTCCAGAGGAGTTCCTGGATGACTCTGTCCCCTTCAAAGAGGACAGGAATGGCACAGAGATCCCTGCCGCTCAGACAACTTCTCTAATCACTCTGAGCCTACGTGTCATGGCCCTCCAGATAAAGTCCAGACCCCATCCCCTGACACTGAAGTATCCCACAGGCACCCCCTCCCTGCTGATTCTGTCTTCTCTTTGAAACCATCCTGCCTGCCAGGGCACGGTTCCTTGTCCTCTCAGTTACAGCAGCAATATGGTGAGTATACTCGGTACCCTGGCAGTCACTGCCTGTGTGGGGAGTTGTACCTGCTACTAAACCACGCTTCTTGAGAGTTACACATGTCTTATTCATACCGTGCTCCTCTGTTGATTAGGGCAGAGCTTGGCACAGGGTAGGTACTCGGTAAATATTTGTCAGATTAATGCAGCTATAAATGAATACATAAATCAGAGAAGCAATGAATGGAGATAATGATACCTGCCCTTAATGAACTTGCAGTTATTGAGGTAAATATACAAGATGTAGGAGAGCAGAACATACTATGAGGTGTCAGACCAATATGGACCACATTCCCATGGGTTTATAAAATGGACCTTGAAGAGTTAGCCTGTGTGCTCATATGGCCTGTGTTGGTGCTGTATGTTTCGCTGTTTGGGTGGCAGGGGTCCCAGGGAATGGGACCTTGTTTATCATTATGGAAGCAACCATGTTGTCATTTCCGAATAGAGGTTGGCACAGAAAAAGCATTCAGATCATATTCAGATCAACACGGCAGATTCGAGTCACAGGGCAGTCTGCTGTTCCCACTTAGTGGGTAACCTGGAAATTCCAAAGGGCTCAAGCATCTTAAGTTCTTAACTTTGCTCAACTGCTCTGAGACTCAATTTCCTCAACGCTAAATCATTAAGTTGAGACACAATGGCAACTGCCTCCCGGAGTGGTTTTGTGAGGATCATGCAGATTAAGCAACGCGTGGCTGGAAGATGCCTGTCCTAGTGTCTGCCACCTAGTAAATGCTAAGTACCTGGCAGTGATGCTGGCAAGAATAATGATATCCACAAGGCTGGCGATTGATCGTTCCTGAACCTTAGTGCAGCACCTGGCTTGTAGGTCAGGTTAAGTAATGTTTGTTGAAGAACAAATAAAGTCAGATCCTCCAGGATCTGATCAGGCAAGAGGGATAAACATGTGGAGTCAGTTACTCAGGAGAGCAACTGAGCCAAGACTCTGAATGAGTTCATGAGAAATCAGGTTTGTTTCTTTATAAGAGATGGATGAAAAATATCGTGAGAAAACAGGAAACTGAGATCCTGATGAACCAAAAAGAAGGGCAGTAATTGAAAAAAGCCAGATGATGCCTTCTTTTTCTGAGCGTTAGGTCCATTCCACAACAAATAGGGAACTACTTTACATGAATGATACAGTGGTCATTTAACTGGGCTGGACTGCAAGGTGTTCTGGGATCTCAGTGATCTTTTGAGATCCCTTTAGGATTCCTTGGCTGGGTAACTGACAAGGAGATGAGATAAATCCAATCCCTGATGAAGTATAGTGGAGATGAAGGCCGGGGTTTCTACGTGCTACCTAATTGTAGTGTTTTGGGTATAACTTGTCATTATCCGTGTACCGTGACCACTTTACCCCATGTACTGTGACCACCTTACCCCAGTGACAACTGATTAGACCAAAGATTCATTCTCTGGCTGGAATCGTGACACCAAGTATAAGCAGCAGACTTGAGAATCTGGCTTGAGCATCTGCCCTATAGGAATACTCCATATTATATGCTGATGAAGGGACACAAACAGGTTCTCTCTAGGGAAGTTACAACTATGACACAGAGAATCAGAAAAAAAGGTAGAAATAGTGGAGAAACCTGCAAGTAGAGGGAGAAGTAATTGGAGACAGAAAGAGAACAGAAGACCTTGGCACAAAGAGAGCCAGAACAGAGAGCCCCATGACCGCTTCTGAGGAGGACAAACATTCCAGGACAAACACGCTGTCGTTTCTCACGCCATGAGGTGTCACGGGTACTGTTCTCCCTGAGGCCTGGCAGAGCAGCTGCCTGTTTCCGGAACTTCCTTCCTTCCCTTAGAATATTCCCACAAAATCTCTGCATCTAAGGCAGCCCAATTTTTTATTTGCAACCTAAAAGAGACATCTGTCCATATGTCCTGTTTCAGGTTTGGGCTGCTTCTGCCCTGACATCTACAGAAGCTCTGCAGAGAAGAGCCTTGGGCCAGGTGTCGCCATTCCTCCAATCTGTGTGGTGGACTTGGTTGACTCCAGGCCTGCCCAGTTTAGGAAACACCCCTGTCCATTGCCAGAAGGCCTGAGGTGGCAGGCTTCAGAAAGAAGGCAAAGTGAAAGAGATAAGTCCTCAGGACCTCAGTCAAGCGATCTAAGGTGTCAGACTGGACATTTCTTCAAGCAGGAGATGAGACTTGTGTCAGGAGAGAGGGAGATGCCTAGGGTATCAGTGGATGTCCCTTGTTCTCGATGGGGGTTGTGCTCTAAGCAGCCCAGGGACACAGAGCTGTGCAGGGCTGATGCCAGGCTCACCATGCAACAGACACTGTGACCAGTGGCAGATTGCTGCTCTCTGAGGGGGGTGGCAGGACCCCTCTCAGAGCTTACTTGCTGTCGTGCCATGCTCCTGAATTATGAACGTTGCTGCTGAGTTGACTCAGACAGGGTCGAGCCTATTTGTAAGCTGAAGCCTATTTGGAGAGTTGGCCTGGGAAGGCAGTTGCTGACAGCTGCACTCGTATTTAACCATTTTGTACAGACACTGGTTAAACACATTCTCTGCTCTTTTCTCTAAGCTCTAGTGTTGGTAAAGACTATGTCCCAGTCTTCTCTGTATTTCCAACATGCAGCATAACTGTAGGCACAGGGAAAGTTCAGTAATCACTGTAGAATTTATGAAGAAACATTCAGAGTTGGGGAAATATTGTCCTAAGAAAACCACAAACCTAAGATTCCAAGTCTTATACTCTTCAACCTGAAACCTTCGTAGGTAATTGTAGGCAGGATGCATTCATATACTTCATGCTTGAAGCAGAGGTAGCTGTAACATGGAAGAAACACTTTCTTACCTGGAGACGGTTCAAATCTTGCCTTTAGCATTTATTTGCTGGGAGCCTAATGGAAGATTATGTAACACTTCTGTGTCTGTTTTACCACCTGTTAAACAAGGCAATAACACCTGTTTATTGAGGATTTGGTGAGCTGACACATGAGAAAATGGCAGCCCACAGCACAGCTCGATAAATGTTTGTTGAATGGCAAATGCCATTCTGGTGACTAAAGTTCACTATGGCTCAGTTCTGCTTCTTGCCTTGATTCATTCCCCCAGTTGTCTGCCAAAAACCAATTCTGTGCTCAGCCTGATTTCTTCTCAAACTAAGAGGGACGTTCACAGGGCTGACTGGCATCTGGTAGGAAGCCACGCTAGGTCATCTACTTCTCATCCTTGGGATACAGGCAGTGATCGATAGACTCTAAAAGGGAGTCCCTGGCCTGAGTGTGTCAATCCATCACTAAAGCGACTTCTCGAGGAGAGCATGGGCATCTTTAGAGGGAGGGATTCAGCAGTGCCAGCTGACTGGCACCAACTGGCAGCAGGGGGTTCTGATTTTAACAATGCCTCTGAGCTTATGCCAGTCTCATTTGGGGTAGAGAAGCCACAGGTGTAGGTTTGCTAACTACATGATTAAATAAGGCAGAATGTCAGGAGAGAGGCAGAGACCCAGGTCATGGATATACTGAGAAAAAACTATGATAACTTCTTTACACCTTCACTGAGAAAAATGCATATAAAGCAACAGAATATCACTGCAGAGGGCACGAAGACTCACAGGGAGGCCTGCCGGAGGGCGGCAGCCTGGGATGCATCACAGAGGAGCGGGATGTGTGCACCTGCTGACTGGACAGTCTGAGCCAGGCTTTTCCCATATGTTATCTCTCATTCATGCTGCAGTCCTATGTAGTAGAGATTATTATCTCAATTTTTATTTTTTCAAGTATATGATGCATGAATATGATTTTTCTTTTTTTTTTAAATCAAATACTACTAAAGATAGTATAACAAAGAATAGTAATCCTTGCTCTCTCCATCCCTGTTTACCGGTTCTGGCCCATACCAAGACATTTCAACTACTTTAACTGTTATTTAACCTATATTTCTAAACAAAATTTGTATGCTGTTTTTTGATATATCAATTTTAGACCTAAACATCATTTGTTGACATTATCCTGATATGGTAATTGAGTAATTAGGTCTCATACACCAGCATCCCGGTGAAAGGGAAGTGGTATTTCATTGTGGTTTTGATTTACATGTCTCTAATTGGTAATGATGTTGAGCGTCTTTCCATGTGCATATTGGCTATTTGCATAGCTTCTTTAGAGAAATGTCTATTCAGATCATTTGCTCATTTTTTAACTGGGTTGTCATTTTATTATTGCGTTGTAAACGTTCATTATATATTCTGGACACAAGTCCCTTGTCACATATATGAGTTGTAAATATTTTCTATTTATTTGTAGGTTACCTTTTCACTTTCTTGAAAGTGTTGTTTGAAGCACAAAAGTTTTAAATTTTTATCAAGTCCAATTTATCTCTATTTTCTTCTGTTGTTTGTGCTTTTGGTGTCATATATAAGAAGGCTTTGCCTAACCCACAGTAATTAAGTTTTATTCCTATATTTTCTTTAAAAAATTCTATAGTTATAGGTCTTACATTTAGGGCTATACAAATTTTGAGGGATTTTTTTGTATATGGTATTATTAAATGTATTTTTAGATGGCTGACATTTGATTTATTCAATGAATTCACCCTTTTTCCTATTAATATTTTAATTGATCACTGTAGTTTATTAGAGAAGTTATTAATTTTTATATATTTATTTGTAACCAGTAACCTTTCTAAACTCAGGTTTTTAATGTTGTTTTTCTTGGAGTTTAGAAACAGAAAATAATAATTGATTTTTAAATCTCCTTTTTAATAGACTTATCTCTTTGTACTTTATCTCATTGACTTAAATTTCCAGAACGACATTAAGTAATGACAGATGATAGTGGACATCTGAGTCTTATTCTTGAATTTAATGGTAATGTACCTGGTTTAATTTTTAAGTTTGAAATTGACTTCTCATATTCTTTACCATGTGAGAACTTCCCTTCTATTCCTTCTGCACTATTTCTAGTTGAATCAAGACAGCATGGTAAATTTTATCAAGATGATCATGTTTTTTTCTCCTTTACCATCTGATGTCTTGATGTAATGCAGTTATCAACATTTTCAGTATTGAACCATCCTTGCATTTCTGGAATAGAACCTGCTTGGTCAGAGGGCATTATTCTTTTAAGATACTGTTGGTTTGGATCTCCTCATATTTTATTATGTACTTGCGCAAATGATATTGCCCAATATTAATATTTGCCAAGCTCTCTTTCTTCACTCGACACAAACTATATCAAGAAAGTAAATGAAGTTAGCAAGTAAAGGCCCAGATGAGATTTCAAGATCTCATTTTTATTCATTTTGGAGAATCTGGTCATTATCCATCTGATAAAGTGCTTATTCTACATCACAGTTTCTCACATCAAGGTCTTGTCCCTATCTAAGCAAAGCATAGAAGAAAGTACTGAAGCATCATGAGGCAGTTCCAGGAACATAAAACGGCAATAGCACAGTAGTTATGTACCATTTATTAACCATTTACAATACACCATACTTGGTACTTGTACGCACAAGTACAAGTATCATGTACTTGATACTACACATATTATTTCTCCTCCTCCTCCTCTTCTTCTTCTTCTTCTTATCATCATCCTTATCATTATTATTACTGGCAAAAAAAAAAACATATTGGGATATTAGCTTATGTTTCCCCTATGATAGGAGGTTGGAAAAAATGTGTTTGGAACATATATTCCCTCTCCTTGATGGAGTTATTAAAGGCTTTTGTATTGCAGTCTGCAAAGATAAGGCATCTAAAAGACGGGCTCATATCTATTCCCATCCTTGGGCCTTTGTTTGAGGAACTTATTGAGGGAAGTTGGTATTTAGGGTGGAGAAGGAGGCAGAACTGGCCCTACAAGGTAAGCAAAAGTTATCATCCCAGAGCCTAGGGTGAGAGAGCATGCTGTGGCAGATCTCACAAGTGACAGGAACTCATGTAGCATCCTGAGAAGTGTCAGGATTTCTGCCGGCGGCGGGGTACATGGATGCCACAGAATTGGCTACTGAGAATCAAAGTTTTGAGACTTATGCAAAATAGCCCAATGCTCATGCTTAGCATGAGGGCAAAGAGTTCTCTGTTTGTGAATGGAAACATTTTCATTTTAACATTTCAGTGAATAGCTATTGACCTAAAAATGGAGTTCATCCTTCCATTTTTTTTCAGGCAGCCTGAAAGACTCCTGGATCTTTGTACATAGCCTAGAAATAAGACAAGAGTTTCCCTCAACTTTACCTCATCAAAGCAGTCATTTGCTTCTTACACTTCAGTATTGGGAAGCAAGTTACTATCTTCTACCTGTATAACTTTCATTCAGACCTTAGGAGGTTTTATTTTGATCATTATTCCCATTTTCTGTTAAACAAATACCTGAGAGGTTAAGTAACTTGTCCAAGGTCATGATATTATCTTAAGTTGACCTGAGTTTGGAAACCATGTCTCAAAAATTATACCATGCTGCCTTACTGAAAATAAACAAAACAACAAACTATTTCTTACTGAGGGACTACTTTATGCCAGGCAAAAGACTAAATGCTATAGATATAGATAGATATAGATACAGATGAATATATAAATATAGGACTTATTAATTTATTTATATAATCTCCAGACCTTGTAAGAACCTTTCAAAGAAGATATTCTTATAGTATTCATCTCATTCTATGATAAAGCAGAAAATAGAGAACCATTCCGATAGTTGATAGATCTAATATCTCGCCCCAGTTCTGCCATTAACTATTAGTTTCCTTGTTTGTGACATGAGAATAGCAAAACTTGCTGTTCCACATTATTATGGGTATTGAGTGAGGTGTTGGAAATAGCAGGATCTTGTTAACTGTAAAAAGATGTGCACACGTGGACCTCGCCTTCTTTTGAGATTGCAATCTGTACTGGTCATCTCAACTGACAGCTTCTCTCAGCAGTTACCAGGATACTGAGACATACATTACAATGCAGAGGGGACCAAGACAGCAGCAGGACTTGGACACCGGCCTTGGAAACTGATTGTTTACATTTGTTTGTAGTCTCCTTGAAGCAGAGGTTAGGTCATAGTTCTTCTGGGCCTGGCAAAGTCAGCTGGAAACTAACAGCCAGCCATCCCATCTGATTGCTTCTTTCCAGTCCTTCCTTCTCTGCATTCAGGGAAGACAAACAAACAAGATGCACTCTCATCACCACTCCAAGGAATCTTCTTTTGGCGGTTGTTCTCAGCAGCAGAATGATGGAGATTCATGTATGTCGTTCATTCGTAGGGCTCAGAACGTGCTCTCCTGGCAGACATCAAGTCATCCCAAGGAAAAGTCCAAAGAGACTTTCTGTGCAGGTGTCTGCTCTCGGGATGACATCAAGGCACATGTCTGTGCTCTGAGGTTGCTGTTTGGTATTAGCTACAGCCAGAGTTGCTTAGGACACACCGCTAATCCAGGCTAGTGATGGAGAGCTCATTTTTCAGAATCACTGGAGTCAGCCTCATTGTGGTCACAGCTCTGTAGAACCCCACCCCACAAAAGCAGGCAGATTGTGTCAAAGGCAATGGTTTGGGGTTTCAGGGGAAAAGTCAGTAGGAAACAACTGAGATTTAGAGAGAGATTTCTCTCTCCATCAATATTGGGTTAGTGTGTCTGGGAGAGAAGGCATTTGGGACACAATGAGCACGGTGAGGATAGAGACCCACCTTTTATTCTGTCCTTGATCTGCACTCCAAGGTACTTGACAATGCCTGGGTGCATACTTGATACTCTATAATATCAGTCGACAACTGAGTGAATGTGTATTTTGGTAGTGAGTGGGGTGGTCCTACTTGCTGCAAGTCTTTGTATGCTTTAACAATTTCGTCTTGTGGAGGAATAAATCTTGCACTAACCTGGTTCCTTCTCATTAAGAATTACAATGTTGGATATGGAGGGAGAAACAGCCCTAGGCACAGAATAAAAAGGAACTTGACTCTTCCTTTGCCTAGATGTGTGGCCGCGGAGAAATCACATAAAGATTTTGAACTTAAATTTCCTTACCTGAGAATTTAGAGTAATAATTCCTACCTGTAATAATTCCTACCTGGGTGAGGGCTTTTTTTTCCCCTCCACATAATTCAGTGAAAAAATGTGTGTGAGCTGCCAGAGCAGTTTCTAGGAGGTGGCAGTTAAGAGTAAGAGCACAAATTCTGGCATCAGAATGTGTTCAGATCCTGGTTCTGCCACATACCAGCTGAGTGCCCTCAGGCTAGTTACTTAACTTCTCTAGATCTCTTCTTTATCTCTCAAAAAAAGTAACATCTGTTCCTCTGGGTTAGGGGCTAACGAATGTACTTAACACGCTGCGTAGAATATGATAAGCACCTATTATTATGTTATTACTATTATTATTATTAGAAAGAGGAAGCAATTTCTCATTTGCTTATCAATCATTGATAAGATAAGATGCTTGTTGTTTCTTAAAGATTTTTCTTTATAACAAACTTTTAAAAACATAGCTCCCCCACATCACTGAGTTTCACTACAGAATATTTATGCGGCATATCACTTTTTTTTTTTTTAATTTTCTCCTTTCTTCTTTTGAGATAGAACCACCAAAACATAAAAAGGACTTTATAAACTGGATGACATCCTCTGCCCTTCCTCAGATTTCAGGATATAATCCAAGTTCATGATGCAATTAAGAAAGAAGTATAAACCAAGGGACACCTATCACACTGAGGCAACATGTGCCTATTTAACCGGTGTGATCTCAGAGAATTCTCAGGTTGTACGGGGTTTCTGTGCCTCAAGTTTCTCATCTCTCAAAAGGAAATACCTAACTCACAGTGCTGGAGTGAGGCTCAAAATACACGGTATATATGGAAAAACTTTTAACTGGAAGACTGAGGCTGCAAGTACTGCGATGTGGCCCTCAGAGCAAATCCTTCATGCTCCCATCTTCTGGGTGGTTGAAACGCCCTACAAGGATCCTCCTCTTTCCTGCCTAATGAATCATCCACAGCTCTCAGAAAACTTACGAGTTCTCCTATTCTGATCTCTGCTCACATAAAATTGCGGCATTTTAATGACCTTGTTCCTCATACAGCTCACACCCCCCTTCTTTTTCTAATGGAAAGAGGTTGCTCACAGAAATTCTGAAGGTCAGAATTCTCAATCTCGTACTCCTGCTGCTTTGCAATCTTAATGACTGACAAATGGCATTCCCATGGGAAAGACTGTTCTTGCAAGCTCTGGCTCAACACCTTCATCTCTCTTCCCTACCTATTTCTCGCTTTCCTCTTGCTTCCTGTCAAGTCCTGGGCAGTGGATGAATGAATCCCCCGATTAGGGGTTTGGGAGAGGAGCAGAGTCTGGAGGGCTCAGACCTAGAGCAGCTTCTTGTCTTGGCCACCCAGGTAGGGCTTAAGGCCCAGGGGATTATTCAAGCTAGGCTCCTGTGGGCAAGCCTGGGTCCAAACACCGCATTGTCCGCACTGTGCCCTGTTGTTTCAGATGCTGTTCTATGTCTAACTTCATTCTCATAACGCTGCGAGATAGGAATAATTTCCTGGTTTTTCAGATTAGAGACTCAAGGTTCAGAGAGGTTAAGTAACCTATCTGAAATCACAGAGCTAGTAAGAGGCAGAGCTGGAATTCAAATATGAATCTGCCTGACATTCAACCTCGGGTTCTTTTCCTCCATAACAAACACACGCTGAGTCAAGATAAGTTTGTGGTCCGAATCCCAGAAATATTTTGCCTTGGTTGTAAAAACATTTTCCAAATGAAAATAGAGTATTAATGAATAATTTTCCAAGGAGATTTGAATGCTGGGAATGCTAGAGATAGCATTACTGAAAATCAGCAATTGCATCAAGCAATTTTCCTCTCGAATCTTCTAGTCTCAAAAACCCAGAGATTATTTCTGATTACATCAGCAGCCACACGGATCCAGTTTAGGAATCTCGAAACCACATATGTGACTCACATGCCGTTGTTATAACAGTAGGAAACACATTAACTTGACTTTAAAGAGCATTCAATGAAAAGTCAGGCTTCCAGAAACCAGTTTCTCGATTCGTGAAGCACGCAATCTAAGCCTTTCTCCTGATGACAGCGTCGCACTGTAAGGCTGTACATTATGTGACCTGACAGCTTAACAAGGCCCTATTTGCTTTTACAGACTCTGTCCCAGCACATTCCACTGAATCTATAGCAGGTGACTAATGAATATTTCACCACCATGACATCTGGAGTTGCAAGCCATTGGGATTGTCATTTGATTGAACAATCTATTTAAATATGATTTTTAATACTTGTATCACTAAATCATTCTGTGGAAATCATAAACAAGAATTCTTTCGGTCTCGTTCAGAACAGAGTTAACGCTGGTATATTACAGACGTTTCTGAATGAAGATGTCACTTCTCTTTTTCCCAAGTATATGCTGTTGATTCTTTTTATAGATTTTATGTGCTTAAAAAGAGAGTTATTCCATAGTTAGATCACCAATGTGCGGGTCTCAGAAATATTTAGCATTCTATAGTGCTCACGTGGGAGTTGAAGACCTAAAGCATATTCTAGGGAATAGAAACTGGGATAGGACAGAAATCATTAGACTTAGGTACAGCCAAACATGAGTTCAATGTCAAGTTCTGCTCCTTTCCTGGCTGCATGATCTCGGAAAAGTCACAGCTTCTCTGTACCTCAGTTTTCTTGTATCTAAAATGGGGGAAATACTTGGTGGAGGGTAGGTGATGGAGGGGAGGTCTAGCGAGGATTAAAATTAGATGATGATGAAAGGTACTTGGCACATAGTGCTTAGAAATGTGGTTTTATTCATTTGCCTCTGGGAGCAGTGGACAACAAAACAATGAAACAAGTTCTCAAGACAAGACGCAGAGGCTGGTAGAGAACATGGGGGCTGGAGTTCGGCAGGGCCTGAGTTACAGAAGAGGTAGGAGGGAGGAACGCAGAGTTCAATTTGGCTGAATACCTAGCATGGTGTGGGAGTCAGAAGAAATAGGGTAAATTCTGTTAAAAGACACGAGAGTCTCAACTACTGTGGACTAGTTTTGACTTAAGAGCTTTGCTTCTTGGGGTTTTCCTTCTTGTGCTTTTTTAGGTGATATAGGGAGAAAGGGAAAGAAACATGCTTTTACTTACTTGAGGAATGGGAGAGAAAGGGAAACGAAGAGAAAGAGAGAGAGAGAGGGAACAGAACATAATGTTGGGCTATTAAAACTCTGGTAAAAACTGAAATGGCGGTGCCTTGAGACTTCCTTATCATGTTATAGGTTCAATACAGGTCTAGTTATGATTGGAAAATTAAATAAAAATATACCCACAAAGGTAAGTTCTGATTTGATAGTTCTCTAGATTTTGGTTTGTTTATTATAAGGAAAGTAAGAGCAGCTTTATTTGTCCATTTGTATTTGTCCATGCGGAGGAGTTTTACATGGGTGATTTTGCATATACACATGCACTGTCTTCCAAGAGATGCCAGCATCTGCAAAACTGGGAGACATGCTCCAGATTTGCTCATAAAAGTCGTAATCGTCTTTTGGGAGGTGATTTGACTGGTTTTGATGGACATCTGGATAAAACACTCTAGGTGAAGGAGGAGACATCACCAACCTTATATGTACACAGAGGCTCAGCAAACACAATCTTCACAGCAGCCTCTATAAAGTGACTTCAAAAGCTTTATTTGAAAAGTGTCCATCAAAATGTAAGTGTACACCAGAAAGTCAGTGTGGACCTAGACTGTATTATATCTGCCCAGTGGGGTGTATGATGAGGCAGAACCTTCTCAGGCCCACCCTACCCTGAGAACTCCACTAAAAGTTCGTTGACCATCTCTTACTGCAGAGATCTCATGTTATGGTAGAGGCGCATAAAGTCTAGAGTTAAACCAACCCATTGGGACTGACATGGGTGAATGAGTGGACATGTTTATACTCTGTCCAGATCCCCTCGGATCCCTTTTACATTTCTATGTATCCTTTCCTGGCTTCTGTTGCCTTTGTTTCTAATAGCTGGCACCCTTGGGCTACTGGAGCCACTTTGCCCAGCTACTCAGAGAGCTGGAAATATCCAGGCGTTTACTGGGTGGCCGTTTGCCAGTGAATACTCAGTTCCTTTGCCTCAACTCTGGATGACCTCAGGTGTAATTTCTACTCCAGAGCCTCCTGTGGGATCAGGCTGAGACTGGACTTTGACTGAAATTGCATACTTGCTTGTGTTGTTCCCCTTCCCTATCTTGATTTCCTCGCTCTTTTTCTAGGATCTCCTGGGGACATTTCCCTAATAAATTATTTGCAATTGAATTGTCATCTCGGGGTCTGCTTCTAGAGAAAATGACCTAAGGCAATGAAATGGTCTAAATGCTTCATATGGAAATGGTGTGTGAGTGTGTGTATGTGTGTGCACCTGCATGCATACACACACACACACACACACACACACACACACACACACACACAGTTTTAACTACTATAAGTCTCTTCTCATGATATAAAGGGGGACTGTTAGGGGATTCTTGTAGCTCTCTTTGGAGGAATAAAATTGTTTCTTTCCATGCTATGTTGGGAGTGAGGCAGGGATCCCTAGGATGAGATTGCAGACTGTAGATGTTGAGAGCAATCTCTGCTAGAAGTTATGAAGAAGATGGTGCTTTGACTGATGGTGAATCATGGGAGAGGTTGGGAGAGAGCAAGTAGTATGGAATAACTGAGGTTCTATCTGGGTGACGCAAAGTGTCCTGAGACCCCCACCACAGTTACTGCTTTGAGCTTTGGAAGCTAGAAGAAGTCTTTGAAAGAATAAAACTTGACTGGGCCCAGAAATTAGTCATGAGAATTAAACCTCAAATATATGATATGTTTTCTCTTCAATATAAATGCTCACTCTGGGCTCTGAGCTGGGGTATCCAGGGTCTCCTCATGGCATAGAGGTTAGAGCCCATCCTTCCACTTGGAAATTGTCAAAGGAGTGAAAAACTCTGGGAAAAGTGGGAAGTCGGGAAGAAATCTCTCTACTTTGAGAGAGAACAAGAAGGACAATAGCATCAGGACATGCTTTCCCTGTGAGAAAGCCATGGGATCTGTAGTTATCAAGGCCAAGGTAACTACTGATGGAAGTTACCAAATGGTACAGAGAGAACGAGCAAACAATTTCATGGAAAATGCCCAGCTGTCAACTCCTGTAACTTTTTCACAAATTAGGGTGGTGATGAGAAGGAGAGGGAGCAGGTCCATGGCCCTGAACTTCCTTGTAGACAACGCAGTCTGGAGAAAAGCGGGTACCACTGTGCATGGAAGACTTGCTACCCTCCCTCTCCGTCCACCCGAAATCCCACTGGAGTATTCTGATCTCCTTGGAACACACTGCATTATCTGTACTTTTACACGGCTCACGTTTCAAATGGCAAGCTGTGGAGCAATATGATTGTTTTATAGGCAGAGCCAAGAGAGAAGCTCCAATTCCTTTCTCTTGGCCAGGTGCCCTCTTTGAAGGAGAAGACCTGTGGTGTATAGAGACCAGCCAAGAGCTTAAAGATTTCAGAAACTTCAAAGGCAGGGGAGGAGCCAGAAACAATAAAAAGGAAAATGATAAACATTCAACTTAAAGACCGGCCTGAGTTAAAATCCCTGAGAAGTCATTCTGAGCAGAGTTGGGGACTGATTCTCAGAGGCCAGTGGCAACATTCCATGGTGTTACACAATGTTCCAAATGCAATTATTATCTTTGTTTTAATTGTGATTAGCACAGCTAATGACTTGTAGAGGCGGAAAGACAATGAAAGTGGGAAAGATGAGCCACAAAAAGGGGTTTCTGCTCCAGCCCAATACTCTCCATATAATACTCCCCCTTCTAGGGGGTCTCGAATGCCTCCATCCATTTGGAAATTTCAGTTTTGGAACTACTGTATAAGGAGAAACAAGATTTTAAGAGGCAAAAGCCATATAACAGCTAGATGAAATTTGTATTATTAAAGGACTCATCACTTCCTGTGGGCAAAGCTATGCCATGGGACGCTACATCATGAGGGTCATGTCTACACCAAGACCAAGGATGAGTCAGGGCAATCAGCTGGAATGGTTACGTGCAAAATATTGGAAGAGCTCAGCCTGACTGTGCTGGGTGACTTAAATAACCTAAACAGGAAAAAAAATAGTAGATAGTTAGATATAGTTGAATTCAACAACTTTATGTGAGCATTTACTATGTGCCTGACACTTTTCTAGGGATGTGGAATATACCTATGGACAGAACAAAGAACCCTTCTCTCATGAAGCTTACATTCTAGAGGAGATGGACGGTAAATACAAGTCACAGTAACGAACGGTATGTTCGAAGTTGACACGTGCTACGGAAGAGAAGACATGTTGAGCACCGGGAAGGCATTGGGAGTGGGGTGCAGAACTAAACAGGAGGTCAAGTTTTGGCATCACTGAGATGGTGAGATTGGAGCAAAGACATGAAGGGAGTGATAAAGTTAGCTTACAGTTTCCTAGGGGAGGAGCATTCCAGAAAGAAAGAAAAGTTCCCTAAAGAGCCATGCCAGGAGGGTGCCTTGTTGTGTCAGAAAAGCCAGGGAGCCAGGGAGGCCACAGTGAATGAGCAATGTGGAGAAGGATGAAAACTCAGGGAGGTAAGGGACTGGGAAGGTCCTTGAGGCCATTGTGAAGAAATTGTCAGGGTACAATATTGTGAACACAAAGTCTGAATACCTAGGGGACTTGAGTAGCTCAGACAAAAAAATATATATGCAGAAAAAAATCATCCCTGCCTTCAAGAAGCTCGTGGTCTAGTGGGAGAGACAGGTAAGTAAACATATGATGATGATAATAATAAAGATAATAATAATAATAATAATAATAATAATAATACATGCGATGCATGTGAAAAATAGATAATACAGTAGACAAAGGCTAAGATGCAGGGATAGAGAGGAAGATCTGTGATCCTGTCTGGATGAATCAGGGAAAATTTCTGAAAGAAAAGATATCTGAGCTAATTGGTTAAAGTCAAGGATAAGTTCGTTGGGCATTTTACTTTACAAAGATGCACCCATGAGGACACTGAGACTTCATGAAGATAGGTAGCTGGCCCCAAGTTGTTTAGCACTTGGTCTCCAGTCCAGGCTACTTCCTACTAGAGCAGTCACCCCGCCTCTGTACGGACCTAGTGGGAGTTCTGGCTTCCCACTGAGGCCACGGAACACAAAGCTTTTGCTGAGCGTGCTCTCTCTCGGCTCCTGATGTTACTGGCTGCACTCTGTAGAAGTGTCTCTCGATTGGATACCCTCCTTAATGAAATCTAGACTGTGAACATTATATAGATGACCTTGTGCAAATGAATTTCTCATGCTGGCAAATCCTAGAGCAGAACAAAGAAGACCTACAACCGAACGGAATGTACATGGGTAATTTAATTAAGGGTCCACTGGAAACTTAAGGTCTTCAAGATCAACAAGAGCACTGACGTATATTCTCGGTAGTGTAGAAAGTTTACAAAAGTTGGTATTAGGCAGAGTTGGATTCAAATCCAGGTTCACTCCCTTGCTAGCTACGTGACTTGTTCTCCTTTCCTGTTGCACAGATCATAATACTCACCTTTCCCAGCTCCCAGGACTGTTCTAGGGATCGTGGATATGAAAGTGTTCTATAAACTGTAAAGCGCTGTACATACGTTGCATGTTTTCTTTCCAGGTAATATTTTTAAAAACTTTATCGGCTTATTTGGTCAATATGACATGCTTTTGTAATCTTTTGATCCACAGCATCTTTGTATTAGAAATTAAAACCTTAGAGAGACATTTGTCACAAGCTTTCATGTCACAGGTGAGCGAACAGGGGCTCATTTAAGATTGCACGGCAAATTAGAGGCAAAGCCAGGCCTGGTGATCTGACTCATCTTTCATTGCTCTTTCAGACAGATTACAGAATGTGATCAGTAGAGCATGTGAATGAAGATTCTTCCTGCTTTTGGCTGAGTCAGAGGGACAGGAAGTATCATTTCCTCCTGGGGTTCTTTCACTGGAAGCACCTTGCATTTCTTTTCATAATAAGCACTTTCGCTGGTTTAAAACTATCCTTTTTTCCCCATAAAAGACAATTTATCAAGCACCAATTGGGTACTAGGCTGTCAGAGGTGCTTGCATGAAAACTGCTCTCTTATATCTTCCCTGTAACTCCATGAGTTATTAGTAACTCCATTTTACACATGAAGAAACGAAGGCTCTGAGAGGCAAAGTGACTTTCCTAAGGTCACAGGGTTAGGAAGTAGCAAAGCTGAAGTTGGAGCCCACCTTCGAAGGCACCATACCTCAATGTCCTTCTTACTTTATCAACACTCTATATGTGATTTTCTCTTTTAGCCTCTGGTAGAAGCTGGAAGTCTGAACGATTAAAGAACACAACTGAAAGTGACATCTCTCTTTACGAATGAATACCCGATAACTAGAATTAATATCACAAATTAGACTTTGGGGACAACCTGATTTTTTTTTTTTTACAAGTTTGCAAAAACAAAGCTAACAATATTTTCTACACATATAGTGACTTTTTATCCAAAGCAGTTGCACAGATATGATATAGATGAATTATAAGTAGAATTTATGAGTGAGTCTAACGTGTAGCAATGTGGGAAGGCCTCTTAGAGACAGTGTCTATGTCCTAATCGAAGCTTTGAATACAGAACTGCTTAACTCAGAAACACTTGGCAGTCAGGACAGGTTCATGACTATCGCAAATATATCAAAGTATAAAGAAGAGAGTGACAATCATCCAAGCTCCGTTATCTAGAAGCAATCGCTCTTGACATTGCAGTGTATTTTTTCCCTTTTATCTTTGAACATTGCTTTTTGAAAACACTGGCTGGAATCAGGTTGTATGTGAATTTGAGAATTTTGCTTTTCCACTTGGTGTTATTAGTGTTATTTACTATAATAGAAAACATACTTCAAAAATAATATTTAGTGGATAAATCATATTCCAATAAATGGAATGAAAGAAAAAAATATTAAATAAACAAGGATGAAAAATGAAGACAAAAACCTAATGTGGAAAAAGAAAAGGTGAGGTGAGTTCCAGGTTTCTGAGGTGAAAAATAAGTTCTTTATGGAGGATGACAGAATAGACTCTCTCATTTCAGTGATACTCTGAACTGGCCTCCTCAGTTCTAGTTAACAACCTGTGGCAACAGTTTGGTCAACTCTCTTAAACTGGCTGGCTGCCATGGTGCAGGGGTTGGCAAACCTTTTCTGTAAAGGGCCAGAGAGTTAATAGTTTAGGTCATGTGTTCTCTCTCACAACTACTCAACTCTGACACTGTAGCAGAAAATCAGCCCTAGATATAAACCATAGATAAACCGGTGAGCATGGTTGTGTTCCAATAAAACTTTATTTACAAAAAACAGCCAGTGGATGGGATTTGGCCCTCCATATGAGATTTAATTTTTTTTTTTTTTAATCGGTCTTTGGGCTAGGCTCCGTGCTACTCTGTGTAGATACAAAGAACAAAAATTTTTGTCTTTGCCCTCAAGAAACTGGAAGAAATAAAGGATCATTGCAATAACGCATATTTAAAGCAATAAACAAGGTACAAACAAAATGCTGTGAGATCAAAGAGAACGAAGCCAATGGCTTTCCTCTGGGCAATAAAGAAGGCCTCGCACATGGAGGATGTCCAGCCTGGGTTCCAAAACTGGAGTTCACCTATGTGTGCCCATCCTGTTCCTCTCCTGGAAGGTTTGGGGGTGTTTCCATGGAAATACCCACCCAGACCAGTAACATTTCCCAAAACCACTGGTGGGCACTTTCAAGAGCAAATTTTACTACACCATTGCCTTGGCTTATTTTTTGCCCTCGTTTGATCAACCTATAAAAACAGCAAAGGCTGATGCCACTTTGAAATCCCGTGCTGTGTTTGTGTTTATTTGGTGTGTATACATGTTATACAAGGTACTAAAGATTAAATCACGGGGAGTTGTTTCAAGATATAAATTCCACCTACAGCTGTGGGGCAACATTCAATCCCATAATGAGTTCCTACTATGTGCAAAAGGTGGTTTTCCTGGGCTCCCATCCAAGATAATTATCAGCCCTGGGTTTCCAGCACCATGTCCACCATCCACCATCCACCATCCACCAGCAGCTGCAGGCCAACTGTCAAAGAGACAAGTGAGTCCTGAGATGTGTGAGTCAGGGAGCCAAGGGAATGAGGAAGTAGAAGAAAAGGGTAGTTGTTTGGGGGAGAGGGGGTATTAATTATTTCTCTTTCACTCTTTCAGCAGGAATCCTGCTGAGGTGTTAATGATTGCATTTCTATTCTTGTTACAAGTAACCAAACTCTCCAGAGACACTTGAAACAACAGTGCTATCTAAATACTCAGTGTTTTTCACACCCTTACACGCTAATCACCCCAGCTCTGCCTAAACCAGCTGCTAAGAAAAACAACAACCCCTATAGATTTCTGTAGGAGAGGTGATGAGGGAAAGTTGGAGAAATAGGTCAAAGCGCTAGAAATCTTTCTATTTAGGGGTCCAGAAGACTTAAAAAATTACATATAATTAAAATGTGATTAAAATATAAAAATTAATTTAATGTTCAAATCTTCTGCTTTAAAAATTCTGAAGAGAGTACAGAGCGTAATTTTTTTAAATAAGTAAATTCTATATATGTAATGAGAAGTTAATGGAAAAAAGATAAAGGAGAGAAAGAAGAGCAGGAAATGGAATCCATAATATACAAGCAAAATTTTCTACAGATGGCAAGGGGAATGAGGGAAAGGTTGAGGGAAAAAAAATCAACTCTTAGTAAAGAGAGAAGAAGACTTAGAAGGAAGAGAAAATGGGGGAAAAGGGTCACATGCATAAAAAACTTCAGAAGAAATCACCATCTAGAATCTTCACAGGCCCAATGAAGGCCTGCTCTTTTCAGCTCTTCGCATCCTCATCCTTAAAACTCCAGAGTCTCTAATCTTAATGGCGCTGCCTCAGCAGCCCACCCAGGGGGAGGGCTTATTTGGGGTCACTATAACATTGCTCAGAACAATATCACTTCAGATATTGACATGGAGGCAGTTCTCCACATTGACTAGGGATGATTGGTTATCAGCTGAACTTTCTTCATACGCCTCGTATAAAAAAGGTGCAAAACCCCAAAGTCTGAGATTCGGCTTGTGCCAAAGAGTGGGCATTTTAAAGCATTTTTTCAGCAAAGATAAGAGTCTCCCTTTGTATTAAGAAAACTGCATTGAAGCGATGAATATAATCGCATCCGAGTCAGCACATATTAACTGAACGACGTAGAGTGGGTTCCAAGCCTGCATCTGTCCCTACACACACACCATCTCATCTAATTTTCAAAGCAATTCTGTGATATAGTTATTATCGTCTTCATTTTCTTGGTGAGGAGACTGAAGCTTGGTGAGCTTATATGTGATTTGTCCAAGGACCTACAGCTACTAAGTAGTGGGTCTGGGTTGGTGCCCAACACCAAGGTCCAAGTGCTGTCCATCATCTCAGCTTTTCTAACTTCTTGGACCTGGTACAAATTCACCAGGAGAGAAAACTCAGCTCAGGAGCTCACTAGACAAGGGTTTCTCAGGGGACATCTGGAAATGTCTGGAGGGATGTTACTGGCTGGGCGATGCTACTGGCCATCTAGTGAATAGAGGCCAAGGATGCTAGTGAACATCCATGCACAGGTCAGGCCCCAAACAAAGAACTATCTGCTCCAAAATGTCAATAGTGCCAAAGCTGAGAAACTTTGAATAAAATAAAAGCACACACCGGAGCTGCTCTCCTAAAAAACTGTTACAAGGAAACTCAGATGGAGTCAGACTATATATATTTTAATACTCTAAGTACCTTGGAGGCCTCTCTGGGGAGAAAATAGTGGGAAAGTTGTCTTTTCTACTTTGTTGCATAAATATAAGACTTTTGGCCCTGCAGTCCCGGATGAGTTCCTTTTAATACAGTGTATTAGGAAGAAAATAGAAAATGCTGACCAAAATAATGTTTCTAAATAATCTAAATAATAATGAGACTTTGCCACGTTTTCAGGCCTGTTCATCTTGTGCCTAAAACTTTGCAACAGTGACTTGATTGTCGTCCCTGTCTCTGTCCTTCAAGTCTACTCCCCACCACTGTCTTTCTAAATCACAAACTAGGTCAAACCACTGCTAAACCCTTCCAGGGACCCTTAGTGCCTCCAGAATCAAGACAGTTTATCCTGCCTAGCTGGCTCCTGGGGCTTCTATGGTCCTGCCCCAATCTGACTCTTCCAACTTTATTTCTAACTTCTCCCTTTCCAAACATTCCTTAAATTCCAACCAAGCCACAACGCTTGCTCTTATGGGTTGGTGGTGGACAGGGTCCTAACCTGGGCTTTCTTGCCTCTTTCATTTTGCTATGCGATTCCTTTTTCTCGGAATGTGCTTCGATTTGTCAGTCATGATCAACTCTTACCTCGAGGTACAGTTCAAATACCTCCTCAGCAAATTGTTCTCTGATTTCCCAAATTACATTTTTTTTTTTACCTCTGAATTCTCATAGCCCGTTCTCAGTATCCCCAAATGTGAATGTGCGTGCATGTATATAGATTACATGTGAAATATATAACATGTAATATATACATATAGAATATTAGACAATATATCTTATATGTTATAGTAACTAAAATAGTTTTTGGTATATAACTCAGTGGGAGAGAATAGAGAACCAAGGAGTAAGCTCAAATTATAATTTAGTACAAACTTAGTATATAGTAAAAAGGGCATTTTAAATCAGCAACTGACTGTTCATTAAATATGTACACTTTATACCATTTCAAAAATATATTCAGATGTATTAAAAACCCAAATAATTAAAAACCACTATAATGATACTACAGAAAAAAAGTGAAAAGGAAACAAACAATAAATGTTACTTAATTTAAATTTAATTTTTTTGATTGGAAAAAGTTAACCTGAACAAGGTAGAGAACACATTGGGAGAGAATATTTGTTACATAGGATTAATATGAATAATATGTAAAGAGCTTCGACAATTCAATAGGGAAAAAATGGCCCAATCAAAATAATAGATAAGTGACATAAGAAGGCAATTCACAGACTAGAAAATATAATGGCCATTGAGCAAAAGATAGTGAACTTCACTAGTAATCAGTAAAACATAAAGCCAGTACTTCATTCCACTTTTAGCCTACATGGTTTGTGAAATGTGAAAAAGCCTAAAAATATCAAGTTGTGGTGAGTATGTGAAGAAGCAGCAATTCTTGTATGCTGTGGATATGGATATAATCAATAACATTTATTAATTCCAAAAGCAATTCATTAAGTTTTACTGAAATGTAAAATGCATAAACTCTTTGACCTAGCAATATCATTCTAGGAATGAATCTTTTTTGAAATATGCACACATGTGCAAAAACGGTGGCAACCTAAATGTGCATCAAAGAGGAAATGGTTAAATAAATGATGGTTATGTGCACGCTGTGGAATACTACGCAACCATCAAAAAGGATAATATAGAGACCCGGAAATTTAGATGAAAAGTTGTCTTGGTCTTACTCTAAACTGGGAAAGCAAGACACGGTTATGGACAAGGAGGCAGATACAGGCTGCACACTTGCCAGAGGAGTGTACTCTAGTGGTTAATTTTGGGGAGGGATGTGAGATTAGGGAAAGAAAGATTCTTTACTTTTTATTTTGACCCTTCACCTTCACTTTTATTGCTTTATGGCTTGATTTTTTAAAAATTAGCTACAGATACAACTTTTTAAATTTTGTAAATGATAAAATTGATATTTAAAAGGATAACTGTAACAACTACCGTCTGTTAAGCATCTAGCTTCAAAGCATCATAAAACTGTCTTAAGTGTATCCTATACAACCCATGAGCAACCTGCTACAGGTATGTATGCACTGTCATATTACGAATCAAGAAACTGAATTTCAGAGAGTTTCAGCATTTGCTCTCTGGAAATAGGAAGAGAAGCTGTAGAGCCAGATTAGAACAAGATCTGACTAATGGCCAAGCCAATACCCTTGACTACAAGAGAGGATGAGCATATTTGGGCAAGGAAGGTGCTCTGGCCGCAGAAGCTGGGATTGGTGGGCTGGAGTACATGAACCAGTCCAGCACGGGCAGAACTAGGGAGAGATACAGGTATAAACCTTAGAAAGAACCAAGAGGCCCAAAGTGGAGGAGGACATGTGAGCATTAAGGTGAGTCCTGCCTGGTGAGAGGCGTTGTACCTGCAGTGGCCATGAGGTGGGGAGGTAAGAAGTCAGGTAGTTTAAAAGGTACAGGGTCAAGGCTCAGAAAATTGCCCTAGGGAGGAAGGAGTTAATTTGTTCTGGAACATCTTGTGGGGCGTGGAGAGGGGTAGAAATGGGCAGAACCTTCCAGGAGGCAGACTTCAGCTCGATAAAAGGAAGATACGTTTAAGCTCCAGAATCTGGAGGAAAAATGCGAAAGTTGGATTGCTACATAAAGCAGGCAATCTCTGCTATGCAGAAATCTTGCCTTGGACAGGAATGCTATATGAAAACCTGAAGTTTGACCTTGTAGGTGACCCTCCAAAGTCTGTGTAAGTAGAAGACTGGGATATACTTTCTTGTGAAAATGAACTGGTGTGGAATGCTGTTACTGTTTGCTCCTGCCCAGCACCCTGATCCCCCTTTTTCTATTTGGGAAACTACTTTTTTCCCACTGGATACAGTACTGGTAAATTCATCAAGATGCCCCCACCTCTCCTAAACCTCATGATGCCAATCCTTCATTTTTCTTGGAATTTGAATCTTAAGCAGAGTCACACAAGGACTGAACAAAATGGTTAATTTTTTTTTTTTACCCAAAAGAGAGTGACTTTAAGAGGCTGTCTAGTCATCTGGCCTGTTCCCTGGAGTCTCCTTGGAGCCTGCCCAATTGCAGGTCTGAGCAGTTTACTACATTCTCTCATTCCAGTAAATTCTGTCTGACCTACGTTGGCTGTAGCACCCTACCAAAGAACCTTAAGTAATGTAAGATTTACAAGTTACTAGTACCTAGAACTGGTCATTCAGTTTTTTGGTCATTCATTCATTCATTCATTCAGAGCCTAAGGTATGTTCACTTCTGTTTGTGGCATAGCAGATACAAACTCAACGATCCTAGGCTTATGAGAAAAACAAGCCTGGGAAGCTGAAGGAGTAACCAACGAGGCCCATAACCCATCCTAGAGGGGTGGGGTGTGAGGGAATATTTCGTAGAGGAGCTGACATTTGAATTGAGTCAAGGAATCAACTTGCTCCATCCCTGCTTCTTCCTCCATCCTGCTGCTGTTCCTACATTAGCAAGCACATTTCCATGAGCTATTCTGAGCCATTGAACTTGTGTCCCTAAAAGCACTGGTAGGAATAAAGGAGTTAATAGATTTTCATTGGAAAGTTTGGGGAGCTACACATTTAGAAAGTTTCTCTGGAAGAACGGTATGAGTTTCCGAAAAGTAACCAAAAAATGAAGCCCTGGAGTCTGGCCCAATTATGATTTAGTGAGGCAGGAATCACCGTGCAATTGCATACTTTTTATGATTAAGATAATGGAATCATAAAATGTAAAGCACACTGGTAAAAATGAATGATATGACCCAAATGTGGTCACAGGAAGTAGCTTTGTCTCAATGTAATGAAGAGGGGCGGACCATCTCCTTGATTTCAAGATTGTCCATCCTGCATATTTAATGCTTTGCTTATCTGTGCTTCATTACGAATGACTTTCAAGCTTCCGACATTTAATAATATAATATTGTGAAATAAATATTTTTATATGATAGGAGCCTAAAATAGACTCATTATTTTGGTAACTATTGGAAGTGTGTACTCTTTGAGTTACTTATTTTTACTGCCCCACCACCATCTAATTGCTCCAAATTAATGGCTTTTTAACCACAAGTGGTTCCAATTTGAAAGTGCCTCCCAGGTTAAATATCTCATCATTATAATATTGCTTTTCTGGCTAAACAGAATTGATGTGTCTCATAATTTAGATCTGAAGATTGGGCCTTGATTCTCCACTTTGCCAGTAAATAGCTGTATGAATGACTTCGGATGAAGCACTTAACGTCTCTGAGTTTGGTTTTCTAAATTGCTAAATGATGACTTGTTTGCCTTCACTGAAGGACTGTAATAAAGATGAAAAAAAAAAGTATATGAATATGTCAAGGATGATACAGAAAACTTATTGGTTATTGCCAATTAAATACTAAACTAGACCTTATGCCTCACGTTTTGGCTAGTATTTCCATCGGCAGAGAAGCACTAGGTCATGCGATTGAAGTTTAGCTTTATTTAATAAGCACTACTGAGGCTCGTATCAGGCACGAGGAATAAAAAAAAAAAAATGAATGAACCTATTTCAGCTCTCAAAGCTCTATGGGGTCAGCAATTACTTAAGCCAATTATTGCGAAATATTGCAGTAAAGCCTGTAAACATGGCACATTTTCAAAGTACAAGGGCACAAACAAACCCCCCTGCTCTGCTGAAGAATCAGGAAATGCTCAGAAGTGATGTTTGAGATGAGTCTTGAAAGAGCAAGAGTTTAGTAGATGTAGTGGGCAGAAAAGTATCCATGTCTGAATCCCTGGAATTTATGAATCTGTTACTTTATATGGAAAAAGGAGATTTTGTGATGTGATTAAGATCAGCGGTCCCCAACCCCCGGGGATCTCTTAGGAACCAGGCTGCCAGCAAGAGCATCACTGCCTCAGCTCCACCTCAGATCATCAGGCGTTAGATTCTCATAGGAGCACTGGACCCTGGTGCTAAAAAGGTTGGAGACGACTGATGAGATTAAGGACCTCAGGTGGGGAGACTGACCTGGGTTATCTAGGTGGGCCCAAACGAGTCCCATGAGTCCTTCAAAATGAAGAACCTGTCTTTTCTGGCTGCAGTCAAAGGGAGATGTGAACATGGAAGAGCGGTCAGAGGGAGGCGATGTGAGAACGCGAACCCACTGCAGCTGCTTTTGAAGATGGAGGAAGGGGCCAAGGAATGCAGCCCTGCCGACACCTCGACTTGAGCCAAGGAGACACGTGTTGGGCTTCTGACTTCTAGAACTGTAAGATGGATGATAAATGCGTCTTTTTCAGCCACTAGGCTTGTGGTGATTTGTGACAACGACAATAAGAAAGAAATAAAATGAAAAGGTTTACCGAAATGGAAGCATGAACAAAAATGCCCAGAGGCATGAGAGAGAAT
Organism: Pteropus medius; assembly: GCF_902729225.1. NCBI lineage: Eukaryota > Metazoa > Chordata > Mammalia > Chiroptera > Pteropodidae > Pteropus > Pteropus medius. The sequence continues at coordinate 3,370,150 of NW_024344374.1, forward strand.
GTTAATTGCCAGTAACTACAAGTAGTTCCATGTGGTTGGAATGTAAACTGTACGGAGGGGAAAAGACAAGGGAAGGGCCAGAGGGAATCAGACCCTTGGTGATAACAGCAGCAGTAACAATAGCAGCAACAACATAATTATGTCAACATTTATGGGGCACGTAATGTGTACCAGGTACATGTCTAAGTATTTTACATGTGCCTTTTAACTCTAAAACTCAAAACCATCCTCATTCGAGATAGTAACTTATCATCTCTCTGAAACCAAGTCACAAAGAAGCCTAAGTAACTCGCTCCAGCTTAACACAGCGCTGTACGGCCACGCTAGAGTCTGGCTTTAGCTTTCTCCCTACTAATCATAACACTTCAGTGGGCAATATGGGGCCCTTGGAGAAGTTTAAAAACAGCAGAGAAACAATCAGAACCGAGGGTTGGAAGATCAGCTTGGGGAATAGAGTAGAGAGAAAAAGATCTTCATTCTTTTCTTATTCTCTCTCTCCCTTTCCTCCCCCCACCCTGTGCTGGTCTTGTTTATCGTCAAGAGATAGTAAGCAACACGTGAGCATATAGGAAACTAAGCCAAGGGGAAAAAAAGCGGGGGAGTTGAGGAAAATAACACAGAAAAGGCCGGAGAGCTATTTCTCAAGGATGGACAACTGCTGCAAATATTTCCAGTGAAGTCTGCTGTTATTATTTCACAGCTCCCAGCGCCTCTGTCCTTCCTGCCTTTTAATAAGAATCAGGAACCATTTTCTTGGTCCACAATTCCTGTCACTAGTGGTGATTTGGGGTATGTGCATATGTGTGTGCGCACACGCACATTTAATCCTTGAAGACCAAAATGTTTTCAGATACATACTGCAACACTGTTAGATATCTTTAAGAGAAGCAGTTTGTCCTCTGGCAGGCCTCCCCGGATATCCCATTTGTATGTCCTGACACATGGCATGTGCAGACGAATTCCCACAGGTCAATGGTCTTTCCTGTCTGCTCCTGATGGTTGTCTTCTTACGGGTATCCTCGATGAATAAGTGAGCGAATCAATGAATGAACAAATTCCCCGCTACTCTATGGTAGTTCCAGAGGAATTCAGAAGCTTTTCTGAACATGACTCATAACAAAACAAAACAAAACAAAATAAACAGGTTTCATCTTGGAATCATGTAGGCCCCATCCCCGATCCGTGACAACCGCCTCTGGGGATGGAGCTTGGGTACGGTTATTTTTTAAATGTCCTACCCCCAGGCGATTCCAATGTTCTGTGACTGGAAAGCACATCTGTGAGCTTGCGAGAGCTCTTTCACCTTCACAGAGAAGGAAAACCACGCCTCTGGAGCCGGAAACGCAGGCGGGATTCCCGTCTCCCTCCTTCAGGAGGAATCTCAGGAAGTCATCCAGTCTTTCTGAGCTTCAGACCTTCATCCTTAAACCGTGATTTAATACATTTTTCAAAGAGATTTTGGAAGAATTAAATGACATCAGATACGTGCAGCAACTGGCACAGCCTGACACGTAGTAGGTGCTCAGTACATTGGAATTTTCCCACATTTCCTCTGGTAGAAAACCAGGTAGGACATCTATGGGGGAATAAGCAGGGCTGCCCCCTGATAACCTCAGTGCCTGCCTTCAGCTGGAAGCCCTGGGCACAAAGCCTGGTTTTCACCAGGTCTCCAAAGGCTGTTCCCAGCGCTGGCCCACACCTTTCCTGGGCAGCTGTCCAAACCTGAACACTGTCCCCAGGCTTACAGGAGAGCTCTCCCTCTTGCTCCATACCAAAGAGGATCAGCAGAGTGGTCCTTGTTCTAAAATGCAATTCTACAGTTGTTCAGCTGTGTCCGGGCCCAGACCACCTTTGCACTGGGTGTTCCGATGCTTCTGCCCGCTGACCCCTTCTGTCTGGAGTTCCAGCCTGTACCAAGTGATGCTGGCTGGCACTGCCAGAACCTATGACTCAACACCATCTTTCCAAGAGCTTGCCAGGGACCATTATTTGAATACCTGTGCTACAGTGATGAGTTCTAAGGAACAATTGCCCAATAGTTGTCGCCACTCCAGCCTCCTGTGGGCGTCAAGCCTCTGGTGTTCTTCCACATGACCTATATGTAAAAACTGCTTGAGATGCTATGTTTCTGCTCTCAGTGCCAATGTGTGGGGTTTTCCCCGCACCAAGCAATTCTCCAACACTGGCTGGGTGTCCTACAATTTACCTCAGTTCTGACACTATCTACGTGGAGTCAGCATTGGATCCCACGGGTTAAGGGCTCAGTCCTACCAGACTGCCCTCCCCCTAATTCAGGTGCCACCTGCAAGAACAGGTTGTTGCCTAGGCTTCCGACCAAACCAGCTACAGATCGAGGTTCCAGTGACTGCTCACCTAGGGTTTGACTAATTTGTTGAGTTCTCACTCAGAACTCAGAGAAACATTTTACTTACTAGATTACCAGTTTACTATAAAAGGATACAACTCAGGAGCTGCCAGCTGGAATTGATGCCCAGGGCGAGGTGTGGGGAAAAGTCACGGGACCCCACGTCCTCTCTGAGGGGACCACTCTTCCAGCACTCCGTGTGTGCACCGACCCGGGAGCTCTCCGAACTGTCCTTTTGGGCTTCCACAGACGCTTCTTTACGTAGGTGTGACTGATTAACTCATTAGCTGCTGGTGACTGAGCTCAATCTGCAGCCCCTCTCCCTCCGCCCCCCGCCAGCCGGAGGTCAGGGGGATGGGCACTGGAGGTTCCAGCCCTCCAGCCACATGGTTGGTTCCGCTGCTGATCAGCCCCTATCCTTAGGTGACCTATGGCTATTTCAAAAGCCACCTTACTGAAGTCTCGTGACGGCCAGAGGGGAGGGAGGTGGGGGAGCTGGGAGAAAGTGGCGTAGGGTTAAAGAAGTACAGTCATGGAGATGGGGAGCACGGCATAGGGAAGGCAGTCAGCAGTAATGTGATGGCCATATGTAGGGCCAGGGGGAAGACAGAGTAATCAGAGGGATCGTTTCATAAACTATGTAAATGTCTAACCAATGCGCTGTACACTTGAAACTAATAATAAAATAAAATGCTAAAACAAGTCACCTCGCTAACGTAATAAAAGACACCTTTACTGCTCCCATCACTTAGGAAATTCCAAGGGTTTTAGAAGCTCTATGACAGAAACTGGGACAGAGACCAAATATGTATTTCTTACCATAAGTCACAATATTACAGGTGCACTTAGGTGTCTGTCCTTCACGGCATCACTGTCACCTGGACAGTACTCATTTCCCACCGGAGTAGGAAAAGCAAAAGCACTTGCCCCTCCCACTACTCAGGAATGCTACACATCCCGGAAGCCTCCCAGGCTAAATCTGCCCATTCTGTGTCCAACACTTCACAGGTGCTTTCACTGTGCTAACTTCCTATGATTCTCCCCGGAATGCTACTAGGAAAACAGCAAAGAGATTATTTTCACATTCCTATTTCACCAGAGAAAACTGAGGCTCAGAGTCAGACTTCAAAACTCAGTTTCCTCGCACCAAATCAAGCACAAAATCACACAAATGTTCTTTACATGTTTCAGGTGATGGGTCCTGGGTGTTGTTTACATAAGGGCATATCTATGGGCTGTTTACTCCCAAAAGACATAGTTGAAAAGTGCCACGGCCTGGACTGATAAAGTTGGAAGGCAGCTGAAGCAGGGACTGACTGTCCACTCCTACTCTCTTCAAATCCATGGTCAATGTCCAAGCTGTTCTAGATAGATATGTTGACAAGATTTCCAGAAAATTGATGACCACTGTCACTTTTTATTTGCACGACAGAAAGAATTTTTCCTCTGCAGTAACTCTTGACCTGGCTGGGATTCGGGGGCTAAAATCATCTCCCGTTTGGAGATTCCCTGGGAAGTATCCCCACTTGGTGTGGAATAAGTCAGGCTCCTTCCCTAAGCTCCAGCTCTTCATGCCTGAAACCAGACACTCCTTTTCAGTAAGACCAAGGAGCAGGAACTTCTGGGGACCTGATTAGTACTCAGGTTTCCCAACTCCAACTACTGGAGGATTTGGGCTGGATCTCTGGATCCCGCAAAAACTGAGTGGGGGGAGGGGGAGGGAAAGAGGGAGAAGGAGCCATCCATCAATTCAGAAAGCCTTGAACAGCTGTCTTATTAGTCATTTGCTGACAGTGGTGTTCGGATCTGAGAGGCTCTCAGCTTTCCTGTGTCCTGAAGTCACAGTCCATGTAGAAAGCCAGGTCTGAGGGGTGTGGGAATCAATGACACCCAGCTGATGATCCTCAAGGAGAGATTTGCCAGGTGGTCACTGATAAATATGGCAGGTAACTGATCGTGTGACTCTGTAGTCACCAAAAGCCCAGGTACAACAGAAAGAATGTGTGCCCGGCGCAGTCTGCTGCTAACTGCACAGGCACAAGTCAGCCACCCACTCATCCATGTCACTAATGTCACAGCTCTATTCGAAAAAGAGCACGGTATTCCTATTTCTCAAATCGCACACACACACACACACACACACACACAGAGACACTAGCAAACAGAGCCAATTTAAACGTACCTTGTATTTTTAGCTCCAAAAGCCACTGCAGGGTGGAGCATTGAAATGAATCCAGTGTATACCTCTCAGCAAAAACTGTGCGAGTAGATTAAGAAAATCTTTTATTGTTTCTAGAAATTGTGAGAGAATAAGCCCCATTTGTGGCCATTTCTAAATGTGCTCCTTACTCCACAATTAGTCCACAGTTAGGTCCCTTCCAGAGACCTGTAAGCTGCCAAATGCCATTAGAAACTAACCTGGAGCTTTTTTCTTAATATTAGGAAGAAGCAATAATGGATACAAAAGTTCAAAGCAAAATTTCAATTTTTTACTATTGGTTGGTAAAACAACCACAATACAACTCATTCCTGTCCTCTGCCCAGACTTGCCACGCTTCCCTGTCTCCTTGCCCATGGGGAAGAGGAAGGTAGAGTGAAGTGTGAGCCCTCACTGCTTCCCCAGCTGCTGTGTGGATCAAACAAGGTGGAAGATGCAGTATGGGGCAAAAAGAGGTGCTTAACGAAACACACAAACATAAAGAGACCCTCCTCTTTCCTGGTCCAGGGGGTCAAATGGATCAGCCTGAGCTTCAGCCTGGGAGCCTCGTTCTCATCAGGCAGCCCTTCACTGGAGAAGTCCCTCCCACACGAGCAGGGTAAGGTGAGTAATGGATAACAATCTTGGTATTGATTTAGGATAGTGGAGAGAGAGAGAGAGAGAGGAGAAACGGGAAGGGGAGAGGGAGAAGGGGAGAGAGGGAGAGAGGCAGAGAGAGACGGAGAGAATTGTTAAATTGCTAGCCAGTTGATGTCATGTTGCTCTCTGGACCCTGGCTCTGGTTGGCAGTATTTACACTGTGGAAACTGATCAATGCTACAGCTGAGGCTTTTGCTTTGTTTTGTTTTCCAAGGAGCTGGTTGTTAAATATTTACCAACACACTCCTGACTAGGTTGCATTCAAGTGTGGAACCCACAATTTTGTGGTGCTTTCTGGATTATATTCTCTTTCCCCCTCCTCCCAAGGAGCTTTTGAGTTCTACTCCTACCTGCTCTTTGTGCGCACTTCCGGAGAAATCCTAGCACTATGTTCCCAGAAGTCAAAGCAATAGATTGTTTATTTGTACAGAGACTTTATATTGTTTGAAGTGATTTCACACACAATTTCTTCACTTTAATCTGTACCACAACCCTGAGAAAGGATGAAGTTGGGAAACTGCAGTTCGGGAGGGCTCCATGGGGATGACGGGAGGAGGTAAGGGACAGGACCTGAGGATTTTCCCCACCACTTCGCTACCTTTGAAAGTCACTAAACAAAGCAGCCAGTCTTCCCAGGACAGACTGTGGCCCCGCTGGGGAAAGCCAAACTGCAGGGAGAGCAGGAACAGCTTTTATGTGGTTTGGGGCTGCATGCTGTGATTCTTTATGTAGAAGCAAATTGTCCTTTTAATTATTGTGTGGGCTGCACTGAAATAGATGCACATTCCGTGAGCCACTGGCAGCAGCCAGGATGGCCCAGGTGTTCAGACTGAAGATCCGCCAAGTTTCAAACTTGATGCTTATGACTGGGAGTGGTATCTGTGTTTCTATGCAGAATTCTTTTTTCTTTTCTTTTCTTTTTTTATTTTTTCTTTTCTTTTCTTTTCCTTTCCTTTCGCTTTCTTTCCACTTTCTCCTTTCTTTCTCCTTCTGCCCTTCCTTCCTTCCTTCCTTCATTCCTTCCTTCCCTTCCTTCCTTCTTTCCTTCCTTCCTTCTTTCCGTCTGTCTTTTTTTCTTTTTTTTTTAACTAAGCCTTTGGAATATTGTAAATGGGAAGCACAATGCAATTACCAAGGCATGGTGGCATATTCCATCATGAGAAAGGGCTGGAGACAAGGTCATGGGGAGCAAGAGCAGTGACATTCACTGAAACATTAAAGGACCCAGTCCCGCCCACCTTGAACAGTCTCGGCTATGAGAATCTTATAACTATTGCCAAAGGGTAAGCTCATTTGGTTGAATGGCTGGACTGTTATGTTTTGAGAATATCCTCTTATATTCTCATGTAAGTTTGACGCTGGAAAGCATGCTGACATATACAGAACTGGGGTTTCCAGACAATCAAAGCAGAGCAAAAGCTGGACCCCTCTCATGCATTCTCCTCTTCGTCCTCTGCCCTGGGGCCACGGCGACCTTCCCCACTTGCTGCCCAGGCTCAGGTGATCATGAACAACCAACCCTTGGCTCCCCTCTAAGTATTCTTCCACAAACCAAGTCTGGCGGCCGTCTCTCCTTTTCCCTCCCCAGGAACTAAGGCCTTCTGGTGTCCCGCCTCCCCCAGGCAACCTGACAATGAGGCACAGTGCACCCTAAATACGAACGGCCTACACAGCAAGGCTTTCATCCTGCTGCCGACACGGCGGGCTCAAAGACCCCTGGGGTGGGGGTTACCGGGTCCCCAGCGCCCTTCCTCTTTTGATAACATCGCTCGGATCGCTCAGAGGAGACTGCTGCTCCTCTTCTTCCATGTTGTGCCATCTTTGTGGGGACCGAGCGTCAGTCCCGGTGGGATTTTTAATTAGAGCTTCTCCCCCATCCTGGTCAAAGGGAGACCCCTGAACAAGTCTAAATCACTCAGACTCTCTCCCAGGAGCCCTGAGCACAGTTCCACAAGGGGAAAATACAACGAGCGCTGGTTCATCCCAGGGGCTGTGATGTGAGAAGCCCATCCACACACAGCTCCCTGCAAACCAGCCCCTGGGGGCTGCCCAGGGCCCTGGAACCCTGGCCTGGTTGCTCCTGTGAACTCACTTCCGTTCTTCCAATAAACTGTTTTCTTGGTTTCGTCTCCTCAGGGTAGACGGTAGGTCGATTGCTCGCAATCAAGACAACCCTAAGTTGGCAGAGTCCCAAACAAATGAAAATCTTACTTTCTGACGCTGGGGGCGGGGGTGGGGGCTCTAGTCACAGCCCACTGGTGTCTCTGGGCAGGTGCGAAGGCAGGCTAGTAATGGCACATCCCCCTGAGCTACAGTGGAACCCAAGGTGGGGGAGGGGAGTAAAGAATGAACCTGAAAGCAACTTCACACTTTGGGTTATAAATGACTAAGACCTTCACTGACATCAAATCAGTGCAAACTGGGATCTTGTATATCTTCCCTAATTTGTTTCTGAGTTCGCTCGTCTGTAGAAATCATGGAGCTGGGCCAGATGTCCGGATCCTAGAGATCTGTGATGTTATCGTGCTGGAGTTTTCCCTCATTCACACAAACGGAGCGCCTTCTCCGTGCTAGGCACCGGCCCAGAGACATGTGTAGGATGCAGCCTCTGCCCTTGGCTGACTTGGGTCGATCCGTGTCTGAGGAAGTGGCCCAGGCTGGAGGTGCAGAGACCATCGGGGGGCAATGTTCCTGCGTGGAGTAATCGGGGTACAGACATGGCTTCGGCGGCAGAAGTGGCTCCAGTGACCTGCTGAATAACACAGAGGGAGAAGCCCGTGTGGCCCAGTTTCCTGACTCAGATGATGAGATATTAAACGGCCACCGGTTTTTCCCGTGGTGTGCTGGGTGGCTTGGAGGGAATTGGGCTACTAAGGCTCAGATGTCAGTCCCTTTTCATTTTCTTTCTCAGGATAGCTGCACTTCTTCTGACCCTCCCAAGAAGAATGGCCTCTCCTTTCCGAAGAACTCAGACCACGTGGCAGACCTCCTTGATACCTGCTTTCCTCATCGTCTTTGTACCTCTCGAGACCACGAGGAACGCACACAGGAGGAAACTGCTTAGCAACTGCACGTAGGAAATTAGGATTCGAAAATACGACTGTGGGTTTTTCCTCCCCACTTTGTTCTCCTGTTTTGTTTTTAGATGTTCATGATTCAGTCATTGGTCCATCACACAACACACTAACCGGTTCTGCGGCCCTGGGATCTCAGCTGCACTGAGGCCTCCGCTCGGCGTCCTGGGGGGCTGCAGGCAGAGGTCCTAAGCGCGTGCCCCACAGTGCTGGCTGGCCAGGGGGAGCAGCAGTGACTCTGGGGTGGGTAGCCCTAGTGTGAGGCTATTCTTCGGTGCCCCTGGGGTTTCTCTGGGGCTGACCCTGCTGGAGTTTATTCTCATCTCTTTCTCAACTTGTCGGGCCCCTCGCTGTAATTTTCTCTTCCCTCATCTCTGAGTTCTGGCCAACTCCCAATGGGTCCATGTTTACTCACTTGGCAGGATGAATCTCTTCCCCATTACCTCTGTCTCTCTGAATATGCATCTTCACCTCTGCATCTCTGTATTGTTCTTTTTCCCTGTGTGTCTCTAAGTTGCTGTCTTTCTGTGTTCTCTGTGTTTCTGGTTCTCTTTCGTCTGTCTCTTTTTGGTCTCTGTCTGTTTTCTCACTGTCTCTGCTTCTCTTCCTTTCTGAATCCGTGTCTGTGTCTCTGTCTCTTTCTCTGTAAATTTCTCCGTCTCTATCTCTCTATCCTGGTTTCTCATTTCTATTTCTCTCTGTTTCTGTTTTCTCTCTGTTCTTTCTCTGCCTTTCTCTCCCTCCCTGCCCCCACCTCCTCTTTTCTGAAATTTTCTGAAGCTTGGCCCATTCCCAATGAAATGGGCTTAGTTTCCAGGACAGAATATTGCACATCGAGGGTTAATTTTTCTCCCTTATCATCAACTTTTCTTCCATTTCAGAATCCCTGAGTCTGGCCGAAATCACTTCCTAGAATAGTGCCCGCGTGTGCCATAGCAGAAGCTCCCCAGCCACGCTGCACCCTGAAGAGCACTGAAGAAGGAGGGACTGACAACTGCAACGTGCAGTGTGCTGGGATTTCTCTGGCAGTATGCCAGCTAGTCAGAGCCAATTAATATGAAATCAATAGGCCAAATCGACGTTTTTCAGAAGTTAGCTCAAAAAAAAAAAAAAAAAAAAAATCCCCGAAGATTAAGCAGCCTGTGGCCTTTGCTATGAAATTGTTACCACACCACTTTCTTTTCTTTTGAAAGTCCAGATGGGCAGATAAATCCAAAGTGGATCAACCACATCTGTCATTTCTCCACACAAATTACACCCCCTCTCACCACTTCCCTCTTTCCTCCCCAGCATGCAACGGCACTGGGGGCCGGAGCTGAACGGATACCTTCTGGATTCCCCATGGTATTAAGAGGGACCGCACCGGGACTCCTCTGAGGCAGAGAGCTGGCAAATTCTGAAACCTGCCTTTTTCAAAGGCGAGAACTACAAAGGGGAGGCGGGGGGGCTGCTTTCTTCCAGGCTCCAAATGGGCCAGGGGCAGAACCCAGCCCCGCTGGCTACTTTCTCTGCTGTTCCGCACCAGAATTCAAACCAAAAGTTTTACGTGGCTTCCTTCCATTTTCAAACTCCCCTTTCCTACATTTGTTAGGTGATGTAGTATCAAGTCCAGTGTAGAGACGGGGTTATTAATAAAGCCCTGAGAGGGGGCGGGAGGGAGAGAGACTCTAGGGTTTCTCAGGTGAGTGTCGCTTATGCAGGGTGGCGCTGCTGTCAGGATCAGGGTAGCCTGAAGGGGTTTGGAGCCAAGTCTGAAACTTAAGATAGGTACCCCTAAATGCCTGCCTAAATGGGTCCTTGAAACAAAGAGGATTTCAAGCAGGTGTCAGAAATCACAAACTTTGGAAGACCCAAATCAAGAGAGTTTGGGGAATGTAGTGTTAGGAGATGATGCTTAAGAGACAGCTAGCTGGCCCTGCTGGATTTGAGTCCTTCAGGGGTGAACGTACAAGAGAGTTAGAAGGCTAAGGATGGATGGACAGAATCTCAAGCAAATTCAAGATACTTTCCAAGCCCAAGTCCTCTAATTCCAAGAGGTGTCTTCCTTAAGTAAAACGGTGTTTTCCAAAGTTTATGAACGAAGCAGTCAAGCGAATGCACATTCTTTTGGGCCAGGGACACCTATTAAAAGTTGACTTTCTCTTTAGGATGATTGAGAAAAGTACAGGGAACGTTCTATTTTGTGTGAGCTGGGACTCTTGGCACGAAAACAGGTTTCACACAGAAAAACAAAAGTTGTAGAATTCCAGAGCTGGGAGAGATTTAGAGAGTGACCGATCTATCTTCTTGGTTTGACAGATGAGGAAACAGAAGCTGAGAGATGGAACGTCCTATGCAAGATCATACAGCGAGCATGATGGGATGTGACCCACTATCCTCAGCTCCAACACTGTAAGTTCCTCGTGTGGTTGTGACACTTCATGCCACACTCGGAGGAACAGGGAATGAAAAAGGTGTTGTCTGAATGGAATAGCACTCCTGAGTTTTGAGGCTACAAAATATGGTTGTTTAGAAGGTTAAGAAAGGCTAGACTTACAGAAAAGTGCCTCGTGTGTTGCATGGCTGTGTCAGTATGACAAGTGGCAGCATTGATCTGTCCTGAGCTTTTGACACTGGTGACCTCATTGTGGTTTGACCCAGAGTGCTGCTTTGCTCCTGAACACGGCATGGCTTGAGCAGTGTCTTCCCTCCCCGTTCCCTTGTGTGTCACCAGCTTGCCTTTGCCTGCAGACCTGAGCAGATCTGTCCCTTCCTTGCCTGGCCTGACTCTAAAGCCTGCTGCCTGGTCACAGTCCTGATGTTGGCTTCAACTAGACAGTCTCTGTCATCATCCCTGCCACATGTTCAAGGCTACGTGATAGCACTGGGGGTCAACGGCTTCTGCGACGTGCCAGACCTCTAAGTGCTGAGAGTTAGACCATCGACTGGTCTAACCACAGTATCTTGCCACCCCTCCCGTTACCTGCCAACACCTGCACGCACACACAGGCACCTGCGTGCACATTTGACAGATTAGCAGGGTGAATCTCACAGAAGAGAAGTGACTTGCCAAAAGGCACACTGCCCTCTGTGGCAGTTTCAAGGTGGAGACTTCACTATACCAAGCCACCTTTCCAGATTCAGTTCTAATGAAAAGAATTTCTTTGGATTTTTGTTTCAAACTACATCGTATAGGAGCGCATTCTTAGTTTCAGTTTAAATGTTAGGTGATGTCAGCAGGAGAACAACAAGGCCGGGTCTGGCTCATTTCCTATGCTTGCAAAGCAACTGGAATACCAAAATACATTTTTGAAAAATGTTAAATGTTAAAAAGCCAATATTCATTAAATGCCCCCCCCCGCCCCCCAACTACCAGGTCGTGTTTTAAGCACTTTATGTATACTAACTCATTTAATCCTTACAATGAGGTAGGTGCCAGCATTTCCCAGTTTTACAGATGAGGAGACTAAGGAGCATGGAGGTTAGATTACCCGCCTGAGAGACCACACTTCTGATAAACGGAGCTGGGATTCGACCCAGGTGGTCTGGCTCCAGAGCCACACCTTCAAGTGCTTCTGCTGGGCTGTCAAAAACACTGCGGCAGCTGAAGAAATAGTCCAAATCAAATGCAATTAGATTTGTTGAGGAATGACCGTTAATCTCTGCAAAGCCCTCCGCATGTGGCTTTGCATCTGCTCTGTCAGCGTATTGTCTCTGGCTGAGACTATGGTCTCTCTCTGGCTGATCAGACCTGTGCAGAATGTGGGAGAGGAAAGTGACTTAAGTGGTATAAGTGGCAGAATCAAGATTTGAGCCCAGTCTAAATTAAGGACTATTATTCTATCCCTGTTTTCCCTAAGGATAAATTGAGACACCAGAAAGTAGGAGAGGCACAGAATGGATTCTCCCTCAGAGCCTCCCGAAAGAACCAAACCTTGATACCTTGATTTTAGACTTCTGGCCTCTAGAACTGTGAGAGAACACATTTCTATTATTTGAAGACATCCAGTTTGTCGTAATATGCAACAGCAGCCTGAGGAAATTAACAAACTGTCCAGGTTACCCTTTGCTGGCAGTTGTACGAGGCAATCGCACACCCCCTAACACCAACAAACCATTACAGAATTACTTCTCATTTCATTTCATTCTTACAGGAAAATAAAATCCCCTCGATGCCGTTGACAGGGAAGATGGGGAAGGGAAAAAAGTTTAGATGGTCCACTGTGTGCCATCAATAAGAAAATACTGTATCATCGTACTTGATCAGTGACATTTCAACCCTATTTTATAAAAGGAGCATGTAAGACTCCAGAGTGGGTGATCTAGGGTTGGAACTACATGGACAGGTTTCAAACCTTATGTCCTGCTGAACTGAGTTGATGTTCCTTCAACTTTTCCCCCAGGGTACCCAGGATTTGAGCCCAGCCTTCTCCTTTTCTGTCTCTTATAAGGACACCTGTCATTGGATTTAAGGCCCCCCTAATCCAGGATAATCTCATTTTGAGATCCTTACCTTAGTTTCATCTGCAAAGACCCTTATGTCAAAAAGGTACACTGAGATTCTGGGCGGACATGAACTTTTGGGAGGTAGTCACTATTCAGCCCACTACAGTCAGATTTAACAGGAGAAAAGGACCTGGAAAAACAGACAGATTGGATGTGACTCCTATCTTTGTCACCCACCACGCCTCTGCTGGGTAACTGACCACATCGCTTCCCTTCTCCGACCCTCAAATTGCTCCCCACATCACTTCTAACGCGACCGTGCATGAGAGAGAACTTTGTAAAATGCTGCCTGAGACCGAGTGGAGAAAAGAATTCGACGAGAACAGAGACTGAATGGGGTTTTGCTGGCATCCGGTGAGTAGCAGCTGAAATTTTTCCCCCAAAATGTTCCTACATAGTCAGACAGCCCTTTACTAAGCTGGCCATCCTGACCTCCTCTCCAGTCGGCTGCTGTACCTTTTGGAAACTCCCATTTCTGAGGCTTAAGTGAGGAGAGGTGACACACGAGCTCCCTGCCCACTCATCCGCACTCCCACAGACAAGCGCACTAATATTATTATATAACTGCGCTGACAAACAGCCATGTGACCTGAAACCCATTCTCCGTGACTTGCCGTCAGCGGGCTTTCTGTACAGATTGTAACTGCTGAAATGCATGTGTTCCAGATGTTTATCTCCTAATTACGAGTCTCTGATGTGCCACTTACAGTAATATACTTGTGCATGCGAATATTTTCTCTGTCCCCAGAGGATCTGTCAGGGCAGATGTGATGCAAGGACAGAGTGTCTCTAGCATGTTTTAATCCGGCAATGGTGCCCGAGTCACAGCCAACGCCAGGTGCCAGACCTATTGCAATGCAGTTCAGATCAGCAACTATTCACTGATGTCTGTTCTGAGATGAATGAGCAGTCCTCGATTTTGAGGGTCTCTTAGCCTTCAGTGAGGGGACATGACAGGTATAGACCATGTAAGGTGATCGTTGTTCCAAAGCAGCTCTAGGGAGCAGGCTTTGGGCTACGGAACTCCGCCAGAGGCGAGGGTGAGGATGCGACAGTTTAGCTGGGTTTTTCACACGGGACAAGAAGGAAATGTTCAGGCAGATGTGGAGCGGGTCACCACTCCCGGCAGAGGACAGAGCCTGAGCAAAGGCATGGAGGAGTAAAAGGCCAGGGATATCTGGCATGTGACTGATGCTCTGGCTATGTGGAGAGAGTAGGAAGGATGAGGCCAGAGAAGTAGGCTGGGAACAGATCACAAAGCGCCTGAGAGTCAGGCCAAGGAGTTAATTCTCTAAACGTTGAACGAGGTATGGCCATGTTTCACTGGGAAAGCACGTGATCAGAGTGATATTGTAGATGCCACTTGCTGTAGCCCAGAAGACTGATGAGAGGAGGCCAAGCAAAGAAAGGAGAGAAACCGTCGTAATACTCCAAGTTCAAGATGATGGTGCCCTGAATGAGGCGGGGCCTGGGGACTCGGCAAGTAGAACTAATAGGAGAGAACTGTCCAAGGGATGGTGAGGCAGGCGGAAGTGAAGGAGAATTCTGGTGTTTCTGCTGGGATGACTTGTATGTGGTCCATCAACTGAGATGAGGATTTCAAGAGAAGGTGCAAGTCTGGGGAAGCAGCGGAAAAGGTGCAGTGGGGATGAGGAGGGTCGATTGTGGAGCCACCGGGTCATAAGCGCGCAAGCCTCCGCCATGCCAGGTGGGCCATTTTAGATGTCCGCGGAGATTCCTAGTTTGCATGGTCTAAAAAGTCAGATCTGACCACCCACTGCCAGGATGGTCTAGCCTAGTCCTTGCCAGCCCTCTCCACATCGTCCTAAATGGCAAGGGGCAGCTGTCATCCGCTTTGGGAACCCCGACCTCAGATCTCAGCCTCCACCCCTCCCCCTCAACCTCAGGTCAGCCACTGCCCAAACCCCTGGAGCCCTCACCTCCGCCTCTGTCCCTGTAGCTCTCTCTCCCCACTCCGCCTCCCCCTCTCTCCTCTTCTCCTACTTCCCTACCTGAGTCTCCTCCTCCGCCTGGGCCCATCGTTGGGGTTTGGTGGATGCTGGGGAGGAGATGGGCACCGTCTCCTGGACCTCCCCCTTCACGTCCTCTCCCAATCTCTTCACCCTCCCACCATGCTCCTCCCTTTGCAGCTTTCTGAGGAAGACTCGTGGTCAGTTGAGGCTACAAGGTGAGGCTTATGGAGAGATAGGGAGATAGTGAGGATGCCTGGTAGGCTCGAGTGGTTCACAGGTGTTGGGAAACTCATCCTCTTGTAAGAGACAATTCCACAGTGAACGGACTGTCTGGTGAATGCAGCATCCAGCAGGTCTTCCCTATCTGTAATCACTTAATTTCTTTTTTCTCTCCCTCTTTTTTCTCTCTTTCCTTCTTTCATTACGTGTGCACAGGGCAAGCACAGGGCTAGTCCCTGGAGATGTGAAGGTGGGTATGGCATGAAGGCTGTTCACCAAGAGCGCTGGGCCCAGTGGCAGAAAAGAAAGCAGATGCTCACGGTTCCCATACTGAGGTCCATGACAGAGCAGAGCCCAGAGGAAGGGAACGAGGAGTTTCAGAAGAGAGCTACTTCAACCGAAGAAATGACACTGTGGCTGGGATGCAGAGGGTGGGCTTTCCCAGGGAGAAAGGAAGAAAAGCACTCAAGGCAGAAGCACAGAACATCACAGGCGTTACCCCATTCCCTTCCCGTTCCCTTTCTACCTCCCCTCCCTCCTTCTTCATCATCCAAATCCTCTTTCATATTTTTGTCCCAACAAAATACTAATAAAATGTTGGACTATATACCATGCTGGGTCCTGTACTAAACATTTACATGTCTTATTTTTATCTAAGGCTGCCTATGATATAAAGAAAAACCCCCACTCTATTATTCCTGCTCTAGAGATGAGGAAAAAGTGGCTCAGAGGTTTTAGATGATGTCTTAGTAGATGGCTAGTGGCGGGCAGACCTTGGAACCGGATGACAGATACTGTTCTCCCTCTGCTCCGTATACCACTTCCTTTTGTGCATTTTGTAAAGTGATAAGTGTGTTCCTTCTAAGTTGTGTAAGTAAATACCTTCTTGCCTTTAGATGAGAAAATAATTCCAATGGAATTAGAAAAGCACTATAAAGGAAGCCAGAAGAGCTGGTCCCGTCATAATCCCACAGAGGGCTGGAAGAAAAGGATGAGGAGAGGTCCATCCCCTCTGTACCTTCTACCCTACACAGTTTGGGGTTCTCTAAGTGGAACAAATGGGACCTACCACGCAGGCCAGAGGCCTGGTATGGCTCTGCGTAATCGTGCAGGGCCTGTGCTTGGTACAATGCTCTGTGGTCGCCATCTTAACATTCTTAATAATTTAACAAGAGGCTTCACGTTTTCTTTTAGTACCAGGCTCCACAAATGATATAGACAGTCCTTCTTGGGAAATGGGCTTTCCTGCCCACTTCCTGTCACTCTTTGGCTGCTGCCCTTCCAGTGATTCCCCACCAGCTCCCCTGGGGCCTGGACTGCTCCTTTGATCTCAGACACGGGCTGGTTCCTGGGTCCTCACAGAACAGCAGAATGATGGTGTCCAGCACCAGACGTGATTATCCAAATCATTTCCTCCTGTGACCAGGACCTGGCTTAATACCTCCCAGGTGCCAGGTGTTCCTCAAATATCTGCATGTGGAAGGGTTTGGGTGGCTCCATTCCTTTCTCTTTCGATAAAACAATTAGGTCATTTAGAATATGAAAAGCTTTGAAATCATGGAAGTACTTTATTTGAAGTTTGGGGAAGAAAGGACTTTGATGGTGAGAGGAAAGACAGCTATATCCATTTTAAACAAGGAAACGACAGGAGAGATTTCTGGAAGTAGGTAATAGGACTCTATCGTCCAAGTCACTAGTTAGGGACCCTGTAGTATCACTCATTTAGTCACTTGAGACTAGGCCCAATAGGTAGAAGTTACAGAAAGATTTCTTTGGACTCAGAGTGATGAAGAGCTTCTAGTATTCAGAAATTTCTGGGTGGGGATTTGATACTCATGAGGAGTGAAGTGCTCATCTCTGGAGGCATCCGGCACAGTGCACATTCATGTCCACTAAACAGAAGGGTGGAGAAGCTCCAAGCAGCGAACGGGCACTTGGACCAGGTTGGGTTTAAAGTGCTTAATAACCCTGGTAGCATGTGTTCACTTGATTATAATGACTCTGGGATTATGAGTTTTTTTCTTTCTGTTTATACCTAAAAACTGAGGTAACTATTTCTGCAGGAGACAAACGTCGAGTCCGCATTCTTGTATCTACTATCTAATACATAAGCAGGAGAACATTGCTTGCTTCTAATTCCATCAATATATCCCTGAAGCTGGGGACCCTCTTAGGAATGAATGAATGAGTAATGAAGGAAAGAGATGAGAAACACTGCAGAAACAAGCAACTTGGATCCTAAGATTAACAAGATCAGAAAGGGTAGACCTCCGGTGGCAGTTTTGCCAGGACATGGGGTCCCACAGCCTGAGCCAATCCTCCCGATCTGCAGCCTCTGGGCTGCCCATCTCCCGTAGAGCAGAGCTAGCAGCACAAGCACACACCTGGCTGAGGGCCTGGGGAGAGGATGTTCGTGAGAGGCCAATAGAAACTTCTGTGACCCTTTAACGTCACAGCGTTCCCAGCATTTCCACAGGCATAAAGCCACATCCTGGAAATAAGCCACACACAGGTACATGAAGATGCAGCTGGAAAATGCCTGTGTTTATTCAGTGGAAAGCATAGAAAGCACAGTTCCCAGAGACGGGAGGCCTGGGTGCTCATGATGGCTCTGCCTTTGAAACACTCAGTGGCTTTGGCCAAGTGCCTTCTCTTCTCTGGGCCTCATATTTCCCATTTTTAAAATGCAGATATAATAGTTCTACTTCACACAATGGTTATGAGGGTTTAGTCAACATTTGTAAAAGGCTTAGAAAAATGCCTGCAACATTGTAAACACCATGTAAATAATGAAAACAAAACAAACAAAAAATCCCCACTGCCTTTAGAGCAATCTTTTAAGATAGGCATTCTCAACACCAAGGAATTTGAGATTCAGGTAGCAAGTGATGTACCCAACCGAGGTCATATACCTGAACCCACTTTTCCACTGCCACCAGGGCTAGATCAGCTATGAGATGACTTCCAATTCTGACATTCTGTCTTTATAAACTGACGATTTTGCCTGGATTTCCTTTGTCTCTAGGTTCTGGTAGGCACCAGCTAAATGTAGGAAAAGTTCACTTTCAAGCTCATCTCCAATTCTGCTGATGATATGGAAAGCCATTTTTAGCATTGACAGTGTGCTCAGTGTTAGCTGTGGCCTTGGAGGCTCTGTCTGACAAGCCCTCCTGGCTATGAAACCCAGAACTGCGAGGCCCACTTTACATCAGTGATACGGAGCCCAGTTCTCCCGGCTGAGCAGCAATTCTGAATATGTTCCAGGGTTGCCAAAATAAATGTTTAATCCTGTTTCTGCCCTTGTAGTCCATATGTAGGTCAGAGCATCAACATCCCACAGCCGTATAGCCTTCCAAGATACTAGAATGTCAACACCATCCTCCTCCCTCACCCTCACAGGTAATCGGTCACCAATGTCTGTAAAAAAAGTCCTATCATGCTGCTTGAAATCCGTAAGTGAATCCCCATTGTATATAAGTCTAAACTTATCATTCAGGCCCTTCAAGTGTGACCCCCCACCCCCAGCTTCTCCTACTGGCCCACTCTCCTCCCATAGCTCCCTCCTGTTGGCCTCTGGGGCAGCCAACCCTCCAACCACAGAGAACCTCTCACCGAACCGGAACATCCCAAGTCCTCCCCAGCCCTCCTGTTCTGCACAGCAACTTCCAGGAGAAATGGCCCCAATCTTTCCTCTCCCATTGAGATGCTTAAATACCCTCCACGCCAACTCGAGGTCTCATCATTCCCTGCTGCCTTCTCAGGAACTCCCTTCTGCTTCTGGTTTCCTCCTTTTGTTTTGTTTTGTTTTGTTTACTTGCCCTCTCTAGAAACCTAAAAATGCTCACTCTCCCCCACTTTAACAAAACCTCCCAGTAGCCGTTTCCTTCCAGCTTCTACCTTTCAAAACCAATACTTACTGCCTCTAGTTTTCTACCTCCTACTGACTCCTCCATCCATTGTAAGTTGACTTCTGATATTCTCATTCTATTGAAATGACTCCTTGCCATGGTTTCCACAAATCATCTTTTCCTTAAACCTAAAAAAACTAATCAATCACTCCCAAGGCATTTCTAATCTGACTTCTCAAAGGTATTGGTGGATTACTGTTGATTACTCCCCACTTCTTGAAAGACTATCTTCCTTAACTCAGAAGTTTGTCCATTTTTCTTCTATCTCCATGGCCTATTCTCAGTTTCCATTGTAAGCTTTTCTGCTTTCCCTTTAAATGCCCTTTCCTCTGTGATAACTCTACTAGCCGGGATGGGATGCTTTATGCGGCACTGAAAACAGCAACCCTTAAAATCTCAGTGACGCGCATTATTTTTTGTTTGGGCTACACGTCCAATGCAAGGCAGCATAGGGCAGGTCCAAGAACCACAGAGAATCGAGGACCACCCCTCAGCATGAACAAGACTGAGTGCTGCCAAGGAAGTCCCAACATGTTCCTGGCTAGGTTTCAGAGTCGCTCTGGTGAACCTTTAATGGAACAGCAGTGTCTATAGCAGTTATCTTACGCTTGTCCGACCACTGTACGGGGTGATGGCGGGGGCAGATGATTTTCTCTTTAATTCACAAGAGTCCAGATCAGGAGAATCGGCATTCAAGGAGCTATGCTTAAGGAAATATATCCAAGAAGTCTTCTCTCTGTATCATTTTAAACCTGATTTAGATGATGAGACTCTCAACTTCAATCTGATGCTGTAATAGAAAGATTGGGAGCCTTGGGAAGGGGTGAGTATGTTTTGTATGTGGGAGGGATGTGAACCATTGGGGGCTGAGGTCAGACTGTCATAGCCAGTCTCCAAGGATAGAACTGGCCTGGGTGACCAATAGGATATTTCAGAAATGATGGAGTGTGGTTCTTGATGCTAGGTCATAAAAGGTATAGCATCCTCTCCCACACCCTTTCTCTGTCTCTGTCTCTGTCTCCTTCTTTCTGATCACTCATTCTGAAGGAAGTCAGATGCCATATCATAAGGGCATCAAGTAGCCCTATGGAGAAGTCCACATGGCAAGGAACTGAGGCTTCTTGCCAGCATCCGTGCAAGTATGTCATGCCAGAAGCAGATCCTAATCAAGTCTTCAGATGACTGCAGTCCTTGTCAGCTTTCCACCGGCAACCTCATGAAGAACCCTGAGCCAGAACCTCCAGGTAAGCTGTTGCCGAATTCCTGACCCACAAAAACTGTGTGAGATATGGATGTTCTCTATTAAGACTTCATTATCTCTAGTTTTGCCCAGTTCATGTTAACTCTTATCTAAACTATTGCAGTTGCTTCTCTAATCTACCTCTCTGCTTCTGAATTTCTCCCTTTTCCTAAATTCACTTTCCTTACAGGGACTTGAACAAAATGTCAAAAATACGAATCTGCTGAAAATCCTTTAAGGATTTCCCATTGCTCTCAGGATAAAGCCAAAACTGCTCAATATGGCTTACAAGGCTTGCATGATCTGAATTATATAGTCTGATCTTTCCAGACTTACCTCTCCAGGTTCTTTTCATTCATGTCAAAATTCAGGCAACCAAATTTCTTTCATTTTCTAGAGTAAGCTTTTCTTTTTCTTGACCCTTGGTTGGAATTCTCACAAAGCTGTTCTCTGCCTGGAACTCTTTTCTGTTCTCTTTTCTCCCCAAAACTTCTATTCATCTCTCATTGACCCCACATCTGAAAAGCCTGCCCTGACTCTCTTGTCTAAGCGTGGAAGGTGACCCTTATTGTATTCCAAGACAAGATATACCAGAACCCCATCACAATATTAATCATTCAGTAATTTTATTAACTTATAATTAACAGTAATATTTATAATAGCTGCTTGTAATAGATGTTGTCTGGGCCTACGTCTGAGTCACCTACAGACATTTCCCCTATTCAAGAGCTTCCTGTGCCTCTGCTTGAAGAATGCTTTTTGGTCACAGGGCATGTTTGACCCACACCCAGGGAAGACTGGAAGCTCTGCAAGGTTAACCTCAATCAATGAGGCATAAGAGTTGGTAGGTAAATAAGCCATCTTCATAGCTCTGTTTCTGGGATAATCCCAATCCACACTGTGTCTCAAGGACTCCCCGGTGTGACTGAGCCCCAGGTGCCCCCAGAAGAAACCTACTCATTAACACACCCTTTATTATCTTCTTCCCTTCCCTATGCCATTTCACTGAGTTCCTCTCTCACAGCTTCTTGCATCCATTCTCAAATAAAGCACTTACACACATATCTTGTCTCACGGTATGGTTTTAGAGTATATCAGTCTAAGTTCAACCGTTCAGTCAGCACTTACCATGAGCTAGCTGGACACTGGATCAAGCTCATTGTGTGTTTATTTATTTTAATTCTCTTAGCGACTCAATGAGATAGGTGTTAATCCATAAAATTGGGGTAATAATACTTACTCATAGTACTTTTGTGAGGATTAAATGGGATAATTCATGCAAAGAGTTTAGAACTTGGTATGTATGATAGTGCGTGTAAAGAGCTTAGCACTAGAAGAGAAGATGAATTTGAAGAATTTAGTACAGTCCTTTGCAGAGTAAGCGATTGGTCACTTGCACAAGATCACATAGATGCTAACTGGTAGATTTTACCAAAGTCTACCAGATTTCAGAGCTCTCAGTTACTATTCTTTACAGTTGCAATCTACTGAACTATTTTGCACAGCAGACTGAAAGCCCAGTGGGAAAAGGAACCATGCCGATTATATTCAATTTTATCCCCAAAGGTGGCATTCAGTGGCATTGTGTAAAAAGGAATTAAGTCTTCCCTTCCTCCCAACTCAGTCTGTTTTACATTTGGTCTGGGGTACTCACTACTCAGAATAATCTCTGAGGTATCAGTTAGAGTAACCATAAAAATTATTTATGAAAAGAATGTGTCTTCTTTGAAAAGCCTATTTTTTATGTTTATTTTTTCCCTTTTCAGGATAATGCGTTTCCATCATGGGGAGGCAGCATATTTAGTGGTAAGACCATGCTGCTTTTGAAGTCAAAAAGACCTCTTTCAAAACCAGTATTTTTAATTATACGACCTAGGTAAAAAATTATTTAGCCTCTCTGATTTGTAGTTTTGTCATCTATAAAAAAATGAATGATCATACCTCCTATACTATTTATCTATTCTTACATAAAAAATTAACTCAAAACTTAGTAGTTAAAAGCAACAAACTATTATCTCACACAGTTTCTGAGGGACGGGAATCTAGGAGTAGCTTAATTGACCATCTCTCATGTGGTTGCAATCAAGTTGTCTACTAAGGCTATAGTTATCTGAAGGCTTGACTGGAACTGGGAGGTCCACTTCCAAATTCACTCACGTGGTTGTTGGAAGGGGTCTCAGTTCCACCCCCATGTGCATCTCACCACGTGGCAGCTGCTTTCTGCCAAAGTACATCTGAGAGAGACAATGAGAGGGTATCCAAGATGGAAGCCGCGGGGTCTTTTGTAAATTGGAAGTGACATACCATCACTTCTGTCATATTCTACTAGTTGCACAGACCAGTGTTGGCAGAATGTGATAGGGAGCCACCCGAGGCTGTGAACAGCAAGAGGCAGGATCCTTGGGGGGGCCTTCTTGAAGGCTGAATACAACACCTTCCATATACAGTTGTAGTGGAGAGTTTTATGTGCCTAGTATACAGTTATCTCTCAAAAAATATTAGTTCTGTTTTATGCCTTCAAGGTACCTAAGTTTTGGAAACTGAAGAATACGTTCAGCAACCCAGAGTAGACATCGAACTTCATCAGACAATTTTTCAAATAAATAATTGTCATTCTTCATCAAAGGTAATATGAAATTTTTCTTTGGTCTGTTAATATGCACAAATTATATTGGTAGATTATTTGATGGTGAAACATGCTTCCATTGCCAGAAAAACCTTACTTAAATATAAGATATATATTTTAACCCACTTCTGAATTTATCATATCCGGATAATTTATTATGTTTATTTTCGACTATTCAATCTGTTGTGTTTTGCGAGGATGTGTTAAACTATTTCTTACTATAATTGCTGATTTAGTATCTATTTTTCACCAGTTTTAGATTATGTTGCTCGATCTATTTGGAGGCTATATTATTAGGGACATATGTGCTCATGATGGGTATTCTTGCTGTTGTTCTAGAATATGACATTCCTCTATTTCCTTTGAGATACTGTTTTGCTCAGCTTTTAGAAAAATGTTATTGGTTTTATATTGTGGTAAGATGTACATAAATATAAAATTTACCATTTTAACTGTTTTCGAGTGTCACTAACCATTTCCAGAACTTCATAATCATCTCATAATGAATCCTCTGGTTTTTAAGACAGCTCTTCCAGATTTCATTTGGTTCGTATTTGCCTGAAACATCTTTTCCCATCATTAGATTTTGAAACTTTCTTGTATTTTTTACTTAGGTGTGTACGTTGACAAAATAATTTGTATTTTTAAAAATCTAAACTGACATTCTTTTCGTTGGTGAGTTTAACCACTTATACCTATTGCACTAGTTATATTAGTACTTTTCCATCATTTTGTTGCTGCTTTCTATTATAAAAATTGTTTCAGAGTAAGATATAACTAAAACTCATTTATCAGTACATAAAATTTGAGTTATCCAATAGAAAAATAATTTCTTTTTTTGTTGTTTTCTGGTTTATATTAAGTTAATACCAGGATTTTATTACGCTGTTATTATCTTCAATGTGTTAGTATTTATGACTTGCCTGAATAAGAAAGATTGATTGTCTAGCATATTATTATATTAGTTTTGTCTACCCTCTTTTCTCACCTTTATCTTTGCTATGATTTATTTGTCTAAAATTAATTCTAAATTACCTTTTTTTCTTTTATTTTCTTTGGTCCTTTTATTTTTTTTTGAAACAAATTTATTAGGTAACTTTATCATTCCTTTCATTCCATACCTCTTGAATTTCCCTCATTGATTTATTTTTTGTCCTTATATAGGAATTTCTATCAGAAGTGTTTTTAAGGTGGGTTTTGTGTAGTAGAACTGCTGAGGCTGCTGTAAATATGTTGTTCTTTTATTTTTGTTTCCTATACTACCCTTAAGAAGTACCAATGGGATGATCATCTGCTACCCCAGCTTGAAAAGCCCAGCTGGTCCCCACTGTTCACTTCCTTGTAGGTCAGAGTGCAGTGAGCCCTTATACTAAAACCGCAGTCTCAATTCCAGAATCCCAATGTGTCTACTTCCAGAAATGAATCTCAATGCTGAATCTGGTTCAGTATTATACCTTCTCTCCACCCCATTTTGAGATGTTTGAGTCTGAAGCCTGCAATGGAATAAAAGGCATGCTGGCCTCTTTGTTTCTCTGTCTTACACTTCTCCAACTGTCCCCACCCCTACCATCACCATTAATCCCCTTGCTGGTTTCTGTTTTGTTTCCACCAAAACCTCAAGTTGAGGAGAAAGAGGAAGGAGAGGGAAAGGGACAGGTAAGTTGCTACCTGAACAAATTCCATTCTAAGCTGTCTCTGGGCTCTCTGGACCAGGCAAATGTCTAAAATTTCATGGAAGTTTTGGAAGGATCTCTCCTAGATCCCTCTCTCTTGCTGTTCCTGGGTACGGATGGATGGAGCACTCTTCTAAATGGCCTCTTTCGACCTTTTCTCAGTCCTAGGATTCTAGTGACCCAAGCCTCCCAACCACTACCACCAGTTTCCTTTCTCCTCTCAAAAAGACACCTCCGAAGAAGTTGAAAGGTACATGGCCCAGCCCCGCCCCATGCCCACACTCACAGAATTTTCTCTCCCATATGGCCCACAACTGGTCCATAGGAAAATACCCACAAGTTCCTTGTTCCAACAACCTGATGCCAAAGCAAATATGCTCTTCTGGCTCTGGATCTCTCACACCTGATTCCCTTGGCAGAAGGGACACCAATTTCTATATCATCCAACACAGGGAACAAACACACTTCAGATCCGGTTCTCCAAGTGGCCCTGCTGAAGTCCCATCGCTTGTCTTGAGTTGAAAAGAACTTAGCATTGGAATAGTTCTCGCCAAAGAATTCTCTTAACAAAATCCACCCGCTCTTATTCAGAAGTGGTTGAGGGGATTGGATTGAGACAAATAGCAGCCTAGGCTCTCAGTGCCTATTTGCCAAGTTTCAAATGCTTGTCTTATATGACCTTGGGTGAGTTACGCATTTTTCTCTATGCCTCAGTTTCATTATCTGTAGAATGTGTATAATTGCAGGACTTAGCTACAGATTTTCTATGAAGATTAAATAATACGTGGAGAGCCCTTACTAAATACACTGAAAGTCTCAGTTGATATTCTTATAACAAACTGTAAATTTCCGTACAAATAGTAGGTGCTATGATTATAACAGAATGACTCAATAGGTTCCTCATTATGATTTCAAAATCAGACTTTATAAATTTCCCTGAGTCTGTGAGCTTAAGTATACAGGAGTATGAATCAGCTTGAAGATAATTTTTTTCATATAATTTTCTGACAAATTGCAAATGATTATCAGAACTGCAAATTGCAGTGATAACATTTCTATAGACAGTGAATAGAGCTGCCACTCCCTCACTCTCTGGTATGATCATTCATTTATGTCTCTGGCAGCTGGGAACATTCATGACAAGGGCTTAGGCTGCCCTTTCTTATTCTTGAGACAAACAAGCACAAATTCATCAGATTCAGTTTAAATGTCATCTCAGTGAAAACTGACCTTGACCAAACGCCACAAATAAAATAGTTTCCTTCCCGCCTCCATGTTCTTGTAATGCTTTGTATGGTTCCTTCTTCTTGTCTAGCTCCAGGGTATCTGGTTCTGACTATCTATGTGACCCTCTTGGATTGACCCTTTGCCTTTACTCTTCAATAGGACTTTGAGTCTGGGTACTGTCCTTCATACACATTTCACCTACACTTAATGGATGGTGTAACCATACACTCTGGTTTGTCTTTCCCTCCCATCATGATAACTTAATTTTGGCTTTCAGACTCCCTACGTGTCTCTGATACTTCAGGGTCTTCTCATCCCTAATGGAAATTTAGAACTAAACAGAGGTGAAATTAGAAGCTAAGAGAGCATAGAAAAAGTAATCCCTATACCTGGAAGTGAAGAGGGTGGGGAAGAGAGGAAAGCAAACGGTCTGAGATCTGTGTCTTGAAGGCAGAAGTGTTTTCTGGGTGGAGATATACAAGTGTAAGTTTATTTAAGGCACACAGAACAGCATTGGCAAAGCACAGAGAGGCATGGAAAAGGTTGCTATGACAGGAACCATGAAAATATTTGATGTGTAGGGGTGTAGAATGGGAGGGTCAGAAAGAATGACAGAAGGTAACGCTGGAAAGAAAGAATGGAAGTCAATGAATGCTAAAAGAGTTTGGGTTTTGTTGTTTATATATTGGGGATATCTAAAGTTATTAAAAGGGGAGGAGTAGGGGGACAAAGTAGGAGATATTCCAGAAAGATCACTCTGAATGCCATGAGGTTGGTTTGGAGGGAACATTCAATATCATCAGCCTGAAAGGGTCAGTTCTTCAATCTGCAGCAGCACAATGGATATCTCCCACCCCTGTAACACCCATCTGTATGGCTGAGGAATGCCTCTAGAAATCAGATATAATGAGGAGGATTGTTTGCACAGAGGGTGAATGTGGGGGGGTGGGAGGTAATGGGGGTACAGGGAAGAATGCCCCAGGATGTTTGAGCCCTGCGAATATTGGAGAATGAATATGGCCAGGTCTGTGGGCTTAAATCAGGAAGAAGATAAGATATCCAGGAGGATACTGCTGTGATGCGAAAGACATGAGGGGCCCAGGTGGAGAAGATGGGCAGGAGAGACAGAAGCCAGGGAGATACAGAAGATGCTATCCTGGACCTTTGGCATGAATAGGAACTGTGCTTTGCCAGTCTGCTATTTGTCCTGATACTGGGATTTCCTTGGGACCTGTTCCTGGTGCTCTGTAGACAGGAGGGTACTCACTGAGAAACAGGCCTCTCCTTCTGGCCAGAACCCTCTGTTATTGATCAAAGGCTGCAGTTCTTCTGCCCCTCGTAGGATGGGGTGGCTGGTGGTAAGAGTTTGCTCAGCAGGCATTCTGGGGACCCAGACCCTGGCTTCTTAAGATTTTACTTCTTTCTCAGGCCCAGGGCCTTCCAGTGACTGGTGCAGAGAAGTAGACTCTGGGAATGGAGTTCAAGGGCTGCTAGTTTTTTGGCTGATACTGCATTTTACTTCCAAGTTCATAAATATGTACAAATAAAACTTGATCTTAATAATCGTAAATTTATTCTCTGGTCTCCAGAGGAAAGGAATTAGCAGAAAGCATTTTATTGGTATGGAATCCTAATTGTGGCCCTAGGTCATTTGATTTTAATAAATCAGTGTGGCTGAATGATGACTTAAGAGACTCTCTATTTCCAGAAGAACTGACAGGATTATGAGAAAAGCTCCTAATGACTGATATCTCATGGCAGAATCTTAATTACCACAGAATTCATAGGAAGTCCCTGATAGCTCTACAGATGATTTGATTAGAAACCACATTTTTAAATCTCTCTCGGATGAGTCAGTTACAGCATCCTTTGGGAGCCAACTCTGTGTGCAAGGTCTCATGCATGCAATAAATCTCAACGTTGAAGAAAAATAAAATTCCTGCAAAACCTCCATTTTCAATGTCTGGCCTAAAAAAAAAAAAAAAAGCCACTTTTTTTTTCTTGACTAGAACTTTCCAGACTAAGAATAGGTTAGATAAAATGCTATTCTATTCGATATTCTTGCCATTCATCGATCACTATAGCTAGAGATCATGTAAATTCTATGACATAACATGTTAGGTTTCACACCATATAAAGCCAACCTCTTCGTTCATGTATATATTTAGCAACTGACAGCCATTGAACCCCTGGAACAGCTACATGCTGAATGCCGGAGCAACAACAATGACAAGCAAAAACAAATATCGTATCTTGCCTACTTGAGCTTACAGTTCATTGAAACAGATATACCTAATCAAAAAGCTATCCAAATGAATGTAAAAGAGCAGACACTGGTGCAGTGAAACAGATAATACATTAAATTGATCCATATTACTCAGAGAAACCTGGCTTTCTGAGAAAATGATCATTGGGCTGAGATATAGAAGGATAGTAAGGGGATGATTTAGTGAAGAGAGGTCAAGGGAAGAGATGGGTAGTGGGGGTGAAGGTGGGAACTGCATTCTGGGAAAGGAAAGAAAGGCCCAAAGGCCCCTGGGTAGGATGGAACTGGGAGATGGTCAGTATGGTTGAAGATATATATATATCTATAACTGATTGTAACTACCATCTGTGTTATGCAGCCAGATGAAAAATTCTGACAATAAATGTTTTTTTTTTAAAAAAGGGTTGGAGTAGTTTAAAAGAGTACCAAAATGTGGGCTGAGGTCTCAACTGAAAGAAATTAGGATGGGGGTAGGAAGTGGTAGGTGGGTGACATCTAATTTACGTTGGAGGCTCAGGGAGGACCTCCCAGAGGAGGTGTTGTATGAACTGAGCACTGAAGGGCCAGGAGTTAGTAGTGGAGATCAGGCAGAGGGGGAGTGAAATCAAATGATGTAGTTCAAGACGGTTGGAGTGAGGGTACATGAAGGCAGCCGCAGAAGATGAGGTGGTAATGCAGGTGGAGGCCCAATAACAAGAGGCTTTGACAGTCACGTGAAGGACTTTCGACCCCGAGAGCACCGAGGAAAGAGGTAATGGTGGACACTGAGAAGTGTCGGGGCCTCTGGTGAGCTGGAGTGGACCTGCTCAATGTAGATGCAAACTTGATTTGTACAAGTCACAGTGCTGGCTACATCAAATCTATCTGCAAGTCTTTATCTTCTACCTTTGAACTGGAAAGTGGTTCCTGTGAGACTGAACAAAAGATATTTTACCTCAGAAAGGGAGAGAGGTATGTGCATGTGTGTGCACATGTGTGTGTAAGTATGTGCAAGTGTACTTGTGTGTGGAGAACATGAGTGAAGGGAGAACCCCGAGAAATGATTTCAAATAGGTGACAGTCTCTGGATCTGGGATAAATATGCCTTTTAAAATTCTTTCAATGGCCAAGATAATGTAAACTAAACTTCCCATGAGTCTAAACCCTTTATTCCCAGGTTTCCAGATGCTTTTTTCACACTCACAGGTTTTCACTTGTCGTACCAGTCAAGGTAGGTCACCTGCCATCTCACTTCCATGTGTGACTTTCTCATCATGGGTTGTTTTTTCCCAGGCATCACCAGTCTCTAGCTACCCAAATTCTTTCATGTATCACTTGAAATATTACTTCTAGGAAACTTCCAGATCTCCACGGGGAAGGATGTCCCTTCCCTCTGAGCTCACATGGTACTTGCACACCACTCTGTCTTGTATACATGGGACAGTGCCTGAGTCACAGGCCCTGACACAGGGTAAACAGATATTCGGTACATGTTTTCAAATGAATGAACAAATGTAATAATATTTGTACTCATTTTTTCTTTGTACTTGGTGTAAGATCTCAGTAGATGTCTTACTCAACTCTTCAGCCCTCACGGCCCATGACAATTAAAAGCGCACAACAGGATTTGGGTGCTTTGTTATTGTAAGGTTCACACAAGTGAATCAATAATTGAGACTCAATTAAAACCAAATTCGGTGACATCATCTAATGGTTTCAATTGGCAATAGAATTGTTTCCCAGAGGGTGGGCAATGGAATTGCTTAGGATATTTATGGTTGTCTCAATGGCTGGTGGGGGCTTGGGGGGTGGTGGTTCTACTCCGCATTTAGTGGGGGCTTGAGAAGGATAAATACCCTGCAAATCGAGGGAGATTCCAGCATGACAAAAACATTTTTCCACCCCAAGTGCTACCTATACTACTTAGGAAAACCGCTGGCTTTAAATGATTTTGAGAGGCTAGAAAATGTTTTGGAGAAAGTTGGAGAACCTTTATCTCTGGGGAAATTAAAAGAAAACAAGAGAATGTCATCCTAATGGCCTCCCTCAACCCTGCCCAGCCCTGTGATACTAAAATCCTGGGGAATGTAAAATCCAGGCCAAATAGTCCAGACACAGGAGACCCGCCCCTTGGCTCCTGTGGGGGCAGCCTCAGAGATCCCTGCTCCCAACAGAAGGGGCTCCGGGCTGGGCTGGGCTTCCTCTGGCCAGGAGGGCTGGCTGCCCCTCTGCACTTATTTCCTCCTGGAAAAATAAGTCAGAGAAAATGCATACATTTATTTATATTCATCACATAGATGATATCACAAGGCATGCCCCTAGCCCATTCTAGGCCTTTTTTCTTTTTCTTTTCTTCTAACTAAGCAAATAGCAGGAGTCAGCCATATAAAGCAAAGCATGAAATGTGTGTGTGTGGGGGAGTTTGTGGTAGTGGCAGGGATGAGGGAAGCAGAATGTCTGAAAAGAGAGTGACAGACCTTGCAGGACTTGGTGAAGCCCTCCCGTTCAATTCCGTGATGGAACTGAGCACTCCTCTCTTACATTTTATATATATATGTGTACACACACACACACACACACACACACACACACACACGCATATGCACATACATATATGTATATATATGTATATGTATATACACATATACACATATGTATATGGGTACATGTGCTTTATGTCTAAATATATTTATGTAATAAATATTTAATATAAGTAATACATAATAGTCATATTCTTGATCACCAATAATTTATTATGATACAATTTTTATTTTGATGGTATTGCATATTATTTTAAATAATATTAATAACATTAATATCGACATATTATTATTTATTATAATTATTATAATAGCAAATTTCTTATGATGAATAATGATTCTATCTTCCCTTCTAGTCCTGAAACTCCCTAAGAACAGTGATAATAATTTATTTATTCCTGTGTTCCCAATACCTAGAATACCTGACCACTTCCTCCCTTATACTTCATGTACATTTCTGTTTTGTTCATAAGTGCATAAAATTTTTAAAAAAATTTACGCCCTTGACACAATCTATGACACAAAGTCTTGAGAGCAGTGACTATATTGTACTTGATTCTGTGTGCCCAGAACCTAGCCTACTTCCACCATTCCCAGGAGGTGCTCAGCAAAATTTAGCTGAATCAAATTGAACTGAATCAGTGAGACTAGACTGAGCACTGGAAGCTCTAGTCTGAATAATCTCAATGATGCGTGAGGGCACTACTGAAAAATATGTTGAAGAAAAGGGACTGATTGGGCTGAAGAAATAAAGGGGCTATAACAAATATCTCAAGAGAGAAACAGAACTGCCTTGGAAGGGAACGAGTTTTTTGATGAGGGAAGTGCTAAACCAGAAGGTAGAAATCTTGGCAGAAGAGATTTAGAGACTCGACCATCAATTCAGAACAGGTGGACTTATCCAGAGACGTGATGGGAACTACCTCAGGAGCTGATGGAAACGTAAAAGCTTTATCTGGTTGTACTAAAATATAGTTTCATTCACAGAATCTCCAGAATATTCTGCTCTACTAGTACAGTCCAGCTCAACACACTAGAGAAGACATTAGGGATAAAGAAAGAAATAAAATTTATTCCACCCTTCAAGTCATTCCTAAGCCATCTCTTCTTTATGATTCTATAAGCCAAGAAATTCACTTAGATTATTTTGAGTTAGATTTATGTAACTTAAAATCAAGAGAGTATGGGCTAATAAAGGTACCTGCCATTGTTTCCCCCAACATACCATTAAAGATAAAAAGCTTCTGATTTATTAAATGAAATATAAAGACAATCCATTGATTTTGAAGAGAAGGGACCATTAAATATTTTTTTTCCCCCTGTACTTTAAACAACATCTTGGAGGGCTACTAGCAATTTTTAAGCGTGTTTGAGAAAAGCTGATTGATTTTAGTCAATGTTGTAGAAATTAAACTTTTTTAACAGAGAGATTATTAATTTTCCAGGATGTTTGTTCTCAATCAAAAAGAAGCAAGCAGAGCTGTAGAGAGAACAAGTAGTGAGAAATCTTCCCTCTCTCTTGCCACCAATGGCCCAGTGCTGCCTCTTTGAAACAATGATCAAATTGAGATATGGCCTTTCCTTGGTTCTCATTCTGAGTGAAGGGAGGAATCAGTGAGAATATAAACCAGACACTCCTTTTTACACTCCGCAGGGAAAAAGGAAATAGTATTGCTTAACTGGTTTGCATCTCTGAGTTTTATTGTCTGTCTCCCTGAAGATACAGATTCTTTGTGGCAGTAGCGTCTCTTCTCTGTTTTGACCAACACTGAACATCAGTAATCATCTTCTGAAATCATGACAATACTAAGTCCCTGTTGGCTTAATCATGACAACAGTAATAATGGTCACAATCTGGGTACATATGTGCTTTCCATGGAGAATATCAATGTGCTGCTTTCATTAAATTTCTATGGCCACTTTAGAACTTCATATTTTAATTACTATGTTTACAGTAAAATCCTGTGAAAAATTACTCACTAATTCTAGCCCTAAATAGTTATATTTCTCTGACTATTCACATCTCATGGGAAAGTGAAATACAGTGAGACTAATATTGTTTAATCTCTGGAAGCCAAATCTAGGAGAATGTGCATTAGAAAGGTCTTGGTCAAGGCTGAATCGTCTAAAACAGGTTGTCGGAGACATCTGAGCACCCTGCTTTGGCTGTGAGAGCTTTAACACATTCAGTCACACTCATCTCCAACAAAGAGAAGGTGGAAATGATCCTGATCACTTAGGCTGACAAATAGGAAGGCCTGAAAAAATAACATCAGTTGAGCACTTACTCTATTCCACATATTGTGCTAAGACTTGTGTAAATACTATTGCATTTCCCCCACAAAACTCTGTCCGTTTTACAGATGAGGGCATTGAGGTTCAGAGGGACAAACTGCCCAAGGCCACCCAGCTACTAATTATGGAGCCAAGATTTCAAGTCCAGAGTCTGAGCTCCTCATTTAGCAGAGCGAGTGCTTCTCTCTGACTTCCTTCACCTGGAGTTGGTACATCCCTCCAATAAAGTGGTTCCTACAGGGACTGTCATTATTTATTTAAAACTTTGCCTACCTCACCATATTCTAAACTCTTAATTTTGCTAATCTCTCTATGTAGTGAACGAAGCTTGGCTATCAATAGGAATGAAGGAAATGTTTGTATAGTAATGGAATAAATGCTTGAAAGATGGAAGGAAAGAAGGAAGGAAGGAAGGAAGGAGGGAGGGAAGGGAGGAGGGAGAAGGAAGGAAGGAAGGAAGGAAGGAAGGAAGGAAGAAGAGAAAGGAAGGAAGGAAAGAGGAAAGGAAGGAAGGGAAGGAAGGGGGAAGGAAGGGAAGGAAGGAAGGAAGGAAGGAAGGAAGGAAGGAAGGAAGAGAAGGAAGGAAAACACCTAAAATAAATGAATACTTTCTTCCCTAGGTTCTTATTTGAACTCTTTCCTAGATGTTTTTTAATTTGCTTTGCTTCAGATATACTGGAGATGATGCATCATAATTGAGTGAACCTTTACAGAATAGAATTCTGGGTAGGTCTTTTAGGTACAAACCCTGACTTAGGCCAAACCCTGCTCAGAAATGCTCATTATGTATGGAGGCAGGCAGGAACATAATCATCTGACTATAGCTGTTGTGTGCCAAATAGAGGTTCAGGTAAAGAATTCATTTGAGTAGTATTAGGTATTTGAAGATTTCACAAAGCATTTAGTACTTGAGGTAGGCCTTGGAGAATGATTAGGTTTTTTAGAAAATAAGTGTTTTACCATCAGAAAATTTCTTTCTTTCTCTAGGGGTTGTATTTTTCCCCATGTGCTCTTCAATACTTCTCAATGCACAGAGAAAAGACAGAGATACCACGACAGCAAGAACTGTCTATGACACAAGAAGCTGAGCCAAGATGACATGGCTGGGAAGAGTCCATATGTAGGCCCTGTATTCTGGGGTATCTGTAAACTGCCTCAGCACTGTGACTGTCCTAAGAGCTTCTCTGCATTCCTAAGGAATAGTCTACATTCTTTACCACAGTGCACTCAGCAACTCCTGCAGAGTACAGCTTTTCCTCCTGTCAACTGTGAATGAAAGTAATTTGTTTATGGTTCACAGAGATCATATCAGGCAGGGAGGAGACGAAGAACCACATCTTATCATTCAATCTTCCACTGCCTTACTGCAGTATCCATTACTGTTTTATAACCATGGAACCCAGACACTTGGAGCAAAACAGACACGTGGGCTGGCCATATAATCCTCTTGTTCCAAACTCTGGTCGCCATGGGTGGAGAAGGGGCCAAGTGAGATGGCATCTGATTAAGACCCAATGGCATGACAAAACAGAGGCAAGTAGGGGTGGGGAGAGTACAGAAAGCTTATATGCACTTGGGAATCTGCCCACACTCCCAGAACCAGGGGAGAAGCCTGAAGTTTGAGGCATCAAGCCGAAGGATGCTCATGACAGATTACCTTGATTTTCCCCCCAAATCTCATCAGATCCCAACTGGCAAACTGCACTGAGAGCATAGTTTTCTGTCTCTCAATACTTCATGAGCAAGGTGTTCTTGATTCTCTTCCATACAGCAACATCCGTGCTCCAATTCTAGAATGTCTCAATAACTTCATCACCATTTTCCTTGCCTCTGCTTTAACCCAGCTCAAATCCATTCTACGCATTACAAACAAATTGACCCATGACCATCCCCTTGAAATCCATCACTCACTCTATATCATATATAACAGCACTATCCATATCATTTTCTGTAATGGTAAAAATGGTCTGTAACTGCACCATCCAATATGGCAGCCACTAGCCACATGAGCCTATTAAACGTTGAAATATAGTTAGTACAACTGAGGAACCAAATCTTTAATTTGGTTTAATTTTAATTAGTTCATATGTAAAGAGCCATATGTGTTTAGTGGCTACCATATTAGACACTGTAAAGCTACAGGATGATATCCAAACCCCTCAGCCTGGCATCGAAAGCCCTTTGTGATCTAGTCCTACTTAACATACCTGTCTCATTTCCTACCACGTTTCCTATCTGATTTCCCCACAAATAAATTCTTTATTTTAACCCGTATGTCTTTGCTCAAGCTGTTCCCACTAATCAAGCATCTTCTTTCCCAACATCTATTTAACATTTCAATTCAAATTTTAAGATCTAAATTAAATGTTACATCCCCTGGGAAGACTTTCTCAACTTCTCCACATAGTGAATCACTCCCTCTCTGTGCTCCCAAAGCTCACCGCATCTGCCTCTATTATAGTGCTTATCACATTGTAGTGCAATTATTTGTTTACCTGGGCCTCTCACCTACTAGTCGGAGAACTTCAAAGGGCAGGTACTAACTTATTCATCTCCGTAAACCTATTACCCAAGTAAGTCCACACTGGTAAATGTGTGGTGAACAGATGTAAACCTACAGAATGAATTCATCATTTAATCAATCAGTGTTTAGCTCAAAGAGCAAACTGAACTGACAGAGACATTACGTAAACTGTTGCAACACCAAAGCTGCTGAAGCCAACCTGTGATGTCAGGGACAGATATGCAATGGTTCCTCTAGTTATATGGAGGGTCAACATGGAACTCTCAAACCCAATTTAAATCTGAAAACTCTTGGACCTGGGTGGATGGTGCTCAGGGCTGAGAGGTTAAGTTGGAAGATGCTGGAAAATGCAGGTGCTTGGGATAAAAAAAAAATCTCAGAATCCTGAGGCCTCTGCACGCACAGGAGTTTTGAATAGCTTCTTAGAGGTGCCTTAAATGAGCCAGACACAGAAAGACAAATATTGCATGATCTCACTTACATGTGAACTATAACAAACAGAAAAAGAACCTTACGCTTTACTCAAGAGTGGGATGAGGACCTGCTATACGACACAATATGAATAGTTAACAATGTGGTATCGTGCTCTCTAAAATATGTTAAGATCATAAATCTCAGGTTAAATGTTCTTACCACACACACAAAAACACAGAACGCAGGCCATGTTTGGAGGCGATGCATATGTTTAGTGCCTTGACTATGGTGAAGGAATCATGGTGCATGCGTATGTCTAAACTTATCAATGTTTATACATTAAATGTGTGCAATTTTTTATTCATCAATTATACCTCAGTAAAGCTAAATATGAAGCTATCTCAAGTAAAAGTGAGGTTGTACTAAAAACAAAGAGTGGGAGGAAGGAAAGTATTACATTTTCCTCTATAAAGAGAACTGCTATTAATTGAGCTTCTACCATGTGCCATGTTTTATATACGTTATCTCATTTGACCTTTCTAAAACCACTGCGACATTATCTATCTCCTATAGATGATGAAATCAGACTTCAAAAAAGAGAAATGATTTTGCAAGACCTCCCACATAGTAAATGAAGATAGGTTTCAAACCCAAACCTACTTCTGAAACAGAATTCTCCTGCTGCATTTCGTATACAGATGGAGACATCACAGGGAAACTTGTCTAGTTTATGTCCTGAGCCACCTAATGCCTGAAAAGGTTTTATATTCTCTGAAAGTGTCAAGAAAAGTTAGAGTCGAAAAAGCCTACACGATCATCTGTTCTGCCCCCGTCCCCAATACATTTCACACTTGAGAAAATTGAGACCCGGAGAGAGGCAAGCACTAACCCAGTCACACAGGGTCAATGCAGAGGAAGGATGGAGTTTCTAATCTCAGCATGGGGTCTTTCCCCGCTTGTTTTCAGGTTCATTAAAAAGATAAGCTTCTGGTACTCTCCCTGCTGTGTATCACTGTATCATCCAGCAAGCCCAGGCCCTGCCGGCCTCAGGGTGCACTCGTACAGACCTTCCAAAAAGCACTTTAAGCAGTCTGCATCAAGGGCCTTAACATTGCTCAAAAGAATTGACTGAGTAACTAGTCTAATTTCCTGGAAGTCATCCTAAGGAAATTATCTGCAATGTGCATATACAGTTGCCTGATGACCCTGGAATCAGAGTAAGCAGAGTTTGCTAAATTTTCCTCTCCAATGCACTGGAAAACTTCCAGCCACAAAGATGTGAGTGGTGTGGAGGGGTCAAATAGCCTCTCTCTTGAAGCCTCACTTTTTGGCCAAAGTTTTTAGACAAAAATGCAGGGGAGATTATTCCAGGTTACTAAATAAGCCAGACCTGGCTCTTACATGGACTTTCAATATCACCAACTCTTCTGGAGTTGGTAATAGCAATAGATGATACTCGTGCTCCACTAAAGCTCCTTGTCATTCTTATCTGCTTCTCTCTGAGTTTCTATCTAAGTGATATGAAGGAAAACAGGAGTATATGTTATGGCTGAAGACCTAACCAATAAACTCTATTTCACAAGAAAGAAGAGAAACCACAAAATCTTTAAAAAGGCTTTTATAGACAAACTGTTTCTAAGCACGACCATGCTCCACGTTTGATGGTCTTGAGATGCACGATGCTGTTGGAGTTTATCCAAGACTCAGATGCTATGAGGCCTTGCCATTATCCTTGCCAGACAGGCTTGTCCATCTTCCCATCAGTTGCAAGACATTTAATAAAAACAGGCTGCACTAATTCATGCTTGTTTTATGGACTGCTCCACAGGGCCTCAACTGGGTAAGCCTGCAAGACCCAGCGTGCATGGCAAATGGCTAAGCAGATGGTTTCAGTTTAGATAGTGGCTGTCAATGGTTTGGTGCGAACAGCTCTTGCAAACCAGCATGAAGTGAACAGATTGCATGGTGGCTGGGAGAAGCATATGTAATTGGAAACAGTAGCCACTTACAATGGGGGCACATTTTCAATCTTGATCAGAGTGGCTCCAGTTTGGAAAAAGAGCGTTGATTAACCAAATGTGTTTTGGGCTGTGATGAACCCAACATTAAGAAAGTTTGGGTAATGTCTCAGGAAAGTGCTGGGCCTGGCTGGTCTGCTGCATGAATCAAAGATGTCTGGGGCCTAGAACTAATCCTGTTCCCTGGAGGCTGGGAAGCCCTGGGAGAAATAGGGACATGCCTAGATGAGTCCAATTGGTAAGCTAGACATCGCAATATCTGGAATTATGGTGGCAGAAAAAGTCAGATAGCTCAGGCAAACTGTCTGCAAAAGTATGAAAGACCAGAAAAGCTATAGATCAACAGAGGTTCTTTAGGGAAAAAGAGAACTAGTGCAGGTGATTTTTGGAGACCCGTAGAGGACATGTGAAAGTCTGCAGCAGATAGTATAGCCGTGGGCTGCAAGCCAGAGCTAGATCAAAGACTAGGGGAAACAGTATGGGCAAGGCAGGGATATTTCCAGAAGGAAGCTCAAGTGGAAATATTTGCTGAAATGGTTACAGGGCAGATGGACCAATGCAGGGAATAGATCACTGCCTTAGAGCCAACTTTGCATAAAATGTGGCTTCAATATTTATAAACATTTATTGAGTAACTCTTAGGGCCTAGGCCCTGAGATATGCTGAGGATACAAGGATCAGTGAGATAGGGTTTGATCTTCCTTGAGTTTTTGGGTTTTTTGTTTTTGTTTTTGTTTTGCCTATAACTCCAGGTCTTCCTTTTAGCTCCATCAGCCCCTCTCCAGGGAAGATTCCACTGCCCTCCCTGATCATATCGAATTCTCCCACTAGTCAGTATGCCACGTAGTTGCTGTTCCTGGCACTTGTAAGTTTTAGTTTTTCAAGTACTGCATGATGATTTGATTAATTCTCTTACTAGGCTGTATGTACCATGACATCAGGAATCATTCTGTTTTGTTTTGTTTTTTCTCTCCAATATTTTGTGTCTCTGGTGGAGTAGGCACATAAGACTATTTGCTTAATTAACACATGGATGAGTGAAAGGGAAATAAATTATTTCTTTTCTCAAAGTTCTTAAAACCCCATGAAATAAACAGAGTGATAATGCCAAGGTAGGAGGAAGTGCCAGG
The DNA here is from genome assembly GCF_902729225.1 of Pteropus medius. NCBI lineage: Eukaryota > Metazoa > Chordata > Mammalia > Chiroptera > Pteropodidae > Pteropus > Pteropus medius. The sequence continues at coordinate 3,408,963 of NW_024344374.1, forward strand.
CTCGGCTCCCAACCACCATGGGAGGTCAAGGAAGGCTTCCTGGTGGAGGTAACCCTCAAGCTAAAGTTTGATGCTTAAAGTGAATTTGGCCCAACAAATGTGGCAGGAGGAGCTGGGAAAACTTGACGTTGCTTCTGAGAGATGGGATGAAGATGCTTCAATGTCTTCTGCCCATGCTCCCTGTTTCTGGGAAATGGCAGGCAGAATGGAGCCAGTGTTGGGTGTCCCTTGGCCCAGCGAGTGAGTGCATGGGGTGGAAAGGTAGGAGTCCATAGGACAGAGAACCAGGCACTGTGGGAATAGCAGAGAGTCTTTCTTAGAGAGAATATTGCCCTTCTCTGTCAGAGGGATTGTAGAATTGGCAGAGTCTAAGATCTGGTTGCTTGGGTGACATGGGGCAGGGATACAGAGAGGGACTGAGCTTGTCTGAGCCCTGGGAACCCCCGGGGCCTGACTCTGGTCCACACTTTCCCACAGTGGCCTATCCTGGGCCTGGCACTGTCTCTGCTGGGTGTCAGGAAGGCTGGCTGCTCAGCCTGCGGCTGCCTTGGCATAAAGGGCTGGGACTGTGGGGGCTGTCCACAGATAGCATGGCTTTCTCTGATACTAAGGTGTTATCTTCTTGAGTCAATTTCCTCCGGTGATAACGTCCGCCTCATGCAAACGGACTGTGTGAAGGAGCCATTCTTTCCACTGCCCACTTCCACAGCCTGGTGCAGTTCTTTTGGCAAAGCATGGGTTATTGACATGACGAGATCCCCTAGGAGTTGTGAGTCACACGTATACACTGGGCTGACTCAAAGGAAGCTTAATGCCATTAGGCCCAGCACCCTCACTGACAAACGAGTAAACCAAGACAGAGAGAGGGAGGGACTAACTCAAGGTCTCACATAAACTTACCAGCTTCTGGACCTTTTAAGACTCTCCCTTCAGGTGCTGAGTCACCAAAGGAAACAGATGATAAAATAAGCCAACATATGAAACTAGTTTCAGAAAAGCAAACAAGTTGGGTCTTTGGATAGCAATCACGCTGTTGGATCCTTTACCACACCTGGAGACCTAGCTGTGTGACTCTGAACAGTTAGTTGCTTTGCCTCTCTGAATCTGTCATAGAGGGACGAAAATGATCATGCTTCTCACATTGTTTCTGCCCTTGAGATAGTCACAGTTACATGGAAAGACAGGTGTCCTAAACCTATCATCACATAAGATGAATACGAGTGAAGAAATGTGTACAAAGTATATAATTCAGGGGATGAGAGTTTCTAACAGTGCCAGGGAGGGCTTCTCAGAGAAGGTGTCACATTTTCACAAGGTTTTTTAGCGGTTCATCTTATAAGTATGATAGATGAGCACTGAGGGCTAAGAAAGAATGTACATCCAAAGGCGCATGGGAAGTCACCAGCATGTGTTATGATTGGAGTATCAAATGCAAAGACGTGGGCAAGGGCTGGGGCATGGGGCTGAAGCAGGAGTCAGAGTCCAGATTATGAAGGGCAAGAGAATGGTGGTCAGATCCGAGATGAAAGCAATCACTCTGGTTCATCAAGTTGAACATCAAAATAATCAAGTAAACAGCAAGTGAAATATACCTCTCTGAAATCTGCTGTGAAAACTAAACTTAGTGATTCATTTTCAATACGTCTCATGTCTCATTACATCTAAGCTGTCAATTTGAATTGGATTGCTTTCATAGTTTAAGTTTGAGAGTTTTAAAAGAGCAACAAGTATAAGGAGTTTATAACTACTAATATGTTTGCATATACATAAAGAGCACTAGGTCAAGTTTTGTAAAACCTCATCTGGCTGTGTGACTATTTGTGACTATGTGAATATTTGGGACTGGACTGACGTCAAGAAGCCCAGCCAGGAGGGTGTTTCAATTGTCCAAGTGAGAAATAGTCCCTGAGACAGATAGAATATAGTATACAGTTTTAAAATGCGTGTTTCTGTTCACACTCTCTGGGGATGACTTCAGTTTCTAACTCATATTATTTAATTTGGATGAAGAAAATCACGTCTCAATTTCTTCTTTTGTAAAATGGAGACAATAATACAACGGCGCTACTTCATCTGATGCTTATAAAGGCTAATAATAATCCAGATGAGGTACTTAGCACAGACTTGGGCTAAAATTACGTCCAATAACAAAAGAAAATTTCATAGCAAACAACACCAACAAAAGACAAGGATTGGACCAAGGGCCATGTAAACTAGACCATCTTACTACATGTTGACACATAACTTTGGTGCAAAGGGAGAGGCCAGAAATTGGGGTAGTGGAAGTTTTGAGAAGAAGCCTCTGAGAGCTCCACGGTGCAGTGGACAGAGCCCTGGGGTCAGCTCCTCTCCGAGCATTCCTCTGGTGCTCAGCCTGCTCTGCGGAGATGAGAATGAAGGACCTTAGCATTCACAACCATTAGGTGAAAAAGGCTGCTTCACGTCTGCAGCTGGGCCTCGCTTCAGAGCATCCTTTACGGACTGCTGTAAGGGTTCAATTAGAACGCTGAGAGTGAAGGCTCCTTTGCCTTCTACTGAAATATAAGGTTCATTTCAAAGCGAGCACTCAGCATCGCTTTTGTCAAAATAAGATATTTCTTAATATCTATTCTTATAAACCTTTAGATCTCCTAGGCTGGGGCTTGATATTTTTCACCCATCTCTAGTTCTTCTCCCTCTACTCTATATCAGGAGGTAAAGACTTTTAAAAACATAAATGACACATTGGGAAGTTATTTTCATAATCACATTTTAACACTTAAATCAAAATATTCAAGGATTGCCTTCACTCTTATTTAGATTTCATGGTTTTGAACCCTTCGTTTTTGTCATAAATTCTATTTCCTATAATTTCAGTAGATTTGGGAAAATGTTCCAGTCTCCTAGCTTAAACAAGGAAGAAAAGTAAATTGTTTAAAATTTAATATTCCTTTGTATTGGAGCAACATGGTGCCCCTGGTCAGCTTAAACATAGTTTCCAAAGAATTGAAAAAGTGTAGTCTAATAGAATTTGAAAATCACTAATTTGGAAATTAGAGAGAAACCTAGATTTCATTCATTCATTCAATATTCAATTTTTAACTTTTTGCCATACCCTGTGATTTCTGTTGGGTACAGCAGTCACCTCAAATCAGAGATTAGGAGCTTAGGGAACTGCTCTTCCAGTAGGGAAAGCAGAGATTAATCAAGTTCAATTAATAATAATACAATTGCAATTAACATTGCAAGTGGGATCAATGGAAGTATGTGCAGCTATAAGAGTGTTCAGTAGAGAAATTTGATCTTCTCTGAGGTTCTGAATCCTAGTCCTACTGCTTTCTAATCATGTGACCTTATAAAGGAGCTTAAACTTCCTATGCCTCAGTTTCCCCATCTGTAACCCATAGCTCTGCCTTTCGGTGGTGTAGTGAGAATTATAGGAAGTAAAGTAGGAGTATGCCAACTAAGGAATGGGCTATACTGAGTGCTCAGTAAATAATCACTTCCTTTGTCTTTGCTTCCTTGAGGTTATTAATACCTCAAGATAAAAAAAAAAAGTTCTTTTCAAAATTGTCTGTTTTGAAATGATAGAGGTAGGAATTAGTCTATATATTCAGGTTGACTATATCATTACCAAAATGCTGCCCGTCCCCTTCTTTTTCTCTTTAATCATTCTAGGACTGGGCTCCAGGACCAACAAGATCCCTGCATCTGGAACCAAACCCTTGGTACTATGGCAATGGCAGTGCATTGCACTCAAAGTCCTGTTCATCTGTACTCACTGCCCAATGGTACTCCATATGCATCCTATGAATGGTTAAGCATATCCTGGGCAAGAAACAGGCGTGGAGCACTGTTGACATGTTCCTTCATTGGAAAAATGAGTAACTCATTTCTAATTGCATTTATTAGTGCACGTGCTGTAGTCCTTGAAATTATCCATCTCTCTACTAGAACAAGCACGTCCATCAAGCAAGGATTGTCTCTTTTCATCTTCGATTGGAACAAAGGGACTGAAGAGGTAAAGATAAAAAGAATGGATTTTTCTTAAGTGTTGTATGCATAGTAAGCGTGTTTCATGTGAAAAAAAAAGCAACAAGAATATCTATTAAGTGTTGTATATGTAGGAATGAAGTAGAGAGACACAAAGCATGACAGAGGTGCTGATATATATTGGAGGTAAATGTTAAAATATATAGAATTTAAATGCAAAGGGGTTCATCATCATGTTGTTGGCATTGAAAGATGCAGAAAAACTGTAAACACTTTCGCAATTTTTGAATTAACCAAAAGGGAGATGGGAAAATAGAAAACAGGAAGATATATTTCAGTTCAGCAGAATAACTGTTTCAAAATAACTTTATGGCTTTCTTATTATCATCAAAGTTCCTTAAACTCTGGGTTTTAATCTTGTATTTATATATCCACAAAATTTAGAATAGTGCCTCTTAGTAGCTACTTTGTACATCATGTTGACTCAGGTTTAAAGGTGATGATATAGTGGGAAAAAGATAATTAAAATAATATAGTAAGAAATGCAGTAAGTACAGATGAGGAAAAATTACTTTGAAAAGTAAATACAGATGTCTAGTTAAAATTACTTATTGTACACATGTATTTTTCTCTATTTCTGTCTCAAAATTCCATTTGAACAATAGTTGAGGGTCTAAAAACAACACAAACCCATGAGGATAAAGAGTATAGGAGAAAACAGAAATGATTTTTTGGAAGATGGAATGCACATGGGAACTGAATTAGCAGACCCAGTAAAGCTGAATAATAAGCCAGCAGTAGAGAAAGCTGCAGAACCCCCAGGCTTGGTGTCATTAGGTTCCTTTGTAAAGGGGGTTCAAAATGGGAGAATTGCTTGGAGATATTTTTAAAAGTCAGTGAGAGCTCCTTACCTTTCACCGTGCAGCTAAGTAACTGTTACTATCAGATCCTGGCAGAATATTGGAGGTTTCTTTCTTTTAAGAGGGTAAAATAGCAGATCTCAAGATTGGAGAACATGAATAGAGTTGAAAGTAGATAAAAGTGTACATATCATATTTTGCTATTCAGACTTTTCCTCTCACACAGCTACCAGGATGCAGAGATACAGACTTATACTCTCTAGGAAGGATGCTAGAGGGGACTTCCTGAGGAATACAATCATTCTGAGAGAAAGAAACCGATAAATACTAACATTAGACTATGAAGTGGCCCAATCAGATAATCCTATACTGAAGCCCATGTAACATCCCACCAGGTACAGAGAACTTTTTAGTGTTTCAATGTAAATATAAGTCATTTGGGGAAAGCACTCAGCGTGAAATACAGAAACCAAAATGGATAAACAAGCAAGAAATATGGGCTAAGCAGGGACATGAAAATTTCAGAAAACAATCATTAATATTCTACAAAAGATGAAAGAAGAATTTTCATCAATGGAACAAGAACCGTATGTAAGAAATGAAAACATAAAATACACAGGAAAAAATTTTAAATGAAAGCATAAATGAAACATTAAATGAGAAGATTTCAAGGTAAATCTGAAGACATCATCCAGAAAGAAATATAAAAGAAAGAGATGGAAAACAGAAAAGGATAATAAATGAATCATTCCAGAGGGTATAACATCTGAAAAAATGAAACTTGGGAAAGTACGAGATGTAAAACAGAAGGTTGGACATCATTAAAGAAATAACTGAAGAAAATAATAATAACCCTAAAGAATAGAGTTTTCAGGCTGAGTGCGTCCAGCACAATGGATGAAAATATAGCCACATCAAAATACAACATCACAAAATTTTAGATCACTGGGAACAAAGTGAATTTTTAAAGTCTTTTAGAAAGAGAAAAAAAATGTTTTCATACAAAGAATCAAGAATCAGAAAAGCAATGCCAAAGGTTAAATACAAAGAGAGAATCTTAAAAGCAGCAAGAGGAAAGCAGTTAGTTACCTACAAGGGAGCACCCATAAGACTGGCATCTGATTTCTCAAAAGAAACTATGCAGGACAGAAGGGTTTGGCACAAAATACTTGATGTGATGAAAACCCAGGATCTACAACCAAGAATACTTTATCCAGTAAAGCTATCATTTAGAGTTGAAGGACAGATAAAGAGCTTCCCAGACAAAAATAACCTAAAGAATTTATCATCACCAAGCCAGTATTGTGAGAAATGTGGGAGGGACTTCTTTAAGAAGAAAAAACATGTATCAAAAACAGGAATAAAGAATGGTAATAACTACATCCCTATCAACAAGTAGCTCAAATGGAAAAGAATTATGTGCTCCAACCAAAAGATAGCGTGGCTGAAAGGATAAGAAAACAAGACCCCTACATATGCTGCCTACAAGAGACTCACTTCAGATTAAAAGACACACACAGAATAAAGGAAGGGGATGGAAAAAGATATTGTCTCGATGGACCTAGAGGGTATTATGCTGAATGAAATGGGTCAGATAAAGACAAATATCGCATGATTTCACGTAGATGTGGAATCTAAAGAACGAAATCAACAACAACAACAAAAGCAGAAATAAACTCATAGATACAGAGAATATTTAGAAGGATACCAGATGGGAGGTTGGGGGGCCAAAAAAGGCAAAGGGATTAAAAGGTACAAATGTATATTTGCAGAATAGACATGGAGATGTAAAGTGTGGCATGGGGAAGATGGTTAATAATGTTGTAATAAATATGTAAGGGGGAAGGGGGTACTAGATTTAGCAGGGTGATCACTTTGCAAGTTATGTGGATCTCTGATCACTATGCTATACAACTGAAACTGGTATATTATTGTATGCCGACTATAATAAAAAATCTCATTGAATTGTACAATGTAAATATAAGCAACTAATTGTCTGTTATATTTCAATAAAGATGAGGGGGGAAAAGGTACAAAAAAAAAAGAATCGGAAATATAAGACTTTTCCAAACATACCTAAAAGCTAGAAAATTGAGCAATGTATTCAAAATTGATTTTCAGTTGAGAATATTATAACTAAACTATCCATTAAGTGAATAGTAAAATAAAGGTATCGTTAAACTTAAAAGGTCTCAAAAATAAAAACAAAAACAAAAAAAAGACTGGATATATACCTACATTTAGGAAGCCACTTGAGAATGTATATCACCAAGAGAAAAAAAAAACAAACAAGAAATAGAATCCAGAGAACAGTGAATCCAACACAGGAGATAGGCAAAGAAGAGACTCCAAGATAATGGCATAAAAAGGTCCCAAATTATGCAAGAAGTCTAGAGAATAATCTGTCTGCATAAGAGAAATTCAGATGACCTGGGGTATTTCTTCAAGATGAAATCAATGTTAGCTAATGTATTTGAATGTATTAAGAGATCTGTGATAACTTGGGGAGAATTTGGGGTCATTTAGTGATATGTATGTAAAAAACTAAGCAAAAACAAAACCCTTTTGGAAAATCAAAAGATTGTGCAGAAAAAGAAACAGAAAACACGGATCAACTGTGAATAGCATTTATGTAATCATTTTAACGTAAATATTGAAAACTGATTGAACCACAAAAAGTATAGTTGTCTTAGACTAAAAAGGGGACCAAAATGTCCTTGAATTAAGTGGAACAGAAGGTAAAATAGAGCTAAAATCTTCATTTCCCATAATGTGAAGTTAAGTTATAATTCCTAAATTAAAATGAAAATTAAGAAGTAGCATTATAAGCATGTTATTTAGAATATATGGGAGCAAATATGAAAAGAATGAGCAAAAAGAATGAGTATACATACTTGCAAGTAGAATTATTTGATTCTTTAAGCTATGCATGTGAATCACACCAATAAAATGCAAACTAATTTAAAAAAATGAATGTATAAAGTTATGGGAAAAGATAGGACATTGACTTCTACTCCTGGTTTTCAGGGCCTATTTTAATTTCTAAATATTCATATTTGCCAACCCTCTTGCTCTTTCTTCAAGGATTTAAGATACCTCCTAGGACAATTCAACAATCTTTTATTTGCATCCTAGAGGTTTATAAGTAATTGTTTTTGTGATTAAAATTGCTCTAGAAGGCTAAGCCTGTTGGCCATATTGTCTGTTTGCCTTAGTGAATTAGGTTACAAACGCTGAGCAAAGACTTTGCCTCTCTATCCTGTATTTGTGTTTACTCAGGCAGGTACCATTTTGTGGCAAAGCAGATAAGATCTGTTCCCAGGCCTGTAAGGAGTGACAAGTATATTATTTGAACATGTGGGAAAAATATTTAAATAAAAAATGCACAAGATTATCAACATCCCTATCACTCAGTTTAAACAGGAACCAAATAAATGTCACTCTCCAACATGTACTTTGCAGCTTATTCCTGAAGTGTCCACAGAGGACAGGGAAGGAAGATGTTGAGAACAGCTGAGAATAAATCAAAGTAGGTATAGGAAAAATACAAACTGCGACTACCATTTATTGGATGTCAAGTTTTAAACCAATACCATCTTATTTAATCTCTAGACCAACTTTATCAGGTACTTACCAATATCCCTAATTTAGAGACAAGGAAACTGAGAGTTTAAGTGAAAGAGTTAGAAATCAAGTTTTTGTTTATTTCATTATAAAGCCCAATCTCGTAACATTTGTGCAATTTAGGTGGGAGTGTGTACATTTCGTTAATACGGTAGGGAGTTTTTGTGTTTGTGAGCATGTGTGCATGTGCATGCGTAGACGTACACTTTTGTGGAGAGACAGATAAATAAAATATACCAGAGGATTCTGGAATCTTATTTTGACCTATCACCCATAGGTCTCTTTGTAATTTCTAAGGGAATTGTGAGACCCACCAACAGCTAAATTTTCAAGAATATTCTGAGACAGTTGATGTCAAGTTGGTTATTTGAAATGAGTGATAGTGGGAGTATTTATACCACAGAATTTGGCAAATGCTACAAATCAGGACTTCTTTTTCTTTTTTCTTTTTTTTTCCTTTTGTTGTTGCTAAACTTTTACCAGCACATTACTGCCTAATTCAATACCTTAGCTCCCTGAATCGAACCACTCTAAATGCAGAGAGAAAGGCTACTCAGTGCAAGTACGAAGAGCTTCCCCCATAGCCTAGGTCTGCTGTCCCAGGCAGGACAACAAGAGCCTCTGATCTTTTGTCAATTTTGTTAAAGAAGGTTGAAGAGGAACGGGCAGTAAAATTTGAGACAAGAAAAAAGGCAAGAGTGACGAGACAGATGGCTGGACCCTTTCCTGGGCAGCAGCCCCAGCTTTCTCTCTCTGCCTCTTTTCTCACCAACCCTTTCTGGCCTCAGGATTGAACCCCGTTTGCTCTTCCACACAGAAAGTCGAACTCTCAAGCACCGTGACCAAATACTACCTTTGAATTTTGCCCACCTCAAAGGACCCCATTTTAAGTGGAGGAGATTCAGCTTTCCCAGGGCTACAGCAACTTATTAGCTGTACAACCGAAAGCAAATCATATCACCTATTTGAACCATGGTTTTGTTTGCTGCCAAATAGGGTTTCAACACCACCCATTCAAGGGATGCTGTGAAGAACAAATGTCAAGATTCCTAATATACTGTCGAACAAGGCAAATATAAAAGATTATTACTGTCAATATTACGATTGTGGATTTCAGCATTTCTATCAGGGAAAGCATCTGGAGATCACAAAGACTCTAACTGGAATTATAACACTCATCTCAGAGACTAAAACAGCTTATCTGATGAATCTTAAATATTTAATAAACAGCAGGCTTAGGAAGATGATGCTCCCTAGCCAACATGCCAGAGATCGAATGAGCTCTTCCTTCCATCCCCAACAATACAAAGTGGTTACACTATCCTCGACCCCGGACTTTGTGATGCAGCCCAGCCATGTGAGATATCTCTGAGAGGTACCTGTGAGCCATGAGGACCTTATTTGCCAGCCCATCCACTCCTCTTCCCTAATCAATCTTTAATAGCTGGTTTTTAACCTAAGTCTCTTAAAACTTTGAACCATTTTTTTTCTCCTAGGATACAACACAAGTTTACGGGACATTGTCCTGATAGATGGCTTTAGGCAGAGGTTCCTTTCTAGGTCTTCCCTTCAGGTAGATGGGGAGTTGGGAGTAGAGTTATCCTAATTTATTTACCCATACACCAGTGGGCCCAAAGACTTGTGGGTACCGCCTGTATATTTCCAAACCCTCTTGATAAACAATGATAGCATCACAGAATGGCTGGGAGTAGAAAGGGCTAGAGATCAGTCCCATACTCTCCATAACACTTCTCTCTTCAAGTCCACACATATAAATGCCAAAAAAACATCAGAACAGCACGCTGGCTGCAGAGGTAGCACCGCATGTCTTTCAGCAACTTTAGCAGTCAGAATGCCACCCCTCGGGTCTCTCTACACAGAAATCTGGATCTGCCACTTGTGACAGCCATCTCCAAGCAGTCGAAGGGCTGCAGTTTAGAAGAAATGTGGCGCTGACTGACTGGTGTAGCCTAGATTTAAAATTTCAACAGCGGGTGGAAGTTCCCAGGAAACAGTCGCAGCTCTGCTAAAGCATGATTGGGACTTCAGAAAATCAGATCGCTGGCCGGTGTACATACATAGAGCGTTAAATACGGTTAGAAATACACTTCCCATCTTATCAGTCACACCTAAATACATTTGTAAACTTCTCCCGCATGGAGCCAATCTTCATGGGAGAGAAATTCATTAAGAAGTATGAGCTCTCTTAATCAGAATGCTTCACAATTTATAAGGCCTAGAAACAAACTACAAGTGATCTCTACTTTCCCGTGGCCAGTCCCTACCCTTGAAAGCTCTGCGAATAATACAGGAAGAAATTTCATTGCTCTTCTCATTTGTATATCACAGGTGGTTTGATGGTTCTGTTGATGATAATGACTGTTATACAGGTGCTCTGTGTGTGTCTTTGTGTGCGTGTACATATAAAGCAGTGGATGAATTACTCTTTTAGTTTCCTGCTTAGGAAAATTTTGTCACGACCTATGAAAAGAGACACTTCCTCTTATTCTGATAGTGACAGTGAGGTTACATTCTATTTCCTTTTATTTGGTCCTGGCTAACAAAAGAGTCAGCTCAATTTGGTCCTCTTTTGTAGAAACTGCCCCTGAATAGAATTTTGTTAAGATTATTAACTTTTCCCTCTTCTCCAAAGGCTTTTAGGTAGCAAAACTCCTATTGGAAATTTGGCAGAAATTGAATAACTACATAAACCAAATAAATAATGAAAAGATATATTCACATGTAAAATGTTCTACTGAGTTGGTCTCTTAGAACTCTGTTTTATGTTGGATGGCTTTATTGGACTATTAACTATTATAGTTGGCTAAAGTAATAGAAAAGGTTGATATATATTTCAAATTCATTATATCTTAGTTCACCAAACAATAAAATAAGACAACAATAACTGTACATTTCTTCATGTATAAAATATTGTAAGATTCATTAAGTGTATGTTTGAACTCCCAGGTTATACATATAATTAGATACATTTTCTTCAGCAGGGTAAAAATAAACAGCTTTGTTTCCTGAAAAAAGAAACTTTTTAAATGATGAGTAATAAGTATGTCAAATGTTCAATAAATTTGGGCCTCACAATCTTTGCTGTCAACATAAAACTCTGCAAGGCCGGATACGAATTTTGCAGTAGCTTTGTGAAGGAAGATGGGTGTCACTTTGGTCAAACAAACCAACTTGTGTAATAAAACATTCTATGATAAGCCTTTTGTCACCAACACATATTGATTAAATTATAGTCATGCAAACCATGGACTTGGCAGTGTCAATGCCAATATTGATACTGACCTCACCTTGGCCACCTAGCACAGAAGAAATATTTCCCTTTATTTGACTTGCTACTTTTTTTTTGTAAACATGGTCTTGTACATATTTACTCTGTCACTCTCCATCACCTTATACCCACAGATACTGGAAATAATCAGGCTATCCTATTTCCTCAATATTCATCCAGTTCTGACTAACTTTCTTATTATAAGATATGGTGTTCATGTGAACAAATCCACTACTGGCAAATAATGATTATGCAAAAAATTAGTTTTCAAAATCACTTCCTGTGGTATACAGGATGGCTTCCAAGACTAAGAGTTTACTTTAATGAATAATATTGATCAGACAACACACGCAACAAGCATGCGTGCACACACACACAAACATGCTATAAACTTGTAGATAATTGTCTCATTAGGTTGATCAGTGAAGTAAGAAGATTGGTAAAAATTGTATCTATTATAAAATTCAAAGGGTATAGTCTTTTGGAACAGGTTATTGGATTCAATTTCAAATAATAAAGATTCATATATGTGAATATTATAATTGCAATTTAAATCCAGAGAAGTTTTACAATAAGATGAATATCTACTCAAAAAGAGATTTAATAATATTTTCCGCAATATAATTTCAGGATTCAACTATAGGATTAAAAATCAATTGCTTATCACCATGCACAATTTTAAACCATGGACAATCAAGGTTATTTCATGGCATGCCATGAAGTGGAATGGCAGTGAGATGAAGAGCATCCCATTACGCCCCGTCCTTTCACTAAAGGGACAACTATAAGAACTTTTCAAGGTGAATCCATGGAATGTAACTGATCCTTAATGGCCTTAAAGGTATAAAAGCCTCAGACTGTCTGCAAGTCTAAGGTACCTTATTTGTAAACTGCATCGATTGTATCTGCTATATTATTGTGATGATCAATATTTGGTATTGCGATTGGGCATATAGTAAGAATTTAATATATCTTATTTTTCTTCCCTAATTAAAAATTAAACTAGCCTCAACACATCTTCTCAGCCTTCAGTTAGACAAAAGATCTCTTCACACATGATCGTAGCACAAAAGATACTGAGCAAGGAGTCTCAGAATCCCTGGCCCTGGCTCCAGATACTAACTTCTGTGACAATTCAGTCACCTCACTTTCTCTGAACTTATTTCCCCAACCATAAAATGTGACCTTGACGATTTCACTTATCATCCGGTTTCGTCATTCTGGGCCATTCCGGGTTCCTGAGAGTCTTTCCTAGTAAAGGGTGTCATTGAAGTCTATATTCTGATATTGTTCTGGCCCCAGTAGAGTCCCTTAACACAATTATTTGCCACAAGGAAGATTAATATCCAAACATCTTTGTCCCCCCAGAATATTTTTCAAGAAACCTATGATAAAAAAATATATAAGTACTGGGAGCAGGACAGCATAATCTAGAGAAGCCCAAGTCTGTTATCTATTTGGATTTTGTTGTCTATCGTTATCTCTAGTCCTCTTCCTGGCACACTCCTTTCATACCACGGCGTCTGATAAGTTCCTTTGTGATTAAACTCTGAATTGCATTATAAGTAAAGGAGATATCCCTTCTTATTCCTCTCATGCTACGTTTAATATCCCTTCCTCATCGCATCTAGTGCCTGACCCCTTAATAAGCTTTCACTGAAGAATATTAATTAGCATTGGGCAAGCAGTATGATCAGGTTTGTACACTGAAATGATTATTTGGGTGGTAGTGTTGAGTAGTACATGAGTGACAACTGTCTGCCCAGTATTCCACTAAGCACTCAGGGTAAAATGATGACTAGCCAAAGTCCCCACTCTCAAGGAGCTCATGGTCTCCTGTGAGAACGGGGATCCTCAGATAATGTGGGAGAAGGAAATTCTGTAAGTCACAATGTACTCCCTGTCTTTAGCAATGAAACTCATTTCCCAAGAAATGTCTTCCCAGATAATACTGTGTGCTGCAGCGCTTTGCAGAGTCCAGGTTGAGCCTGGAATCCTTTGCTCAACCAAAAGGTTAGGTGAAAGCAATAATAAAATAGTTAAGAAGTAGCAGTAGTTCTGAAAGGAGTAGGATAAGGAGGCAGAAATCTACCCATCCACGATCCAATCCTGAACCCGGCTTCCAAGCAGCCCATGATCGGCCAAATCTGTCCTTGCTCCCCAAGGCGGTCCTGTTGAGCAGGACCTGGTCAAATTTAATTACAGACCGACACAACCTGCATTCTCCCCAAAGCAGCCCATAAACTGTCTATGTCTAAGGGCAAGTCATTCTCGTCACATTTCGAAGCGTCCTTTTCTCTAAATTCTGGAATATTTTCTGCTGTCTTCTATATGTTGACATCAGCCCTTGGTTAAGGTCTTCTGGAATACCTTTTGTCATTCCACAAACTGGTATAAATATCTTGCTTGGGGTACCCTGTACTTCCTGAACCTTCTACCACCATAACATCCTTTATATTTTATTGTCATTTCATTTTTTTTTTTTAACTTTGAGATAGACATGGGAGGGAGCCATGTACTGAACATGTATTTCTTTATTTCTAGTACCTAGTCCACTACCAAAAATGTTAAAGGAACTGAAATGTTTTTGTTTTGTTTTGTTTTGTTTTTTACTGACTGTTTACTAAGTGAATAATGAATAAATGAAGAAGACAATGACAGGGTATTTAGAGATCGTCATCCAGACTTTTAAAAGTTCTAAACTAACTGTGGAATTCAGAGGAAAGGTGCTGAACACTGAATGTCTTATCGATTATTGGCTAAAAGTTTGGGGGTGAATCTTTTCATCGAAATTTTACAGATGGGAAAACTGAGCTCAAGATCACACTTTGAGTCAATGGAAGAGCTGATGTTTCAACTCGCCTCTCTTGAGCTTGAGGCTGTGTTCTTTCTACTCATGCCGTCACATTGCCTCCGTACTGGTGGATGAAAAAATAACAATACCCAATCCACTTCTGTAATTCTTTCAAATGTCAAGGCACTTTCACAGCCAGCACCTCCTTTGTGCTGGCATGGCAGCTGTAACTTGGGGGATATGCTGAGCCCTCGGCTCTGTGACAGAGCCAGCTGCAGAACGCATAGCCAACAGCTTCCAATCAAAGGAAATCCTGAAAAAACAGCTTCAGGGATCTACTGTGGATTCTCTTGGTCACAGTCCTTGGCAATAAATAATACATGAAAGGGGATCGGCTCGTGCCAAGGTGGACTTCAAAGAGGGTGGGGTAGCAATGTTGGAACCCTGCATTTGGCATCTGTGTCATCTGCCCATTCCAGAAGTTAATTCACAGAGAGTGGGATGAAGGGAATGCCTCCCTCCTCTGCAACTGATTCGTGGGAACTTGGTGCCCGCATTAACAGGGGGAAAGAGCAGCTTGCTAGTCTTTCCCAGCTCTAAACCTTAGAGCGAGGCCTTGAACCGCTGCTGTGACATGTGTTCTGAGCTTGTCCCAAACAAGCGCAAGCACAACAGCCTCCACTGATCAATGCAGCAGGCCTGAAGGATGGAATCCAAAGCATGAGCCCTGAGAACAGAAAGTCCCAGTGCTCGTTCAGTGCAAGTTGCCATGAGCTCCAGCCATGTATCCTGCAGCCAAGGATGGGTGGCCCCTGAGCAGGAAACTCTTTGGCAGCCTCTGCTGAGTGCTTCGTCTGCTGACAAGAGCACACCCTGGCCTCAGTTATTGCCCTTATAAAACAGCTCAAGGAGAATGTGAGCCAAACGTTTTAAGTGTGCCTGGAAGAAAAATGTTAACTATGAATCCGTGTGGTAGAACAGTACAGTACAACTGCAAGGACACACAGCCTGCTCTCTGAGGAGGGCCAAAGAGGAACATGCAGGTTTCCAGTGGCCTTGCCTTTTCCTTCTGCAGCAATCCTGCTGGGGTCAGGGCTGCCTTGACATCCACTCTGAAAGATGGGTGCTCTTGTGGCTGCGAATTTTCAAAATCTTGCGGCTGTGAATTTTCATCAAATTTTCAAAATCTTCTGGACCAGGAGATACTGTACTAACCAGTTAGTTTGCATATAAATAGAGGAAGAAATTGAAGTCCATAGAGGTCATCGGCAGAGTCTAGCCTTTCTCATTAAAATTTATTCTGCAAGTTTCCAATCCACAGTTTGCAGAACAAAACTAATGTGGATAGGATGTCTTCCATGCCCAGTGCCTACTGTCCAGCAGGTACTGACCTAAGTTTTTCTCCCATATCTTATTGAATTTCCAATACAGTCCTATAAATCTCCAATACAGTCTTGAAATATTATCACCCATACTCCAAAGAGCAAGAAATAAAAACTATAGGTGTTTGTGTTAATTGTCTACCCAGTAAGTGCGGGAAGTCAAACTCAAGCGACCCTGACTCCAAAGCACGTGCTATTTCCACTGTACTAAAATGCCACTCGAAAGGCATAAAAGGTGTCTGTTATATTTCTGGGCTATTGACATGCATTTTTTCTAATAATTCTAATGAAGATAGAGGAGGTAATTAGAACATCTCCGAGTACCTGCATGAAGAGAAAAGCTACTTCCCTTAAGTCATGGTGAAATACCTGAAGCACTGCATTTAGAAAATGTTTGAAAAGTTATCTTCAGAAGAGAAAATATACATGAGTAATAGAGCTAAGAACAAGTATAAGACAAGAGAAATGAAAGAGAGTTTGCCCACGAAAACATATGTAAACTATAATCATTGAAACAGAACCACACTGTCATAGGACAGTTGTATCAATAGAATATAACAGAAAGTTCTAGAACAATCTTAAAATACTATAGAACTTAATACATGACAACAGTAGAAGCAGAAAAATTCAATGCAGAAAAAGTATAATATTTATCAAATGATACTGGGGAATGTGGCTAAACATCTGGGGAGATATAAATCAGACTTGATCCTCATCTCACACACCTACCGATTCAAATTCTACATGTTGTATAAATAGGTGTAAAAACAAGAAAAACGATTGTTTAAAAAAGTAACAGTAAATATTTAAATTATCTTGAAAATAGGGCAGAGCTTCTAAATATAAAATAAATGAGAGAAATCACAAATAATAACACACCGCTCATAAAATTTTAGACAGTTTTATACAAAATGTATAAAAAAGTAGAAGAGAAATAAGAAATCGGAAAAGTATTTTCTACAAATATAAACAAGAGTTTAATTTTTTTTTTTTTTTTTTACGCCTACAGCACCTGGTCTTCCTAGGTGGTCTCCCACTCAAGTACTAACCAGGCCAGACTCTGCTTAGCTTCCGAGATCAGACAGGATCGGGCATGTTCAGGGTATTTTAAATATATTAAAATACGTCTTACAAATCCTTTTTCCCTAACGCTCATTAGCATAATCATAATGGCAGCAACACAACAGCCCATTCTCATGAAGTGCAAACATTCCTCTAGCTGCTTTGCATCCATCAGCTCATCTACACCCTACACTGTAGGGTTAAGGTTTTTATTCATGTGTATAAAGTGAGAATACTGAAACAAAAGATGATTGTATTATTTGCACAGGATCACACAGCCAAACAACAACAACAACAAAAAAACAAATAACCACAACAATAACAACAAACCCAGACATATCTGTCTGTAAACTTCTCAATTTTCAACATGATCCTATATAAAAGTGGCCAAAGACAATGAAAATTTATTTCACATAGGAAGAAATGTATTTGGTCAATAAACATAATAAATGTTCATCCTGCTAGTAATCAAAAACATATAGAAGATACCAATTTTAGCTATCGAATTGACCCCAAAAAATGAGAAATAAGAACACTGGTGAGGGTAGACTCCTTAGTTTGTGGAGTCAAAAATTTACAAAATCTTCCTTCAGGGAGATTTGGCAAGAAAAATCAAAAGTCCTCAAAATATTTTTACCCAATAACTCCACTTCTAGGAATTTACACTGAGGAAACCATCAGAGTAACTCATAAAAAAATTGTTTTCATTTATAAGGCAACTCATTACAGCACTGTTTATAATATTTAAAATAAAGAATTAAAAGTAAAATTAGTTAAATTGTGAAACATCCAAAACATGGATGTAATAGGCCGAATAGTGTTCCCTCTGCTATACTTCACAAAAAAAAAAAAAAAAAAAAAAAAAAAAAAAAAATCAAGCCCTAATCCTCAGAACTTGTCAATATGTTACCTTACACAGTAAGTGGGAATTTGCAGATATGATTAAGTTAAGGATCCTGAGCTGGAGAGATTATCCTGGATTATCTGGGCAGGTACAATGTAATCACAAGAGTCCTGTTAAGAAAGAGGCAAGAGGTTCAGAGTCAACGCAGGCATCTTGACAAAGGAAGCAGAGGGAGAGGAAGCGACATGACGAGGTTTGAGTAATGTAGGGCCACAAGCCAAGGAATGCAGGTAACTGGAAAAGGCAAAGAAACAGCTTGTCTCCTAAAGCTTTCAGAAGGAGTACAGCTCTGCCACCGCTTGATTTTAGCCCACAGAGAATGATTTAAGACTTCTTACCTCCAGAACTGCAAAACAGTAAATTTGTGTTGTTTTAAGCCACAAAGTTTTGTGGTAATTTGTAACAGTGGCCATAGGAAACTAACGTTAGTATTAAAACACCATTAAAAATCATGCTTTCAAAAATAATGATATAGGGATCATAATCAAATGTTATTTGAAAATGAAGATCATAAAAGCCGGTATAAATGTTAAATTATAAGTTTCAATTGTCACCAAGATTCAATAGATATAACATTTCAAAGTGAGGAAACAAATCAAGATGCAAATTTCTAAAGGAAAATAATTACAAAAAAGTTACATGACTCTTTAATCCCTCATTCACCTCTAAACTATAAAAAGATCCAGTCTTAAGAAGTTAAAAAAGAGGAATTGGGGCAAATTTCTTTTGGGAAAACTGTCGTTGTGGTGTGAGTACCTTCTATGTGAGTCCACAAAGTGCCGAGTGTGTGTGTGTTCATGGGGGGAGTGCCTGAAACTCATGTCAAGCCCACTGAGCAGTTTCAACAGGACCACCCAGAAACTGGATATATCTTTCTTGAATTTGGGAGCCACACGGTAGAAAAAGCCAGCTAGGCTGGCTCTTCTGGTGGAGGGAGTAAAGAAGAGGTAGCTGTGTTTCTAGATGGCAAGCATGCCTGCAGGAGCCAAAGATGTGTGTTTCCCATGAAACAAATATCAAGGGGGAGTGAGAGACAGCCAGTGTGGGATTAGAGTCGTATCCAACAGGAATCCTGAAAGGTAGACAGTCCCCACTGGAGGGAAGCTGAAGGTAGCGCTGGATTGCTAGGGACTGAGAAAGGAGTAAACAGGAGCTGGAGAAGGAAGAGTACACCACCACCATCGAGGGAACCTCCGATAAAAGCTCTTAAGGAGGCCTGGTGTGGGAGGCAAGCGTGTCTTGTAGGACACGTTAAAGGGCAGCGAGATCATTGACTTTGGACATTGGCCTGGTCCTGGGAGTGGGAGGTCTGCCTTGGACAGTGCCAGCTGCTAAAATCTTCTAGCTCTTCTCCTGACTCAAACCCTGGAAGGGTCAGAAATGGACAAGGGTAAGGGTAGAGAGCAAAACCTGAGAGCAGAAGCCAACTGCACCGCCTTTGCCTTCTTCAGGTTCCCCTGTGGCAGCCAGCTTGGCTGGGCAAGTGGAGAAGACAATTTTAAAGCAAAGTTTTGATTACCGTAAGGGACGGGAATTGTAACTTTTGAATTGCAATCGTGTTTGTTGCAAAAGGGACCATCGGCTCTCTTATAACTGAGGGGTGATCAGAAGAGTCATGAGACTGCCCAGTGTTATTTTATTCAGTGCAGGGGAAGGACTATCTCTTCTAATTAATTTTAAAAAGACAGTGGAAGAGACGAAGTAATTTTGCTTTGGGACTGTATCTCAAGACTCGTTCTGTCCAAGACACTGGTTAAATTTTTTAACATGTGTAGAAAGAAAAGAGACACACACACAAAAAAAAGGGAGGGAGAGGGAGGGAGGAAGGGAGAAAGGAAGGAAGGGAGGAAGAAAGGAGAGGAAATATAACAAATGTTAGTAGAGTTCTCTTGAGTTGGTTAGGTGATGCATGTGTTTTATTTTCTATAGTCTCCTCTTTCCAATATTTTTATACCTTTATAACCAGACAAATAATTTTTACATGCATCTACCGTCCTGTGCAAAAGATCCCATTTTGGTATCTACATAGCATACGATGTGATTAAAGGACAATTCCAAAAAGGAAAAGCCTTAGCTGTTAAGGGACTGGAGGACCTTCTTCACTCCTAAGTGTCACAGTGTCAGATCAGTGTGTTATGGGACTTTTGTGTACCTTGGGCTGTAGAATCTGTAATATTAGACTGATGCTTCTTTATAGAAAGGACCCACACATAGTGGGCAGGAAACAGTTGAACAATAAAATACTGGTAAAAAAAAAAAAAAAAATGAGCTGGCAGTTTTAGCTTCAGTCTTCATAAAACCAGGGTGGCATTTGTTAATGGGATACAGAAAACACCCAGAAAGACAAGAACTTCTAGATGAGAGGGAGATAGAGGAAGGGGAGGAGGGAGAGGGAGAGAGGTGGAGAGGGAGGGAGGGAGAGAGATGGTGGGAGAGAAAGAGAACTTTCAAGTAACCCAGAGCATTAGAGTCACATTTTTATTCACCCCACTGCAATGATAGCATCCACACTGGAGCACGAATGTATAGAAATACAAGCAGGAGCTGAAAAATAATTTGAGAAATCCCTACCTCCAAAAGGATTCTTGGGATGGTGGAGTGTATAACGTATTTCAAACCCAGTGTTTATCTCACTGTAGGTGCTTCATAAAAGTTAATTCTCTTTTCTTCCCAAGCCCCTTCCTCCTCCCCAGGCCGCTTCATAAACATATGGGCACCTCGCTGGGGTGGTTTGGCACCGGCTGTCTCTTCATCTCTGCTTTCTTTATTCCATTTCAGACTCTTGGGTGAATTGTCATGCCTGATATGGTTGATTTCAAAGCCAAGTTTAGACGATGTGAATAATTAAAATCATGAAACTTAAACTCTCAAGTGAAACATTTCTGAGTCCTTCACACAGAGGAAACTTGAACATTGAATTGGAAAAGAGAAGCCAAACCACAGCCAAACGAAAAAAGGCTACAAATCCAGCATTTTAGGTACCACAGAAAATTAAGCACAGCAGGCAGAAAGGCAACAAAGTTTATCTTGAGTCTGGGCCAAGAATGAGACGGGAAGAAAATAAACAGGCAAACAAAAAACTGTAATGAAATGTATCATTTAACTAAGATTTGGTGGATGCCGTGAACCTTTGAGTTGATCCCGACTAGGTGATGGTCTGTCTTCCTAGGCCACTGAGCGATGAGCATTTGCAGATACAACTATTCAAGGCCATGCATTGTCTTTAAATACAATAGGAAATTAAAGGTCTTTGGGGAGACCCAGAATAGTTTATGGAGAGTTCTGTGGTTAGACTGGTGCCTACGCTCTTTAATTCTGCAAATGCATGCGCTGAAAACATAACAAAGTTCCCTCCTGATAGGCATGTGGCTCTTTCAGGATCTAAGAGCTCCTTCCATCAGACCAGCACATCCACAAGGAAAATACACCCACACTTCTCCATACACACACACATGCACACAGACCCAAAAGTTTACTCCAGCCAGACAAGGGTCCATGTACCCATTCAGACATACCGACATTCATATACACACAAGGGCACATGCCAGTATACACATGAAATTCAAAAGGGAAGTACAAGAATTCAATGTTAAAAATAAAATCCAAAATTTCCTAATGAAGTTTAAAAATGTGATCCCTCCCTCCCACCACCCCCCCTCCACTTTGGTTCCACCCAGTGTTTCAATGCACTTTGCAGTATTTAGCATAAATTTCTGCTGGAACCAGAAAAATTCAAACACTCATGTTCTGAAACTACATTTCCACAACTCAAGAATGTGTATTGGAATAGGTCCAGAGGTATTAGTAGGGTTTCCTATCTAGTAAGGTGACATCAACAAAAAAATTAAAAATCAAATTAACTTCATGCATGAAGTTCATTATCTCCAGTGGATAATAAAAAAAAAAAACAAAAAACAAAAAAACAAAACAAAAAACAAGGACGATCTAAGCACAGTTGCCAATAATCTTGCTTCTTTAAGACAGCCAATGTCTATGGCATGGGCCACTACATTAGAAAGTCTGTACAACAGTATTTTGTAGAAGCTGTAGGGTCTTCCCTGCAGGAGCTCACTATCCTTATGTTTGTACACACTCCATCTCATTCAAAATATTTGTCCTTACAACATTTACCAAGGGTGAGAAAGAGGGATTGCTATTTCCTCTACTTGGAAAAAGAGGAAATGGAAGTGAATCACTCCGGAAGTAAGAGGATTCAAAGGCATGTTGGAACTGGCATAAAAACTCTGTTGGAACAAACTGTTCTTGCACTGGGCTGTACTCTCTGTACCACGTGCAATACAGAAATATGCACTTACCAGCTGGAAAACAGCCTGGAAAGTGCATGAGCTGCCTTGTTAGGCTTAAAACCCTGATGGCTGCAGCAGAGCTTCGCATATCCAGGACTGGCATCACTTTGGAAGTGTAACCAACATTTAGTTTTTCTTCCCCTTTGTCAACCAATATGAGATGTCCTGTGGTTGGGCTGGCAAGTTGCATAGTAAAGCTTAAAGGGGTGCTTCTGATCTCAGCCTGGGGCTTACTGTGAGGACTTGCAGCAGCACTGGTCATTCTGAAGCAAATGGGTAGTGGTGGCTGGAGGACTCTGCCTGGGCCTCATGCTCAGTGGGGCCTATGCTTACACAAGATAAAATCAAACACTGCACACTCACCTCCTAAGCTAGATCTCAGTGAGTACTGTACATCACCGACAGAATTGCCATTTTAGATGCTTGGCTACCATGTTGTTTCAACATGGCCACCAAAGCCACAACCTAACAACAAACTACTCAATCCATATGTTCGGCCATAATTTCATGCCTGAGTTTTCCAGTCTTGTATTCACAACTTCCTGCTGAATACCCTCACTGGAATGTTCTACAAACTCAGCACATTAACGAACAGAAGCTATTTGCCCCAATATCCGCCCCCAGCAAAAAAATCCTATTCTGTAGAGAAAGATTCAGTCACCCTTTTTTTTTCTGTAACGTGCTAGTCAATTCTTTGTCTCTATAAGGCAGTATAAAGGCACACTGCTATTACGGAGTGAAAGCAGTCACAGGCAATATGTAAGTGAATGCGTATGGGTGAATTCCAATAAAACTTTATTAACAAAAATAAAAAGTAGACTGTTTTTAAACAGTCCATAAATCACCTATCACAGTCGCTCAAATCAGAAACTCCTAAGTTATTCTAGACTCCTCTTTTTCCTTGATCTTTCAGCTTCCAATCATTGACCAAACCGTACTATATACCTCTAACTAGATTTCAAATCTCTTTTCTTCAATACTATCACTAGTGCCTTTAGATCAATTACCGTAATTTGTGCTATTTTGAGCACGACCAACTCTTTTACAAGCAAAAGCAAAACACAATATATGGCCACTGCCCTATGGTCTCCATTGTTTTTACTTTTTAACTCAGCAAGTATTTATTAAGTCTTTACTATGTACTACACATCATACCGACCACTGAGGAGTGATTAATGAGAAAGACATGGTCTTTCCTCTCATAGAGCTCCTGTAAATGGAATATTATTTTAAAGACTAGAAAATAGTGCAACCTCTAAAAGTAGCTTGATTCTGTCTACATATCAAAAATTTCCCCCATATTAAAGGCCAATTAAAAAAAAAGAATCTGTCAAATATTTATTAAAGAGAAATAAATCATATATATTCTATATTTGAATATAAACCAGTTGTTTAAAGTAAATAATAAGTATGTAAGCAAAACCATCTTACTTATCAAAAGACTAAGGTATTCTTTATCTTGTAATCAATTTCTGAAGCATGTGTAAAAGGATTTGAGAATAGTCTTACCTCATCTCTCAGCCTTTCTGAGTATTCTAAATATCAGACTTGGTTTGTATCAATGGAACTTGCTAAATAAGTTTAATTCATCATAGAAAAGATCATGCTGTCTTATTAAATCTAAAATACATTTTCATCTTTGGAGTTATAACTCCCTCAATAAAAGGAGAGGAGTGAATATTATATAAACCCCTTTTTTTATTGAAGATAAACCAGAGAACCTTCTAAAATGGCAACTGGGATGTTCTGACATATGAAGTGATATTGTATTAAGAGAAAATTGGGTTATTTGAGGCTGGAGAAGAACTACAGGGCCATACCCCCTAAATTAAAATAAAAAGCTGGGATATACAAATAGAGTTTGATATCTTATATACATATTACTACACGTAATATGTAATATATAATATACATAAGATCTATAAACATAATGCATAAATATTATATGCGGAATATAATATACAAAGGATATTTATGTTTATATCTCTCATATATATACCTATATATGTATTTATTATATAAATATATATATATAAAAGATTATATTTATCTTAAAACTTAGCCCCGAGAATGATAGCTCTGGAAGGGAGATTCAACTCAAGGTAGACTTTGAACAGTCAGAGCTGTCTGGAAATGGACGGTCCTCTTAGGGTGGGAAATTGCACACAAGAGGCTGCATGGCCTCCTGGTAAGACTTCGCAAGAAGGATACCAGCATTGGCAAGGACCTAGCCTTGCTTTCCTCTGAGGCCCTGATTGCCCTGAGAGTCTGGCACCTTTAAAGACATCTTTGTGTATAGGAACTTTAGGTGACTAGAGATCTCTTTTACTCAGAAAGAAAGGGCATGCAAGCCAAGAATGTGCTAGTCCTCCGAGAGAGGGAACATTCAGGGAACATCGCGAAATAGTTGGCTTAGAAAGTATGAGTACATGCTCAACACTCACAATGGCATTTTTCATAGAGGCAAAAAGAACAGATTCTCAGGTTGAATGTGGGTTCCAAGGACATCTCCTAGCTTCTGACCACTGAGAAAGTAAAATGGGTGAGTGGATTGTTTTGGCTCTGGAATCATACTGAGTTTAAATCCTACCTGAAAAAATTTACTTGATGTGGGACCGTGAGTAAGTTACTGTTGATAGTAGATTATATTTGTTAAGTATATTCACTGGGTTTTACCAGGTGGAGTATTTTACTACCAGCCTATTAATGTCAGGCTTGGCCATGTTATTTGCTTTGGTCATTAAAGCTGAGAGGAAGTAGCACGTGTCCCTTCTCATTCTGTAGGTTTAAGAGCCACTGTGCTTTCTACTGTCCCAATATTTCATCTGTCAGGATACAGCAATGTCATAGATAAGGGCTATTCTTTCAAAGCGGCTCTCAGAGAAAAGAACTGACATTATCCTATAATGCACATACAACACAAAAGGGAAATAAAGTTTTACTGTTGTAAGACAGTAAGATATGGGGTTATTACTTCAGCATAATTTAGTTTTTACTATTTAATATACTATTTTAAAAACCACCCTTGGTTTACCTCTATAAAGTGAAGATGATGAAAAAAATATATTTTGGAAAAGTGTTGGAAGAAATGAGTTCATGCATGATAATTACTTGAACAGAGTCTGACACTAAATAAATGTTATTTATCATTGTAACTGAACTACACAAAAATTCTGAGATCAATGCCTATAATTTCTCAATGCATGTTTTGCAATTATTGCCTGATAAACCAGGAACAATTATCAGTAACAAGGAAGATCTCACTAATAGATTAAATTAGCAAGACAGTCCTGAATCAGTTTTTATAAAAGACATTTCATCACTAAAATCACGTGTGAAGGCAACGGGTACCACCACCATGCTGGGAACGAAGAAACCTACGCATTAGACCTTCCCACTCACTGGGCTTCAGTTTCTTCCTGTTTGAATTAGGAGGTTGGACTAGACGGCTTCCAACGCCCTGGCAACTTGTGAGTGCGACGGCATTCTACAGAATACATTTCAACATTACAAATGACACATTCAGAGAACGAAATAGTAGAAGGCAGCCCTGGGGCATATTTGTTTATTCCGGTTCGGCAGTGATGGAAATTTGAATTCCAGGTGTCCAAGCAAAGTTCTGGAACCCAGAAAGGCTCTGTAGCATACCCAGGAGATGCCCTTCCTTTCATGGGCTCCCAAGCCTTGCAGGGGATGGCAGGCAAAGAGCCAGGCCTTTGTATTCTGGCTTTGTGGACATTTTGTGGCCGAGTCTTATGGGGATTCTGACTGACATGTTTGACAAACATATTCCACTCATTTATGTCCCCAGAGCACTGGCATGTGGGTAACAATCCAACACCTGCCACCCAGGGCCAGATCAAACTAAAAAGGCCTCTGACATCTCCAATTTCTATTGCCATGATTTCATAGTCAGTCTCTAAGAGTCAACATAATAGCTGAGTTGTAGCTTTTTAGCCACACTTAGAGAAACCTTCCCTTTAGAACTTCAATTTAAAAGGCATAAAACACCCTATGCTGCTAGGTCTGTAGTGAAAAATGGCTTATGAAAAATGGCTTATGAAAATACTGCTGGTGGCAGTATAAATTGATAAAAAAAAAAAAACTTTTTTGGAAAGCAATTTTAGAATGCCTACCAAGAACAGCAAAATAATTCATTTCATTATATCAAGTGACTCAACTACGAGAAACTTATTTTAAGGAACTAGTTCCCTAAAAAGATGGGGGGAGGGAAACCAAATGCAAAACTGAATTTTTCGCAGTGCCTTCCAGAACAGAGAAAAGTTAGAAGCAATTTAAAGTCTCCAAATAAGAAACTGGTTAAATAAATCGCACCATATCCTTTCAAATGAATTTGATACAGCAAATAAAAATCTAATTTAAAATACTACATATTCACGGGAAATGTCTATGACATAGAGTTAGGGGAAGAAAGCCATAACATGACTCCACATAAAAAAGGAATAATTAAGATGCTTGATTTACTAAAATGGCAAAATAATTAGTGATTTTTTTCTTTTATTAATGTGTTGATTTCTGGCTTATGCTATTAGATATTCAAGAAATAAATCTTCACAGATAGGAAACATCCTACAAAAGTCAGACCATTCTAGTCTTATTCAGTTTGTTTTTCTTGTCCACCTTATTCAAAGCTTATACTCGCCTATTTTCTCCAGAGAGAAATAAAGATTTTAGTACTATATGTAAAGTATTATAGACCTATGGGCTTGTTATGCATTTGGTGTTTTTGTACTTCTATTCTACTTGTAATACAGTTTGGGCATTGAAAAAAATCCAATGCCAAGGCAAAATGGTCATGATTTACGAAACGTATAACAACTTTTTTATCTCTTATAAAGTCAATGCTCCTATAAAAAGAACCCTGGGAAATAACACACAAGCAGGAGAAACCATCAAATAAAGGCAAATTGTGTCACATTATCTGGGAGTGACCATTAGTTTCCATTCGCTATGAAGAAAGCAACTTTGGCCGAAAGCAATTTCACTGGCTAAGACATCCTCACAGGGCACTACTTTTCCAGGAAGTCTTGCTCAGTCAGTGATTGCTTTTTGCAATTCGAGACCCTCTTTTTCCCTTCTCTGCCAATTCCCACTTCCTGAAGCAAATCCTTTTTCAGTTTGCAGCCGAGATTCCCATTCTCTCTGCCAAGAAACCTGTGAGAGCGACGCTTTTATCTCTGAAGGAATGTTCTTGTGCAGGAAGCCAACACCCA
>NW_024344374.1:3439187-3496298 GCF_902729225.1 Pteropus medius
CCTTAAGTAAAGTGCTAAAGAATGTCGACATAACCTGGAAGTTATTAGCTACTTGATATCTCAGCCACCTACTTATCAAAGCAAGTCTATGACCTGTAGACTGCTCCAAGCTGACCCTGGGACTTCGTGGATGTCACTAATCGGCCAATCACTGTGAAGAATAGGCCATTTAGGAGGGCTGTGGGTCCCACCAACTCTAATCAGGACACTTACACTTTCAACCAAGCTGTATATTGATGTGGTACATAAGAATTCTTCTGAAGAAAGGGCATTTTAGCTCAAACAAGATAAAAACCAAACTCTTATTTTTTAAGGATAAAACCACTAATTTACAACACTTCTATTTAGGACCCTTCTGCAAGTAGCTAATGTTAAAGACTCAACTTACTTTATATGTGAAAGTATGAGTCTCAATTTGCATCTCCGCATGTACAGGAAATAGCAAGCTTCTGTTCTCTTTTTAAATCAAATCCAACGTGACTCTGAGTTGTCATCCTATCAGAGTGGCAAGAAGCCAGTCTCAGTTATGAGGGGCAGTCCCTTTCTTCCTATAAGGACAAATCGAAATCTGGGAGCCTTCTTTGGTGCCTCCAAAAGAGGAAGGTTCTCTAATTCCCAGTCCCTTCTGGTCACCATGAACATCTTCACTAAGCCTGAAGCAGCCCATTGAAGTGCAGCTGCTTCCACGCCATAGCTGTGGGACTCTGCCACTCCCGCACCCAGAATCCTACCTTCTGCACGTACCAAGCAGCCAACCACTCTCAGTTTTGGTCATTTTCATAGAGAACAAAACAAGGCAGGGTCTGAACTTGAATTAATTATGGAACCCATAGCCCTTCTCCATTTCTGAGTCGCCATATCCACTCTACCCACATTTCTCATCTCCTCTCCATCAAGGATGTTTAGCATAGTGCTTTTAGTCAAGGCTGCAGCAAAAAGCAATAAACCGAAACCAAGACAAAATTATGGTCGTCTAGTGGCTTCTACTTTCTACACTGCAAAATTTCATGAAATGTGAAATTAATTAAAACCTGCTACCTGTTTAAAATAAGAGGTTGAAGAAAACATAATGGACATCAGTGCGTGTTGACACTTCAATACTATAAATGTAGGGTTTTATTTTTAAATAACTATGTAAAGTGTCGATTTTGTCTTTCTAATTGCTGACTCCTCTTCCTGGAAAATAACTCTGAATAGCCAAAGAAATTACTTTGCTCAGCATTTAGTTACTCTAGGGACGCGTGACCTTACTTTTTTTCCGTTTCAAACAGGGACAAAAGTCAACTGCCCAAGGGCAGCCTTCACAGAAGCTCCCTGGGCAGAGAGGAAGAAGGTAGCATTTGAGGCCAGACTTTGCAGTTTGGGAAGTTTTTCTCTTCTTTGATCCAGGGATCTAACAGGCACTGCATGAGGCCAGGTGACACTGAAAGTCTCTATTGTCATTCCAGCTCTTCACAGTCTTAATGGGAACTCAGCCAGCTCAGGCCACTATGCTCCTCCGGGCTGGCGGAGTTCTTGGCTGTGAGAAGGGGTCAACTGGGAGTGGCTCATCTGCAAAAGCGTAGAACCAAGAACCATTCAAAAGCCCCATTAAAAGCCAAAGCAAAGCACCAATACAAGCTGGGCAGACGAAGGAAACTAGGTACTAGATAGTCAAAATGACAACACCAAGACGGAATTAGCAGGTTCAGAATGCTCGCTGCCTTTCTCCTTGTTTCACGAGGGTGTGAATGCTGCAGTAACTGGATCCTGATAGCTGTGGGGGAGGAGAAGGCCAACCACCCCCAGGACAGCTACAGCCTGGCTCTAGTCAGGGCTCAGGTGTCACAGGTCATGTCATCCTAGGTGTAGGTCACTGTGAACACTCTTAGCCCCTTGTCCTAACCCTTACTCCACTATATGGAAGTGAGATGAGTTACCTTGTTGGTGGGCCACAGCCATCAATCTCAATTAATGAAGCTAAGTCTCTCAAATGTCTTAAAATTGTCAGGTGAGGTCTCTTACTTTTCCCATAGATCAGTGGGAAGGAGGCCAGACAAATGCCCTCCCCTCCTTAAAGATGTAAGCTCTACGAGCAACATGACAGAAGGGCAGAGAATGAGTTCCAGCAAATCCTAGGGACTGATAAACGTGCCAAGATCTTCAATAAATGTTAGCTGCAAAACTGTCACTTCGCATATGACGTTGTTAGTCATTTTCAAGGAGAGGCTCCAAAGGCAACACTAGTACAAAGAAAACATGATTTCCAAAGAAACATAGGAAATTCACATATATTAACTATCCTTTACGTGATAGAGTCTTTATCTTTATACTGTCTCTTTTGAACCTTAAAACATGCCTACAAAGTAAACATTATCTCCGCTTTTATAAAGGAGAAGATGGTGACATTTGGCAAGTGGCTGAGCTGAGCACTGATGCCTAGTACTTCTTTCTTTTTTTAATTTTTATTTATTTTTATTATTTTAAAATTATAGTTGACATATAAATGCCCAGTACTTTGACTCCCAATCAAGTTCTCTTTCCAGTATACCACTCTCCAGAAGGAGACCATCTCAAGGATACCGAGCATCATTTTGATATCTCCATACAGGTGCGGTAATTAGAAGAAATCAATCCTATTGATTCATAGTCACCTTTTATAGAATGTTCTAATTACAGCCAACAGCCTGGAAATGCATGGACCAAGCTACTCATTATCAAATCAAAACAGGAGCTAATTATGTCTCTTCCAAAGAACAGAATATGATTATATGGCTGCCTATTTATTCCCCAAACCCCATTTTGCAAGCTGCCTTTGAAATTTGTGCAGAGTATTTTTAGAAAAACCCCAAACTGCTCCAGCCTTGGTCTGAGGTTGACAAAAGGACACAGACAGGCAATAAGGCAGGTTTGGGTGGCCAGCCTTCCCCGTGGTGGGGTGTAGGCCCAGCAGCTCATCTGTGGCCCGCTAAGAAGATGGTGACTCATGATGTCACTGCTTTTTTTCAGCCTCTGGAACCACAGGAATATGAGAGTTCACATCAGAAAAGACTGCATGACCATCAGAGAGAGCTTTCCTCCAGAAAACTGCAGAGAACTCACTGGTTTACATAAAATTATAAGCAGCCAGAGAATCCCAGCGAAAGGTGTCAGCATTTTCCTTAGGGGCTCAGAGCACTCATTTTTCATGTCATATCAAATCAGATGTATGGTGGGAACATTAGGAGCCTAGGGGAGGTGATTCATTTCATTCCTTCATTCATTTTTCCTCTACTTCCAGAACACTTGTTTGTGCCAACTTCTGTAAGTATTGAGATTGCAATGAACAATGTAGATGAGCAATGTAGAGTCCCAGCCCTTAGTGCCTGGCACATAGTAGGGACTCAATCAATATTTACTAAATGAGAGAATGCTCTTCACGAAGTACTGCAGTGGTTCAGAGAAAGCTACTGAAAGGAAAGAACTTTTGATTTGGGTTTTGAAGGATGAATAGGAGATTGACAAGCAGGTAAGAGGTGAAAAGAAATCCAGATAAAGGGAATGATATGTACTTAGACATGGAGGTAGAAAAAAGGATGGTGCTTGGGTATTTGCCAGCATCCCTGGGATACAGGACTGTGCATGCATGGGGGTGGGTGAGGTATACAGGAGCTGAAGCTGGAGAAATCAGCAAGGGCATACCTGCTAAGCTAAACCCCCTGGACTTATCCTGGAGGCAAATGGTCAGGGAGGCATCCTGACCAACATATGTTGAGAAATGCAGCTTCAGAGCAAACATGGATGACTCAGCACAGTCTATTAGTGTTCTCAGAAGCCATGCTCAGCCCTCTCCTTGTGCTAGTGGGTGGGCGCGTTGTCTCTGGGCAGGAAGACCACCCGCCTGGTGTCACTGCATACACATCTGACTTCCATGGGGATTTTTCTAAGCCCCATGACATGAGGAAAGCTTATTCAGAAATCTGGAAGGCAAAATTCTCCCATGCTTTTACTCATACTTTTGTTCTTTTTTTCCATTTGGTTCACATTCTTTTATTATTACAGCCACAGAATTACTTCTCTCTGCCGCTTCTTTAGTGGCCCAACAGAAAAACTGTCACCTTGAACATCTCCCTCTCTGATTGACAGAGAATTCTACCCGTACTTCAAAGCCCAGTCAAATATCACCATGCATTTTGTTCAGCAAATATTTAATGGGTACTTACTTGACTGGGCTTCTGACCCACGTCCTGTAGCAAAGATGGGCCATTTTCATCTGACCCTCACATTGGACTTTCCCACCAGCCACTCTATACCACCCTCACCGACTTAGGTTAATCTCCTCAACAAATCTCCTGGATACCACCTCCACCCCACATTCACCTTGACATGCTGTGCATTGGCTCAAATCTTAATTAAAGGTAGCAAAAAAAACCCCAAAACGAAAACAAAACAAAAAAAACACAACAACAACAACAAAAACATGAGTGATAAGAGACAGAAAGAATAGATTAGAATAATAAGTGCAAAGAGTAGCAACCATTTATTCTGTGCTAACTGTGAGCCAGCCACTGTTCTAAGGATTTTCGTATTTATTAACACTTAACAGGATAGACAGCAACATAAAGGCCCCAGTGAGAGAGGCCGAGCAGGAAGGAGTGGATATAGGAAAGAGGAAGTTTGCTGCCAAGAGAGGTGTCAGCTTTCACCACTTCCTTTCACTATCACATCAGCCTACTCAAGTCTCTGCCCAGTAGTGGTCTCCTACTGTCTTCCATCCACCAAAGATTTTGTTTCCAGTGCTTCTTTTCTCAGTCTCGTTCCTCTTCCCTATCGGAATCTGGAAGGAAGAGGGAACCTGACCCATTCAAGAAGGTTTATTCTGCTGGAAGGGCATCAAATACTCCTCATAACCACTAAAGGAGAAAGCCCAATCTCCTTAAAATAAGTCTTGAATGCAAGAGGAAGCCCCCGAAGGTGTTGGAAGAGGGAATAACATAGTCCAGGTGGTATTTTAGGGTTTGTGGCAGAGGGTTTTGGTTTTCCCTGGGCTCCTGGCTTCACATGCTGGCAGAACATTCTAAAGGAGAACTCAGAGGATGAGGAAATGGTCACAGCTGCTCAGGAGAACACTGCTGTTCACAGAGTCATAGAGTTGGCATCACACCTATTCTCCAGTGATAGTTTGAAAGACTCTTGAGCACCTTGAACTGAGAGCAGTCTGCTCCGCCCCCTCCCCGCCCCACAACCTGCCACCAGGCTGGCAGTCCAGTCAGAGAGAACCAGCAATTTTTCCAACTCACTGAGTGCCTGACATGGAATTATAGCAACTTCCCTGTGCCCTCTCCAGCCCACCCTCAACTTCCTTGTCCTCCTTCATGTCCTACAGCCATGCTGCCGGCTTATGTGCCCCGAGTTGTACTGACCCAACCAACGGCCTCCTTCATCCTCAAGACCAACTGACCATCCCTTTCTTTGCTTCCATTCTGACTGCTCCACCTCTCCTGGCCACTCCCACTCCTTCTTCGGGCGTTCATTCAACAAACGATCATTTCACACCTGCTATATTCTGAGTGCTCTGCTAAGAAGTGGAGGTACAACTGTAAAAGTGGTCTCCAGAGCTTTGGCCTTCATGGAGCTCAAGAAAAGTGAACAGACATATAGGCGTGGGGAAGGGGCAATGATGGGGAAGAGCTAGGAGACATGGAAGCAGAAAGTCAGTCTAGCACGTCATCTACTCCCCGGACAAAAAAAAATACAGAAATCACAAAGTTTAGATGAAAACTCAGCAGATATCATAAGTGTCAGTGTGAATTTCATAGTCATTTGACTCAAAGGGGTGGGTAAAGCTGTAAATTTATTTTAATAAAATTTAATTAAAATCATGGCAAACTTAATAGTTTCTTTTATATGAACTTGGCTAATTAAAGATAAAAACTTAGCCTAAAATTTTCCCCTCTCTTCTTTTTCCCTTTCTCTCCCAGCATCATCTAAGTAGGGGTAAAGATGGAGAAGTGTTGGCTAATTGCCCAGCACTAGAGCTGTGTCAGAGCCACAGCCACGCCTCTGTTCCTCCCCCGCCTTTCCCATCACCGACCTCCCGCCATGTGGTCAAGTCCCCTCCTTTCACACCTGAGCCTTCTCTTCACTTTGTCTCTTAACTCAGCGGTCCCCAAACTTTTTGGCACCAGGGACCAGTGGTCCTATGCGAATCTTATGCCTGATGATCTGAGGTGGAGCTGAGCTGCAAAAACAGATGAATCTTCTCTCTTGCCCACCGCTCACCTCTTCATGTGTGACCCAGTTCCTAATACGCCATGGGCTGGTATCGGCCCGTGGTTTGGGGGCTGGGAACTAGTCTTAGAGCCCCAGATTCTATGTTCCTGGATTCTGTGCCTCCAGAGAATGTAAAACAGAGTTAATAATCAAACAATCTCTCTTCCTAATGAGGACCCCTTTTTACCTCATATACAGAGCAATTTATCTTCCCTTTGTCTTAGCATCTCCCTCCATTCTAGGTCCAAGGCCTTATATTTGAATAACAGTAGCCTCATCAAAATGTTTTTACAACAAAACAGCATTATTCCTCCGAAGATGAACTCAGCTAAAATAAACAGATACAGTTCTTTAAAAATGTATTTTTTTCCTTTTATCCTGCTACATGTTAAAAAGTTCAGTTCCAAGTCTATTCTCTTTCTCCTGAACCATGTGCAAAGCCCACTTTCCCCTCCAAGCGCAAAGCCCACTTTTCTACAGAAAGACTTTAGTTTTGTTTGTTTGTTCAGTAGTCCCAGGTTCCAAGGTGCTAAAAAAATTGCATGAATTACAGGAATAAATTTGCCTACAGATCCTTAACAATGGTTATGAAAACTCTTCATCTCACACAGACTATTTTGCATCATTCCAGAGATACATGTTTTACCAGTTGTGCCATTATCATAATGAATTCAAAATATAAATATCAAGGACATGGGGGCTACATGCCCTTCTGGGTTACTCGTGCCTGTCCTCCTTCTTTAGCATGACAAATGAAAGTTAGCTGTCACCTTACCATTTTAAGAAAACACATGCTCAGGGGCCTATTTCCTTAAAAAGCTAAAGATCAGTCAACAAGATAAATAGAAGAGAACTCAAGACATGTCTATGGTTAGCCTATGGTACTATAGTTGATTTAAAAAGAGAAGAGACAATCTCTTTCCATATATATATCCTTTCACAACCACATTTGGGCTTTGGAATATATCCACTGATTAAATTTAAGAGAGGTACTCTACCTCTAACCCTACTAGCTCAACAGGTGTTCAAGATGAACAAGTTACACTGGGCATGGGTAAATCAAGGTGGAGAGCTGCTTGTAAAAACAACTCCAGGGTGGAAAGTGTCCTAAAGCTAAGGCCAAAGTAGGAGGGACGTAACATGCACTACGCAGTCTAGGACAGCTTGGCGAGGCTGTCACAGTTTTGACCAAGAAATCAAAAGCTTTTTGGCCATCAGGATGAGGACAGAATAGCAGAGCATGTAGTAAATCATAGGCTGCAAGGTGTGACCTGCTTATGAGGGTGGCACCAGTGTGAAGGCACCTTGCTGATCTCTAGGGAGCACTGGTGGAATGTTGATGCTCCTGAATACATTCTGCTTGGGTGCCCACCCTCTAGGAGTCATGCTGATACAAGGCCTTTCCTGAAGTCATATTGAAAGGCTGGTCCAACCCTTCACTGAAGAAACAGGGAAAACACATCCTACATTTAGTGAGCATAATGTCAGCTGCATTTTTAGGGCCATGTGGTCCCCATCACTCCTCATCCCTTTTTTTCCAGGCCTGTGCTGAACTATAAATTTTTTAGAGAAAGATTCCAGATAAACACAGGCTCCTTGTTATTGGTGTAAGTTCAGAGCCCCTTTAAAGAACGATGAACAAATTATTTCCTTGTTCAGCCACACAAAGCTCACCGGTTATGCTCACATTTCAGGACTGCAAACTACGAGGTATGCAGGTAGTCAAATGAGGCTTTGATGTATGCCCTCTGAACAGTAAAAGTTTATACTCCACCTTCCCAGAGGCAACACTGGTATTCTGTATGGGGAGCAGAACGTCCCTGATACTCTGTTCGCTGAGCCATGGGCCCCAAAACATTTGGTTGTGCCTAAAATTCATTTGCCCTTTATCACTTAGCAAGAGGAAAGGGAGGAGTGGTGGGGGTCATGTAACAGTTTCACATTCATGATACCATCCATTTCTTTCAAAAACAGGAATTGTAGTATTATAATAATTATAAACCCACTTCATATATGAATGTTCTAAGATCACACAGCTGGTGTTATGGCTTTAAAATTTTAAACCCAGATATCCAAACCAAACATCTTCCATGCACTATGTCCAAAAAGTCCTGCCAAAAGCAAAGAGAGGAGGATGGGGAACATGCGTTATTTGCCAAAGCGCTGGGATATCAGGATTTCACAGGTTTTCAAAGATGGTGCTAGAGTCTTCAGTAGAGTATATGGTTCTTTTGAAGTAAAGCCAGGGTAATGGGAAACACTGAATTTGCTTTGTTAGATCCCCTCCTCCACTTTTGGCTCTTCCAAAGCCCAGCTTTTTCAAGTAAAATGACATGTTAAAAGCATTTTTGCTTTGCTGAGTCTGAATGGCCGCAATGTGGCAGCAGCCCAGAGCATGCTGGGAAGAGGCAGAGTTCCAGGTGAGGTCCAGTGACCCAGCACCGCCTCTGTCCTGACCAGGACTTGCTGCTGCTGAGGCTAACGATGAGTAAGTCTCTCTCCAAACCAAACAGTTATTAAGGGAGATGCGTTTTTAGACTGTGGCGGTCTAGTCCTCTGCTGGCAGCCTTCGAAAGCTGTCAGAGCTCTACTAAGGAAAAATGGAAGGGACGAGCATTTATTGGTTGAGTGGTGCTGACAGGCTGAGTACTTTGCTAACTGATCTACATACTTGGTGGCATTCCGTCTTAACAGCATTCGTGTAAGGTAAAACTTTCTAGACTTATTTTGGGAGATGATAATGATGAGGTTAAGAGAGAACTGACTTGCTGACCAGAAAGTCACCCAAACTGGGACACACAGATTTAACCCCAGATCTCCTGAATGCAAAGTCTATTTTAATTTTACTATGCTGATTCTTGGCAGCCAGATTTTAATGCCCTTGGAATTTTCCACGTGTTCTAGATTCTGGTTCCTTAAGTAAAAGAGTTAAAAACAACAGAGGGCCGGGCATTCCATATTAACAATGCCCAGCTCGTTTTTGTTTTTCAAATCTCAACATGCACCTCTTCCTCTTGCTATGGAATTTGTGGCCAGTGCTGTCTGTACATTCTTACTGATCCACGATATGATAAGTAAAGAAACTGAAAATAAGTAAATGTTTACAGTTATTTGACAGAGTAATTTTTTCTTTGCAGTAAATCAAATATTTGGGCTTCAATTATGTATGTCTTTTTTTTATTTTCTTTTTTTCTAGTAATTCATTTTTAATGTGGTTTATAAAAACACTAGTATGTGATGGAATGGGGATTAAAGAAATAATACTGGTCACCCCAAGTTTGAGAAGCACTATTGCAAAGTCTGAGAGATCTTTGAAAGCAAGGCCCATCTTTTAGCATGCATTAAATGAATGTTTTGATGAAGGTCTGGATAACCGTGGAATCTTTCAATTAAGGAATGGCTTGTTGCTGAAAACTATTTCTGACCTATGCCGCTCGCCATCTCAAGCACTTATGATCTGAAGGGAGGATGACCAGTGAGGCAATTAAAAGCATGGACACTGGAATAAGAGGACATTGAATTTGAATCCTGTGTCTACAACTTAGCAGCTATGTGATCTTGAGTAAGTTAGCTTTGCTTAGACTTAGTATCCTCCTCTGTAAAAATAAGACATACATTAGGGAAATGAAAATCAAAACCACAATGAGAGTCCAATTCACACCCATTAGGATAAAAAAAATGGAAAATAATAAATGTTGGTCAGGGTGCGGCAACATTAGAACCTTATGCATTGCTGGTGGGAACGTCAAATGGCACAGTGGCTGAGGAAAACTGGTGGTTCTTTAGAAAGTTAGACACACAATTACCATGCAATCCAGCAATTCCACTCCTCGGTTAATACCCCAGAGAACTGAAAACAAGGGCTCAAGCAGACACTTGTGCGCCATGTTCACAGCAGTATTATTCACAAATTACAAAAGGTGGAAGAAAAACCCTCTAATGTCCATTGATAGATGAATGGATAAACAAAATGTGGTATATACATACAATGCAATATTATTCATCTTTGTTACAAGATAGAGCGAGGCATATCACAAATGTTAGGAGTTGATTTGAGCAAAACTTAATTCCGATTGGACAGTGCCAAACCAGAAATGATTAGGATGCTCCACAGGCGGTAGCGAAAGGAAGTCTTTTATAGAGAAAGTGAGGAAGCAAAGCAAGGAAATTCTTTAATTGGTCATAATTTGCACAGTTGCCTTATTTGAGAAACCCTAATTGGCTGTTGGTGATTGGCTCTCCTTAGGTTTTGCTTTAGTAACCTTGAGGCATTCACAGGCGTAGGTTCTGGTTTGCTTACAGAGGTCACCTAGGCATTAGAGCCAACCCCGTCTAATGGCGTCCTTGTTTAATTAATTTTACATCCTTAAAAAGGAAGGAGATTCTGACATATGCGACAACGTGGATACACTCTGAAGACATAAGTGAAATAAGCCAGACACAGAAAGACAAATATTATATGATTCCATTTCCACGAGGCACCTAGAATGGGCAAATTCAGAGACAGAAAGTAGAATAGAGGCTACCAAGGGCTGGAGGGAGAGGGGAATGAGGAGTTATTATTTAATGGGTGCCGAGTTTCAGTTTGGGACGATGAAAGAGTTCTGGAAATGGATACTGGTGATGGTTGAATGACATGGTGAATGTACTTACTGCTACGAAATTCTACACTTAAAAATAGTTAAAATGGTACATTTTGTGTAATGTATATTTTTCCACAATAAAAAGAGAGAGCAAAACAGTAAAACAGTATTTATCCTCCTATCCTACTTATTCCTAACTGCTGTCAGCATATGCAGTCATTCTGAGCAGAGACTAAAAGAAAACATGCAAAAAGCACTGGATGAGGGGCTTTGTAATTTTTTGGATTTTCCAAATGTTCTTTAGTAAGTGAGTATGCCTTTCATGATTGGGAAATAAAGGATATGCAAAAAATTATTTTTTTGTTTAAAAGTAGAATTTAAAAACCAATGTTCTCCCCCATGAGAACTGAGAGGGTTTTGTCTTTGCTATAGAAGCAGGCCACGGAGTGGCTATTTTTATCTAAGGGCATCACCACAACCAGCTAAACCCAGCCACATTTTGTGTGTGTTCAATGTCTCGGGTTATTTTTCAGACATTTAGATGATTGGTGAAACCCCAACGGCGCTTGTCTGGAAGATGTTGGCTCTTAATTCCTAAGGTAAATTTAAGGCACATGTATCACCATCTCTTTTCAGTCATCTGTCTTTGAAGTGGGCTTGCCACTGAGCTTAACTTCAACATTTTCCCCTGACGCTGCCTTCATCTCACTAAATTTCTGCGGTTGGTGGCAGAATTGCAGGCAGCATTTGGAGGGTGCAACTGGATGTACTCATTCAGCAAATTCTAATGAAGCAGCTACTGGGTCCCAGGCGAAAGGGATGCACAGAGCGCTCAGCGAGGTTTCTGCTGATGAGGAGCTCACAGTTGACAGGGAGAGACAGATGAGTAAACAAATGAATAAATGGAATGTGATGGACTTAATTACGGAGCTAACCAAGGGTAGTGAAAACACAGAGATTGTACAACTCGGAAAACCTTCCTGTGGCCACACCATCTAAAATGGAAATGGCTGGCAGCCCTGCCCCATCTTTCTCTCCCACTCCCATCTGTCACTCTTTGTCACACCTCCTGTGTAATTTCCTTCATCATTAAAAGCTCACGCCATCTTGTTTATTTACTTGTGACTTACATGATGATAAAAGCTCCAGGAGTGGGGACACCTTGTCTCTCTCAGTCACCACTGGACCACTCTGGGTAGTGGCACCTACAGTATTTCCACCCAGCAGCTGTTCAGGGACAGCGACCTGTGTGGAATGGGTATAGGACTAAAGTTCTGTTTTCAAACAAGCCCTAAGCTGCTTGTTTTGGTGATCACAAGTTTATTTGGCATGGCTTTGGGGGGAGACGTAGAGGTTAGGGAAAAGCAGCTCAGGACACCTCCTTCCTAGCTGTCCCCTTGCGACACCACTGTCCCATAGCTTCTTAGAACGCCAGGGGACCCAGAGTTATTTACTTTTAAATTTATAACATTTTGAAATGAAGCAATCAATGCCAGAAAGAGGTTACAAAAATTACGACATGTTTTAAATGTTTTCACCTAACAAATGAATGTTTTAAAAACAGAATGCAATGTTATTTTGTTAGTCACAGAATAATTCAAGTATCCCTCAAAAATTGAATTATCGTACACCTTGGACAATGTATTCTGGTAATGGGACAGAAATTTAAAATAGTATGATAAGTGATTTCTCTTAATTCTGTTGGTAATCTCATTTGGAGAAAACGCCTCAAGTCTCTATTCACATGAAACCCGTATCAAGCAGTTCTCAGGTCTCAATCCCATTCCACTATGCTCTGCATAGTCCCTTCCTGGCACAGTAAGTGCTCACCAAGTGGCTTAGGAAAAAATGCTAAATGAGCACATGTATGAAGGAACAAATGAATGAGTGAAGTCAAGAAAGGAAGGTCCCTGGGATGACTCTACAAAAATGTGCTGCATCCCCAGAAGCCTGGTAGTAGGACAATATAAATAACCTTCTGGGCAAGGGGACAGGTGGTAACTGCAAACGAGACAGAGTTGCAAATAATGCAGGGGGCATAGTACAATGTCCAGTGTGAGAGCTGGCAAGGGGCCAGATCCACTGGGCTTTGAGAAGAACGTAGAACTGATGAGGAGGCGCTGAGGGTCTTTAAGTAAGACAGCAAATATGACTCGACTTGCCTTTCAGAAAGATCACTTTGGCCCCAGTGTAGAGCAGGGGCCAGGCAATTATGGCCTCTGGGACAAATCTGGCCCTCCACCTGTCTTCGTAAATAAAGTTTTGTTGGAACACAGCCGAGCTCATTCCTCTGTGTATTGTCTACGCTGTTTTCACATTGCAGCGGCAGCACCGAGTAGCTGTGATGGAGACCTTTGGGCCCATAGGGCCAAACATATTCACCACCTGGCCCTTTACAGAAAACAAAAATTGCCGACCCCTGGTCTGGAGGAAAGGGAAAGTGAGTCCAGAAGCAGGGAGGCCAGTTAGGAGCCTGCCAGGAGCCAGCAGGGTGAAGACGGAGAGGAGGGGCAGAGGCAGAGATGCTGAGGGAGTAGAATTGTCAGGACTCAGTGTTTGGTGGGGGACGAAGGAAAGGCGTTCAGAATGACTCCCTGTTTATTTCTTGGGGGACCAAGGTAGATGTCCTATCATTCACTGAGAAAGGAAAATAGCTTTGGGGACAGGGAAAGAAGATACTGACTTTGGTTTTCAACATGTTGAGTTTGAGGCTCCTCTGGGACATCCAGGTGGACATGACCTCCAGGCAACAGGATCACCAAGCTTGGAGCAGCCTGGAGACTGAAAGCTAGACGTCCTTAGCACATTAC
Source organism: Pteropus medius (assembly GCF_902729225.1). Classification (NCBI taxonomy): domain Eukaryota; kingdom Metazoa; phylum Chordata; class Mammalia; order Chiroptera; family Pteropodidae; genus Pteropus; species Pteropus medius. The sequence goes on from NW_024344374.1 coordinate 3,452,812, forward strand.
AAGAGGTGGCTAAAACCGTAGGAGAGCGTGTGTACACAGAGACTGAGGATAGAGCTCTGGGGACTGAGGACGGAGCTCTGGGAACCCTCCAGAGCTCAGTCAGGGGCACACAGAAGCCCAACCTCCGTACCAATACCTACCTCCCACCCAAAAGCCCAGTGCCCTGCTTCCCCCTTCCTCTTCCGCAGAGACAGAGTGGGGCTGGGGAGCCTTCCTCCGCCTTCTAGCTCTAGGAACATATCCTTTTCATTAGAACAGCCCCAGCCTGAGAGGCATGTGAGAATCAAATCATTTTCTCTTTATCACCCCAAGTACTGCTCTCGGGTCACATCAAGGTGATGCCAAAGGCTGGGATGAAAAGTGGACTGCCCCATGAGGTGCTTGGAAGCCTACGGAGATGGATCAGGTTTCTCTTTTCATCCAAACAAAAAAAATTGGTGGGCATTTGCTCTGTCAATGTCCAGTTAAGGAACTGTCTAAATGTTTTCTTCCAGAGACATTTTAGTTGGAACCCTTTCCCCAAGATCATGACCTTAGCTCTGGGCTTAGAAGGATGACATACAACATGTATACATATATACGTATAGATGTATATTTGCATATGACATATAGCATATGTAAATGTCTATCATATACTATATGATATCATATAACATATGATGTGATATATATGATACACACACATACACACACTTTATTTTTGGTCCGACTGGCAAACTGATGCCCCAAAGGAGGAGTCTGCAAGTAGGTCAACACGTTTATAGCACAGGTAAAAATGTCCCATGTCTTCTGACTCTAATCCTGTGTTCCTCCCTCCTGGTTTCCCCTCAATGTTCCTCAGGCCTTAGCCACCTTGACATGAATCTGAAGGCTGTCCCTCCCTCCTTCCCGCATCTTCCCCTCAAGCCCCACCTCGCCGAGGAAGGTGTCAGGGAGACACATGCAGGCACCGCAATAAGGCTCATTCCCCACACCAGAGTCCCCTTGAACACTTTGGCCTCCCGCACTATGCCGACTCTTCCTGCAGAGATGCAGTGAGTGCCCCGGTTGGTGGGGACAGCTCTTGCTCCATGGCTCCCTTTGGGTATCTCCAAAAATCCTGAGCCTGGGGATTTGCTTGATTCTCCCCTCCCTCCTCAGTGATTATGAGGCAGTAATTACGGCTTAGTGGGTCTGCTCTGTAGACTCCAACTTTTTTATGGTTCGACTATTCCAAAGTCAGGCATGTTTGGCTCTCCCACTGATCACACACTCCAACAAGGTTCTTATCATATTGAAAGTCATCTCTTGCTATCCATCCTGCTGACTCTTGCACCTGTCTTTCAATTCGTTCCAACTGTAGGTGGAAATTAGGTAGGTTGTCAAATTTTCAGAACAGTGAAGCAGGAATTTTTAAAACAAAAACTGTGTGTCTGTGTAAGGTGTGGAGAGAGGGGTAGGTTGGCTCTGATATTTTGTTTTTGTGGTAATTTATGTGAGACTCACATGCTTTACCTCTCTGAGGAAGAGGAAGTCTGAAGCTGAAAACATTGTGTTTGGCGTGGGAACGAGGCCTATCACAGTCTGGCCCTGCCTGTCCTGTTTACTCACCATGACCGGCTGCTTGGAAGCCAAATTCAACTCTCCCTCCAACATGATCCGATCTCCCAGCCATTAGGCCTTTGCTGACTTGGGTCTTCCCACATCTCCACTTTCAGCCTCAGCTTGAGCCTCTAAGTGACAGGCCCTGAACCAAGACTGAAGGATCATGAGCGACCTCAAGGCATGAACTCTCTGGTCCTGTGTTAGTTTCCTAGGGCTTCCGGAACAAAGGAAAATGAACTAGGTGACTTAAAACAACGGAAATTTACTCTTTTACAGTTCTAGAGTCCTGAAGTTTGAAACTGAGGTGTCAGCAGGGCCATGCTTTCTCTGAGAGGTAGAATCCTTCCTTACTTCTTCCTAGCTTCTGGTGGTAGGTGGTGATCCTTGGTGTTCTTTGGCTTACAACCTCTGCCTCTGCTGTCACGTGGCCTCGTTCCCTTGTTGCGTCTATGTGTCTCTGTGTCTTCATGGGGCAGTCTGCTCTTCTTATAAGGACGTCAGATATATTAGATAAAGGGCCCGATGACTTTATCTTAACCTGATTATAGCTTCAGAGACCCTATTTCCAAGTAAGGTCACAGCCACAGTGCACGGTGTTGGCATATCTTCTTGAAAGATACAATTCGACCCATCACAGTTCCTATTCACTTTTTCAAGGCTCGGTCTAATATCCTTGGGGAATGCTCTCTGGTGCCCCAACCAGTTGGAGCCCTTTCTTCCTCTGCCCTCCCAGGAATCAGTCTCCATCTTCCGGTACTTATCTTAAACTGTCTCACAGATGTGTTAATTTGAAGAACATAACCTCCCAAAAATGGGAGAGATTAGAAATGGTTAATTTGGCCTCAAGATATTATTTCATGTTTGCACAGCCTCTTGTAGACTGGAGAGTTTCTGCATTCATTCATTCTGTGGCCCTTCCTGGAACTCTGCATAATGCTCTGGCCCAAGGAAGCTTCTCACAGAATCCAGGACTGAATGGAGGTACTGGCACAAACAAACCACAGCTGGCCAGGAAAGCTCTGGCTAATAGATGCCCCACAGATGCCTCTGTGGTGTGTGCCTCTGCCTGCTCGCCAGCCAACAGGTGTCCTCCCAGTGATTTCTCTGGGTACTGTTGAATCCAGAGCAGCGTGTGGCTTGGCTGAGTCAGGGCCCCTTCCTTCCCCACCCTGGCATGCTTAGCTCCCTGCAGCAGCCCAAGTGGCAGGCCCGGCTGCTTCCCTGCCTACATTCCTAAGCCACCCCTCTTGGACAAGATGAGTACCTGCAGGTCTGCCTCCAGCACTGGTGGGAGGCTTGCTGCCCTTGAGAGTCTAGCAACTGGTGACCTGGGCTGAATTCTAGATACCCGCAAATCTCCAAGTTGTCATTATTTAGCCCAACCCACAGGGTGGGAGGACTTCCTAATATAGAAATCATCAGAATGAGGTACACGTGCATTCCAAATCCCAACTCTGTCCTTTAGGCAAAGCTCTGACCTTGGACAAAGTCATGTAATTCTCTAAGCCTCTGTGATTCATCTCATGTTGAAGTGGGTTTAATGACAATTTCTTTGCAGCATTATTAGAAGGAAGGCTAATTGTTACGAATATGGGTTCTGCAGTCAGCAGCCTAAATTCAAAGGCAGACCATCAACTTGGAGCAAATCACTTATCCCATCAAGCTATAGTCTCTTCAGCTGGGCTGTTACTAGTCAGATTAACTGTATTTATTTCCTATGGCTGCTCTAAAAATTTTCATGAATTCGGTGCCTTCAACAACACAAATTTATTTGTTTACAGTTCTAGAGGCTGGAAGTCTGAAGTCCTTTTCATTAAGCCAAAACCAGGATGTCAAAAGGGCTGTGCTCCCTCCAGAGACTCTAGGGAAGAACCCATTTCCTGGTCCTTTTCAGCCTCTAGAGCTCCATTCCTGGGATTGTGGACACTCTGTCCTTCAAAGCCAGTAGTACAGCATCTTCAAACTCCCTCTCCTCCCATCATGATATCACCCCCAGCCTTCTGTGTCAAATCTCCCATTGCCTCCCACTTATGAGGACACTTCTGATTACACTTAGGGCCCACCGGGTTATCCAAGATAATCTTCCCATCTCAAAATCCTTAAGTTAATCACATCTACAAAGCCTCGTTTGCCATATTAGGTAACATTCAGAGTCCAGGGATCAGGACATAGGTTTCTTTGGGAGGCATCATTATTCAGTCTACCACCACAACATCAAAAATATGTATCAATCAGTGTCACATAGCACAGATCCCTCGGGACAGTCCCCCACTTTCTTGCCTCATGGGAAAAGCAGAGGATGGGGAGTAACTCGGGGAGATCAGGTCGGCACTATTTACTAACTGGGTTTGAATTATTTCAGTATTTTGGTACCCGACCATACTGGCTGAATATGAGCCCTGCTATTAGTGAATATTTCAGAGAGCAATCATCGTGATTAGATCACACAATCCATATCAAGAAGTCAGTACCATGCCTGGCATACAGTAAGTGCTCAATAAATGTTAGCTATTAATATTGCAAAAAATAGTGATATGGTGCCTCCCAGGGGCCTGGATTTTGTTCTGAGTGGATTAATTTCACCAAAAGACGAGAGCTCCCCCAATTCCAGGCTGCCTCTCTGCTGTCCCTTCAGGCAGCACAGATACCCCAGCATACCTGGGTGCTGGTGCTCTTGGATGTCAGTTCTCCCCATCTTTCTCAACTTCCTCCCCACTTTTCCCAGGACTCACTCTCAATTCCCTCCATATTCAGGACCCAAGCTCTTTTTTTTTTTTGCAGATCCCTCGGGATAGTCCCCCACTTTCTTATTGGAGTTGGCACTCCAATAAGAAAGTTGGGTCAACATACTCATTCATCAGCCCCCCGTTTGCCCAGAGAATAAATTATGCTTCCCATTTCCTCATCTACATACATGAGCTCTGGCCAAGAATGCACTGAAGGCTTCCAACTGCTTGAAAGATGGCCAGACATCCTGACCCTGGAGTTTGTCCACTGGAGCCAGGCTCTGACAGTTGCGAGATGTCTCCTGCTCAACAGTCCATTACTCTGGGTCAGCTGATTGACTGAGCCTGGAGGAGGGCTTAGGCCATATCGGTCCCTGTGAACTGACTATGAGCCTGCTCACGGCCTAAGGCAACTGCCTTCTCACGGAGCCAAGTAAATACCCGCCTGGTAGAATCCTTTCTACAAGGAAGAAGGTTCTAGGAGTCCCTTGGTGCTAATGCCCAGTTAATCTTTGAAGTTTAGCTCTCCAAATACCTTTATTTTATTTATTTATTTATTTTTTCATCTAATACTTAGAGCACCAGTCAGAACCCTTGGCATGTTCTAGAAATCCAAACTCAGTGATAATAGCTACAGCTTATTAAGTGCTTATTATGTGCTCAAGAGAGCATAAAGAGCTTACATCAATCCTCCAATTGTAATAAAATGCTAAAACTGAGGCTTACACAGGTTAAGTAACTTATAAATGGTGTTTCCAGGTCTCCAACTTAGAATGTCAAAGTCTTGTTTTGTTTTTCCCTGCAATATCATACTGCCTGTGAATGAAAAAACAATCCTTGCACTCAGAAGTTTCTGTCTAGTGAAAGCATATTTTATAATTAAATAACCATTCTTTCCTGCCTTCTGAACAAGATAGTTAGAGCTTGAAAACAGAGGACGTCTCTCCTATGTCAGAAGGTAAGAGCCAGTAACATCTTGAGAGACCACCTGATTTAAACCCCCACTATGAAGATGGAGAAACTAAGTCACTGAGAAGGACAAAGACTCCCCTAAAACCCCACACTGGGTATATAGAAGAGCTAAGACTGGAGCCCACCTTCCTACAACCCAGCCCATACAAGTTCTCCCCACTGCCTGGGCCCCCAGGGGAAAGAAGAGTTAGGATTAGGGTTGGTAGATTTAGCAAAAACCAAAATAGGATGGCCAATTCCATTAGAATTTCGAATACACTTCTACCAAAAGATTATCCATTGTATATATGGAATTCAAATTTAACTAGGTCTCCTGCATTTTATTTGGCAACTCTAGTTAGGATGGATCCTTGGGCAGTCAGGGCTTTGGGAAGGGGTGAGGGTAGGAGAGTCGCATCCACCCCTTACTTGATTTATAGCTGATGATATGAAATTCAGAGAAATGACCTAAGGAGCTACAGTGAGAGGAAGACAAGGGACAGGTCTGGGTGATGCTCAATCAGAATCCACACCATCCAACCAGTCAGAAGGTCCATACTCACACAAAACCCTCCAGGAAGGAAGGAGGTAATGGACACGGTGTGACTGTCAACATGAGCAGGAAGGAGGCAGCACAGAGGAGGGAGAGAGGGGCTCAGCCTAGGTGGAGGATTCCTGGACAAAGGGACAGTTCTCAAAGGAAGCAGAACTCTTCTAAGAAGCGGTGGTCACCAGGAAGATAGGGTAGTGGTGGCAGGGCATCCCAGGCAGAAGGAACAGTTCAAATATGCCTCCTGATTTTTTTTTATTCCCCACTGCTAGTCTTCTTAGTGTCTGGTAGCTTGCTACAATAGGAAAAAAAAAAATCCAAGATGTGGCTTAAGAATTTTCAGTCACATCAGTAAGGCTTCTTAGCTATGTGACCTGGACACATTTACAGAACATTGCTGAGGTTTTTTTTCTTTCCTTAATAAAATGGGATTCACAGAACTGTTGTTCAAATCAGATAAGAAAATGAGAATACCACTTGATAAAGTATTGGTATGAATGCTAGCTCTTACTGCAGTAAATTCCCACTTTCTACCGAACGAATGTTGTTCTGTATTTCCTCTCTTCCCATCAAAAACACATCAAGATCTTAAAGCAGATCCCATTTGTGAATCAAGTCCTCTGCTGCTTCATCATCCCTTGCCCTTCTAGTTTGAGAAGAGAGTAACTGAATGATTTGAGGCTGTGAAAGGGCCAGATCCCCCTGGGTCCCTGGTTTCCACGGTCATTTCGGAGAGCTGCTTTAGCTCTCAGCAGCACACTGGCCACTACTAAATAATTTTCTGTAGCAGTAGGTTGTAGGAAATCGTCCTTTAGTATGTAAAAGTTTCAAGAATGAAGTCAAGTAAATATTATCAGTGTTAAAAAGTAATTATGTGGAGAGACAGGAGTGGGAGTTGAGACAATAAGGAGCCAAGAGAAGAAGGAGGGAAGGAAGGAAGAGGGGGAAAGAGAAAGAGAGGGGAGAGAAGAAATAAGCTGTGCTAGGATCTGGTTACTCTGTTTGCAAGTTGGCACCTTTGGAACTAAAGTGAATGATAGGAGCTCCCTGAAACATTTTCCTCATCTATGAAAAGAAGAAACCCTATTTGCAGATAGGCTGAGCAGACAGTCATTGAAAAACATTAGAAATTTTACTAATATTTATGTAATGCCTTATAGTAGACATGGTACATTCTGATCCATCATCCTTCTTGAATCTCAAATGACGTTAAAGTGAGTAAGATAATGATTGTTATCTGTATTTCATACTGAGATTCGAGGAGATCAATGATTTTCCCAGTATCAACTAGCTAATACATGGCACAGCTAATTGCTATGGGACGACTCGCTCTTCTCCATGACTCTGGAATCCACAGAGCGCCTGCTGTGGGCTGGGCCTTGTGTTATGTGATGGAAGTGAAGTCAGACAAACCGAACTGGCCCCTGCCCTCAAGGAGCCTACTGTCTATGGGGAAGACAGACATTAAGTTGATAACCTTGCAACTAAATATATGATTACACTCTGGTAAAAGATACAATGAAGTCAAATAACAGTCTCTTAAAGAGTTAATCACAGGAGGGATAACTGAGGTGGGGAAGGGTATAGGAGAAGGCCTCTTTGCAGAAGGGAATTGTAGGCTGAGAGAGTGTGTGTGATTCACCCAGACCTGGAATGAGGCATTCTAGGCAGAGGGAAGAGTGTATCCGAAAGCCCTAAGCCATAAAACTGCCCCATTATGGCTGGAGTGTAGTTTTTCAAGAGGGAAAGAAGTAAGGTTAGGTGGAGAGTTAAAAGAGGGTAGCTCAATGGTTCTGAGTAAATAGAAAAGACACAGAAGAAGTAACAGCTTGCTGCTTTTCCGAGATTTCTAATTGTCCCAGTCACACCCTCACTAGATGTTTTTGAGGTGCTAAGAAACTTGTTTTGTCTGTAACTGCACTTTTTAAAAAAAGTCTGAGTTTATGTTTTCCAAGTACGATAATTAGTCAGAAAGGCTTCACATTGTATAATTCCATAGATATTATGTTCTTCACTAGTTACACAAATAATTGAGTATGCCTCATAAAGATGACTTAATTTCACAAATGAGTTGTACTCAAGTAAATATTTACTTCTAAATGCAATTTTGTCAAAAAACTTCTCAGAACACTTTCATTAAGCTCGCATGATGCATAAGCTATGTAGTTATTAAATCATTATGCGGAGGGATGATAACTTTTAAATAAAGAGAAACACATGCTTTCAATGCATCAAACACTTGTATGGGGCTACTTACATGCCAAGTCTTGCGATAACCACAATAACTTGGATCTTTGATTTCTGGTATTAGCGTGTGCTCTCTCTTTCTCTCTCTTATTGTCTCTCTCTCTCTCTCTTTTCCTCTCTCATTCTCTCTCCCTGCACCCCCATAGTCAAGTCCAAGATAAAGCCATGATCTCTTACCTTCTTTCCATCTCCCTGCACCAACCCTGGTCAATTACCACGTACATGGATCCTTGCAGCAGACTTCAACATGTCCTAAGTCCACTCCTGTCGCCTTTCAGTCCATTATCTACACAGCAGGCAAGTGAATTTTGTACAATCTAAACCATATTATAACACTCAGTTGTCTAATACCTTCCAATGACTTCCCAAATTACTTAGAATAAAACCTAAACTTACCAACAGAAAGAAAGCATCAGTCACCAGACCCAGTCACTGCCCACCTGTCCCACTCCTGACACACAGCTATACCCTTAAGCTCTCTATGCTCCAACTGCAGTGGACAGTTCTCTCTGCCTGGATCATTTAAGCCGGTTCAGCTCTCACCCCAGGAATTTCCTGCCATCACTGTCTTTCTCCCTGCAATGCTCTCTCTCCAGTTCCTCGCAGCATGGCTGACATCTCAGCATTCAACCCTCGGCCAGACTTGCTTCCTCTGAGAGAGCTTTTCTTCCTTCTGCTCACTCTATCACATAACTCTGTTTTATTTTCTTCACAACACCTACTTCTCACTGTTTGAATTTAGCTTGCTTCTTTCTCGAGTTTTTATTGTTTGACTCCCCTCCCCCACCCCCTTGGCTCTATATCTCCATGAGAAGAAGGATCTGGCTTGGCTTGTTCACAGCAGTACCCCGGGGGCTTCAAATAGGGCCTAGTCCATTGTAGATGTTCAATAAAATTTGTCGAATATAAATCAATTAAGACGTGATACCTACCTGAAAGATCGATCATTTCTAAAATTAAACTGAACAGCAGGCAATCTGAAACAAGTGCTGTCGTGGAGGTGATGAAGTTCTACAGCTGATCCTTCTCTTCCTCAATGTTGCCCCCACCCCTTGGTTATAATGAGAACGCCCTGAAGAGTCCTGCTCCGGTCCTGCCTCTCTCCAGTTCATTTTCCACAAGGCAGTGAGCGCTCTGTCCTATTCTCACAGCCTTAAAGGATGCAGTATTAACCCATTAGCACCCATACAAGGTATTTTAAGTTTTGGTTCCAGCCAAACTCAGCGGCATCACTTCCGGCCCTCCCCTACATGCATCCTTCAATCCTAGGAAGCCAAAACACTTGCAGATGCGAATCACCCGGGCTCCACCTTTCCTCCCTGTTATTAACATCCTGTTCTCTCTGCTTGCAAGTCCACTTCCATTTCTTAGCCTGGCTAACCCCTACTCCTTGGTCAAGGCTCAGCCCTAGAAGATTTCACTTCTAAAACACCTTTACCGTTTCTCCCCTGCACCTTCATCCACTACCCCAGGCCAGACAGATGCCTCCTCCTTGCTCCTATCATTCTGTGTGCTCAGAGCCATCCTAGGACTCACTACACCTGTTTTATGTCTCCACAAGACCAGGAACTACAGGAGGCAGTCTGATTTATCTGATTTAGCACAGACTTCTCAGTATCTAACATAATACACAAGAAATATTTACAGAATAAGTAACTGAATTAATAAATACATAGAATAAAATCCTCAGGGGCCAGGAAGGTGTGCGCTGAAAATAGATGAGGCCAATTCGGGAGGCTTCTAGAAATAAGCAGCAGGCCTGTGGTCACTTATGAGCAATTCCAAATCCCAAAGCTCTGAAAACCAAGGCTTTCCTTAACCCATTAGGTGGCAAAACCTCACTTGACCCATTCAGTAGCTTTATTTATTCCACTTAGTATGAACATCCATATACTTTGCTAAAACATATTCATGCATTTAAATGCAAGGTGCTGCCCTAGACTCTATTGGAATTATTTTTGTGATATACAGCATATAAACTCTATGACCTTACTTAAATGCAAAAACATTCTGAACTCAAAAACATATCTGGCCTCGAGGATTTTAGATAAAGGATTATGGCTCAGAAATTGAACTGTCCTAACAGACGAATAGGATCCCAGCAGACAGAACTGCACAGGAAGTAAGAGAATGTCCAAAAGAAAACTTGCCAGTGGACGAGGAACGGTGATTTGTCTAGAGCCACCTGAGAGAAAAATGTGTAAATTCATAGGGAGATAGTACTGGAAAGATGTCTGGGTCTGATAGAGCCCTTGAACTCTAGGTTATGGAGACTGAACTTTATTCTATAAGTGTTTGGAAGTCAGTAAAGGGTTTTCAGCAGACAAATGAGGTAATGTAAAGCATCTCAAATAGTCTGGGAATGACTTGCATTTATTTTCTTAGTTATGTGGCATTAAACTACTCTGAGCCTCAATTATTTCACCAGGAAAATGGGGATAATTTAAACTGAAAATCAAATGAAGAGAACATGTGAAGTATCTTTTAAACTGTAAAGTTCTTTTAAGATAAAAAGTATAATTATTATTAACTGACAATGGAAACCGAAGGGTGGGTAGTGCGGGGTTTAGGAGGTCAGTCTGCCTGTGCTGAGTTTGCGGGATAGCTAAGAAGCAATATTCAACAACCAGGCGGAAGCCACAGGAGTTTGTGCCTAAAACGACTGTGGAATTTATCGTAATGATGCCCCTCCTAGAATCTGAAGGGAGTGAAGTGTCCTCTTGTATTTACATGAACTGTGACATTGTGTTTCTAAATTTTGGTTTCTTTTGAGAAAAGGGAAGGCAGTAGTAACTCATAAATATAAAATTTTTGCGAGATTGTGTTAATAAGGAGCTGAAACACTGAAACTGGCAATCCCTTCGTGTGAAGGGCTTTGGTGCTACATCATTTGCATTTTATTGATAAAAAGATATTATGGGAAGTCACTGGATAATAAAGAGAGCGTTGGAGTTTGTCTCTGGATATTTGTCCTAAATGAAAGGATTACTGGTTTGTTCTGCTTCTGAACTTTCTTTTCTTCCAAATTATTTTTTTCTTCCAAACTACATCTTTGAGAACACACTGAAATTTAATGGACTCAAATAACCAGAAGGACCATTACATTTCAAACGTCAGTCATTTTATAGATTGAGACTGAGGTCCAGAGGTGGGAAGTGACCTGCCTATCATCACACCGTAGTCAGTCTAAGAGCATGGTCTAAAGGCCAGTCAAAGCCTTTTCGATTTACAACGGTGACAGAATCTATTGCATAGCTAGAGGGGATGACATGAGCCTGAAAAGAGAGAAGCAGATTGTGTCGATCATCCCTTCCCCCAAAATGAGTGGGAAGGTGTTTCCATCTTTTCCCGTGTCTTCCAGTCTAACTGTAGCTTACTTCTAAACAGTATCTCCCTGTCCCCATCTCTCCGACACCTAGAACAGATAGATACCTGACCGCAACAGTTTTGCAACTAGGGGGAATGACAAAGAAAATTCTAGTGCATTTTTATCACCACATCAAGAGAGGTGTGCTTAGCGCTGACTCATTCTGTCCCACACTGTGAGCACTGGACACTGACGTGCACGGTGATGAGCTGCTCACCCAGCACCGCTGAGGATGGACACATAGGGTTTGGGATGTCCTGTGGGATAAATGGGTGTGCCTAGTTCAGCTGTGAGAGCTCCCTCTCCGTGAGGAGAGCCTGAACCGACTCCGGTCAGGGCCGCATGTGAGAGCTAGCACTATGCAATTATGGAAGGCGAGTCTCAAGATCCATAATCAACTCTCACTCCAAGGAGTGAACAGCCTACTCAAATGCAGCAAAATGAGGAAAGCTCCTGGTTCCCCCTGAGGTGGTAACCACGCTATTTAGAAGACAGTTAGCCAGATCATTCTGGAGAAACACAGTGAAGGCTGAGCTGGGCGGCCGCAGGGAAACTGGAAGGGGCGATGGAAGGACGACTCAAAAACTGAACTTCCGGCTTTGTATGTTCCTTGGTATGTTCCTTCTTAGGGTCCCTGACATTGTTCTTAATGCAGCAGATCATCACGTGAACAGAGAAACCCATCCCTGTGTCTGTTCTCTCTCACACGATCTCCTTTTGAAGCCACGATAAAAGGAAGTCTACTGCAGGAGGCTGCGGTGGTTTGAGTATACAATCCAGATTAGACAAAATCAGTGCTGAAACCAAGCACTGTACTTTCGACAGCTGGGATAATTAGAGCCAATTCTCTCTGGAAATGCATTTGTTTCCTCATATTAGACACATGACACCTGCCCCCACACACTCTCTACATATGCGTGTATATGTATTTTCAAGTTGTATAATAAATCATTCGTTCATTCATTCCACCAATATGCATTTACTGAGACATACTGGGTACTGAGAATACAAAGGGAGGAATGCTTACTAAGCTGTATTTCCATTTTGAAGAATCTTGGAGGTTTTCTGTGATGTGTTTGTTTCATTTTGTTTTTAATTATTTTGATGGAATAAGAGAATTTAGCTCCTAGCTACTTACTGCTCTTTATTTCTTCACTCAGAGTTTTCTTTGGCGCATGTCATAATCAGGCCCCTCATTCTGCCTGGGGACAGTTTAGTTTTACTTTTGCTTTATCAGGGCCACAGTGAATCTTCCTTCCCTCACAGAAATATTGGTCTCTTGTGAAGCTTTCCCTATTCTTGATCTTCTCAGCATTAATCATTAATAATTTCTTCCTCGATGCCCCATAAACACCCTGACACTGCATTTCTCTCACTTTTTTGAGATCTATTTGTTTCTACGTCGGTTAATGATTTTAATTTCTTTCTCAGCTCTAGAACATAACCCAGGGCTTGGCACATAGTCGATACCCAGTAAACGTCATCCCAAATAAATTTAATCAGGCACAAATGTATTTTCCCTCTTGAAGTCACTGTCTAATTCAAAAGAGTATTACACCAGATAGTCTGAAAGACAGACATATCATGCCAGCCTGTTAATCACCCCAAATTGTGGAGATATGCCCTGCCTTGGTAAAACGACCTTACGGAGATGTATGACCTAGCAGCTATTGATGTTTTGAGACCCACTCTTAGACAACAACGGACTCAGCCAAAATGAGCCCCAGATCTGGGTGAATGCGAGGACGTTAATGAGTGGCCTGGATGAATTAGACAGGCCTGGTTTGCTTCATATTCAGCCTGATCCAGTTTCCATGCATCTTAGAAAAATAAGGACAAATATTTAGGCAATGTTGCAATCCAAATGAAACAAAAATGTTTTGTGATGTATGGGGGGATCAGTGAAGGAGCATATAGAGCACATACCAAATGCCCGTCTAGGGAATCATTTCGGGGAGAAGTTAGATGTCTTGGAAGACTTGGCAAGAACGCAGCTGAGAGCTGTGTGCAGCCCATCGATGCATCACGATTCTGTTTCTCAGCTTATATAACACAGTGGAAATGAGGCCCTCGACTTCCTCACATTGGAGAGCAAGGCTGACAGGCTTAAGGATGGATCACTTTAGCACGGCTTAATATTCCTGCCACTACTTACTGCTTTTAATAGGATCCACAGCCTGGCGGTTTGTTTACCATCTCACAAAATGAAGATTTACCAAAGGGGAAAGGGGAGCAGTATATGCCCAATCTAACATTTCATTATCTTTAAAGTGGTAAATGTGATGGAACTGAAATGCACAGGAAGACAAATAGCTTAGTTAGACATGTATTCCTCTATTGACTCATTTATTCAATGTGGCTCATTCAAATATAGGCGGGGGGGCGGAATTAAACGGCCACAAAACAAAAGAGATTCTCACTTTCCTCCTCCTCACCCATTTCTTTGTCCTTTTACAGGAGTCATGAGAGAAGCAGAGGGACTAGAAGCATGTTTTCTTGATTACAAGGAAATACAGCGAGACGTTTTCAAGGGTGGATTCGAGCAGTAAGCATGTTTTTTTTTTTCTCTAACTGTTATTTCAAGTCTTTTTTACTGTGAAACATGACATATGTACATAAATAAAGGGGTTTAAATGTATAGACACAGTTTATAAAATGTTGTTGAATGAATAGCCGTTTACTATGACCAAGGTCAAGAGATAGTCACCTTCCTAATCATGATGCCTACCCTCTTCTACCCCCAAGGTCTCCACCTTCCTGACCCCTATGGTAATGATTTTCTTTATCATCATTGTTTAATCATTTTTCTATATCTCCTAGAAAAAAATACTCTGTATCCATTTTAAAGCTTTATATAAAAAGACTAAAGTTGTATGTATTCTTTTTAATTCAACTTCTTTAACCCAACATTATGTTTTTAAGATTCATGCATTGTATGTATCTGTAGTTGATTTGTTTTTATTGCCATATAATATAACATATTAGTCTATCCTATGGTTAATCAATGTTTATATTGTTTCCAATTTTGGGCTCTTTGGACCAATGCTAATATAAATATCTGTGTTGGAATTTCCTAGTACAAATGTGCACATATTTCTTTATGGTATATACTTAGGACAGAGATTGATGAATAAATAGTTATGCATATCTCCAACTTTAATAGATATGGAAAATGTTTTTAATATAATGTAACAAATATAATATTATAGTGTCTTTAATAATAAAAAGCATTCTACATTAATGGGTAGAAATACACTAAAAAGTTTTAATGTACAGATGACCTAAGCTTAATGTGGGAATTTATCATGAAAAGAAAAGCAGTCACAATGTCACTGTGCCTAGTTTATCACAAACCAGTGGATTTCCTTTATTGAGATGATTCTCTTAGCCCTTTATTCTAGGAATTTGGGAATAGAAGTGATGAGTCATGAATTGGGAGGTGTATCTGTACTTGTTACTTAACTGCGAATATGTATTTTTCAGATTTAGGATGGTTTTCTGTAATACCGTAGAAGATAACATTGGCCTTCTGGTACTCATTCTATATTGAAGGTTATAGAAGAATAAATGAAGGCACTAAAAATTGGACAGATAGGAAATACTTGGGGAAAAAATGAGATGATGACATGCATTTTGGAGAAAAGCTAACTGAGAGAAACACGATTTTAGCACTCCAGTCTCAGAAAGGCCTCAGCAAAGAAGAATAGACCTACATAGGAAGACTTTCAAAGAAATTTAAACATTTATTTAGCAAAGACTGTATAGAGCTAATTATGCAAGGTGCTCTTCCAGACCCATGAGAGAGGTCTCGGGGAGGCAGATATCAGATGAATTTTCTAACAGGACAGACTGCTTGTCAGATGAAGATCCCTTGTCTCTGGAGGAACAGGGCCTCAGAGAATGCTTTATGAGCTGTGTAGAATAATTCACATACAGGTTGCAAGATTTGCTCTGCTCTTACTAACCCTGTGGCCATGGGCAAGTTACTTAACATCTCTGGGTCTCAGTTTTATCACCTATATAATGGGAAGGAATTGTAAATAATAATACCTTCCTCATAGTGTTGTTATGAAAACTGCATGTGTGTGCATGTATGTACATACACATAATGCTTGTCACGATATCTGACACGTTATATGTACAGAGCACAGATTTCTTTGACAAAGACTATGATTTATCTTCTAACTGCTCCAAGTATAAGCTGCATGAGCTTAGGCAAGTGATTACTTGTTCTGAGCCTCAGTTCCTCCATCTATAAAGGAAGAGTAGTCACAGCTCTGGAACAATCAGTGGGTAAGTGGTATAAAAAGTGTAGCCTGAGCCTTAGGACCCAAAGGCCTGGGTGCTCTCCTTTTTCCTAGGCAAGCTACTTTAATTCCTCTGAAATTCCGTTTCCTTTTGATAAAATCGAGATAACAATACCTGCCACAATTTAACATGGTTAAGCCCCTGGCATGGGCATGATCTTATAGTAAGGCCTCAAAGCCTTTCTGGGCTTCTGTGAAATGAAGAAGGTGATTGATGTCAGTCCTTTCTAACTCATAGGATACTTGTGAGGATTATAATAAGATAACGGTAGCGAAGTAACTTTTAAAACTATAAAGTGGCATGAAAATAAAAATTCAAATTATCAAGAACCTAAATTAGTGGGCCAAGATTATTACTGCCTCGCTTTGTTTGACAAAAAAAAAAAAAAATGAGTATGAAAAAAACCCAAATACTCTTTTAACATTCAAGATCCTTCTAAACAGTATATTCATATTTATTCAATATTATTCAATGTGCATGTGCTATATCAGAGTATTTTCCTAGTAGAATTCTTTTTTAAAAAATTATTCTGATCTAGTTCCAAAGCTGATCTCATAGCAATAATCACAGGAAGATAAATACAAAACTCAATAAGGGAAGAAATTGGGATTAAGGAAAAATCAAGGCAAAAAAATAAAATGAAGCCAGAGGCAAGATTAATCCCTGAGAAGTATGGTATAATTCTACACTCTGATAAAGACAGGCTATATGTTTTACTAGTAGGAGACGATGCAGAGAGAAAAGCAATTGGTTATTGAGTGTTTCTCAGTGTCATTCATTGATCTTGCTTCAGAATATCCAGGGGTGCTTATTTCCCTTTTCAATCATCTGACCACCTGAATTTCCACACCTACTACTTGTGTCTGCGAACATTTTGTAAAATCCCTAATGACTATGTAAATCTGTCCTGCTATTTGAAACTAAGGACATACAAAATGGTATCCATAGTGGCCAGACCCTTTGGGAAAATAATTTGGCAAAAATGGTAAATAAGCTAACAATCAATAATTGAAATTCTTAAATTTTTCTTAAGAAAATGATCCATTCAAAAGAAAAACAAAGTCCAAGGGATAAAGATCACCACTGCAATTCTATCTATGACTGGTTAAACTGAAAACAACTTAGTTATGCAAAAATGGAGAAATAACAAGGTAAAATATAGAATATCTTTTCCATTGATTATTTGGGAGAAATAAAAAAATGACAGACATGACTGCCCAATTGGCCCAGTTTCTTCAACGAAACTTGGAGGGTGAAATTCAAAATGATTGCATTGATGTAAAATATATAAACTAAAGGCTAGAAAATAAAAATCAAAATGTTACAATGTTTTATTATAGATGATTTTTTTTCACATTTTAAAAATTGACTTTCATTTTGGTTTGGTTTGGGGGTGTGTGTGTGTGTGTGTGTGTGAGTGTGTGCGCGTGTGCGCTTTTTAATTCCCAAATGGGGCAAGTTTATTATCTCTATCACCATGTATGATTAGAAAAGTAAGAATTGAGCTTTAATTATTTCCACTCCCCCATTTCTGGACAAGATTAAGGTAGGAATAAGTAGTGAGGGGAATAGGTGAACCTTATAACATCACTGATAGAATCAAAAAATACCATGAAAATATAAACTCTGTTCAAGAAGAGCTACAACTCTCAACATCTCTTGAATTTTTTCAAAGCACGTTTTTCTTGGCAGCTGCATTTATCAGCATATGTGAAGACATTATCCAGGGTGCATTCTGTATTTCCAGAAATGTGACATGATAATATCCCTTAAAGGAAGGGATTTGGTGGTGAACATCCATCAGTTTTCGCTTGTGGGACTCCCGGAGGCAAGACGTTCTATGTCATGTCAACATTTTTTTCCCTCTACCAGCAAAATTGGAAGATATAAGGAGAGATAGCATCTCAACATCGTGTCATCATTGGCTTCCTCACCCTCATTCCACCAACCTCCTTGCCCTGGTATAAGCCAAAATGACAGGAGGGGAAAATGTTGCTGTTATTGCCCTTTTTTTTTTTTTTAAGAGAAATAATGTCAAAGATAAACACTGTTTACAGATTTAACCCAAATGTTAGTCATAAAATGATCTTCCAATGCTTGGATGTGTAATAAGGAATCTAGCGCCAAGTTAATACTGTCAACAGAAACCCCATCCAACTTTCTAAACTATCTTCATCTGAACTAGGGGCAGCTCTCAGGATACTATGAGAGATAATCCCATAAACGTGTCCAAGGTCACATTTATCTAGGTTTTATGCTGCTAGATCCTGATTTTCTCCCATTATAAGAGATCATAGAGTTCTTTGGGGGATGGTGTAGGTGGCGTGGGGACCCTTGGTCAGGCTTCCTTTCTAGAAAGAATGAAGCATTTGCATTGGACTGTTTGCTCAAGACCAGTACTCTCCTATTTGAAAGGCATGTGAAACTCTTTCTTTAACCACTAAAACATTAGATTTGAAACGCATGTCCCACTCAATAATGGTGCCAAGAAAAGACACACACTGGGAACTGTGTCATGAGACCCCAGGGTCTCACGACTTCTGTACCTGGGGTGGACAATGAGGTTTATAGAAACTGAGATGTTTACTCAGTTTTCTTGTGGCAGCAGCCTGAGCTGAAGTAATTACCCTTTCCCTAATTAACCTAGTACTTATACCTTTCTCTCCTTCAAAGAAAATTTAATTGACTCAATTTGCTGCCACTCAGTATGAAATGTCTCCATTGGTCAGAGTTTTCACCAAGATATCTATGAAGTAGCTGACCCTCCCTCCAGCTTATCTTTCCAATCAGCTATGTCTGTCAGTGTTGATTTTTCTCAAAGCACACTGGGATAGTCATAATAGTTTATGTAGAAAATATTCAACTTAACACTATTTCATCCTAAGCAATCTGTGCATGAAAAATTTTTGGCTCCACAAACTCTCCCTCAAACCTCTTAATTCAAAGAAGATGGTTCTATAGATCTAAAAGGGAGCTTGGAGGGTGGATTATACTGCAGACTCCTCCTGTCCCCTTCATTGTACTGCTTATAATACAAGAAGGGAAGGAGGCTTGCTTCCCACTGAATAGTGTGAGACAACTACAAAAGCTTCTTCAAGTAATTATAATAATCATGCTGAATGCTTTCTTGTTTTTTCATAGTCCAGTAGAATAAAACTATTTAGCTATGGCAGGGCCAACATTTAAATGGGTTCCTCTGCTTATTGCTAGGACTAAACTCAAGGATAGAGAGAAGAATTTTAAAAGCTCTTGAGTCCTTCCTAATTCCCTCAAACTGTTTTTTAGTGGGAAGTGGAAATGTACACTACTTTGTCTATTTCCTGACAGCATTTAATATCCTGTTAAAATGCAAATATTAGCCAGAAATAGCCAAATGAGACAGTGACTTGAGAAGATGTGACTTCTCTCTTCCTACATCCCGATTGAAATTATCACAAGATCATATTTTAAAAATCAGGAAACGGCTGCATTTGTGCATCCTAGGGAACTATTCCTTTACTAGAGGGACCTCTGCTAGATGGGACCAAAAACTGAATGGAAATCAGTGAGAAATAACTTGTCAGTCCCAGGCCGGAGAAAGCAAATAAACGGAGGTGATCCAAGCAGGCCTCTGAAATTTCCAAATGGAGAAAGCAAGAAGATGACACAGGATAAACAGGAAGCTGTTTTATGGTAATTATCACAATTTTGACACAGCAGCTTTGCCAAAAAATTAGCAAAGGAACAGACCTTTCCTTTATTCACCAGGTACCTGGCTACGGCCGCACTTCCTATCTGGACAAGAAACAAGATCAAGTGTGAAACTGGATGCAGAAGGTGACCTTGGAACAATGATTTAGGCAAACATAGAGAAAAGCAAAGATGAGATGGATCATAGCTTCAGATCTCTTCCTTCTCCCCTCTGGCTGTTTTATCAATTGACTGATTTGAAATAAACACTCACATCAACTCACCCTCCAACCTATGATGTGATGAACCAGGTTAACAGTGAAGGGAAGGAGCAAGGATCATTCAGTCACCTGCATTCAAGGATAAAGGAGACGCAAACGTCATCCATTCACCTATAAGCAAGCATGAATAAATAGAAATTGAGAATGTTCCCAGTGAAATAAAAACTGTAGTGACAACAATAGATAACAGCACTGAAAAAGAAAAGAAAGAGTATATATTTGAAAAAATATATTTTTATATAAAAAAGAACCAAAGCTACTCTTATTCTTAATAAAATTATGGCAAAACTTAGACTATGAAGCAAAAGACAAAAGAAGATAATAAAACAGTCAAATATACTTTGCAAAATGTGGAAATATTAGTCATCTACAGGATCTCTCCCATTGAACTGCTTTCTCAGATGTGGGTTTAAAGTCAGACATAACTAAATGGGAGTGAGACAAAATAAGACAATCATAGAAGGACATTAAAATGTAATAGCAGACTTAAAACTTGCTTTAGAAGTAGTAAAAACAACAACAACAAAAACAACAAAACATGTTAATTCCATGCTGTAATGTAAAAGGCAGAGAAAAAAACTTCAAAAAATGAGGAAAAGATAAAGATGGCATAAATATAAGACAGAGAACAGTAATACTTCATTAGTGTTTGTGAATTTAGAAAATGGATCAAATAAAAGAGAATATGTAAAATTAAAACAAAAGAATTGAAGATCAGCAGCATGCTTAATATGAGAACATCATCATACTATATATATAACCCAGGACATTTTCTAAGAACACAAATTTCATCTCATCTGCCCCAAAATAAAGCTGGATGTTGTCTAGCAAGAACTGAAATGGATCAGTGGAATTGAAAGAAAAATGTGTTTGAGCACAGGCCCGAACAGGTCTCCCTAGTTTTGCTGGTGATATGGGGTAGTGGAGCATCTAGCCATGAATTACACTGCTTTTCTGGGCAAGAAAATTA
Organism: Pteropus medius; assembly: GCF_902729225.1. NCBI lineage: Eukaryota > Metazoa > Chordata > Mammalia > Chiroptera > Pteropodidae > Pteropus > Pteropus medius. Next base: position 3,473,465 of record NW_024344374.1, read on the forward strand.
AGCCCTATCGCCCTAAGGGGCCCATTGTATGTAGCAAATGAACTTCTCTCTGCTACCTAGAATGTACTAGATGTTCCTTGGGAGAGCTGAGATAACGGCCATTCAAATCTTTTTTATGTATTCTGTGGTTCAGATTGGGAAGCCCAGTCAAGAAAGACTGCTTAGAGGGATGAGTTAATAACAAGGAACAAAAATAATGCACTCCAAAAAGCCAGAAACCTAGAGCCAGCGACTTTGGTTTGAGGCCCAGTTTCGGCATTCAACAACATCAACTTCTCTGAGCCTCAATTTCCTCATCTGTTAAATAGGATGATAATATTACTGACCTCGCAAGGTGTGTTCCAAATGAGATAACATTTCTAAAAGTGATTTGTAATCCATCCCATATGGCAGGGTTGTGAACATTTTCTATGAACTAAAAGAAATCTTAGTGATTCAAAGCCTGACTCTCAGGCAAGTAGTTTAATGATTAGGAAAATTTCACACATCATTTTTGGTTCTTCTCTCCAACCATCAGAAATCCTATACATGCTCACATTTATACACATATTTCTATAAGTATTGAGAGCAAACCATGACACATTTCTTCCTTGTTCAAAGAACTACCAAATAGGGGAAGAAAGTTTATTTGCCTGACTTGGGAGGTGTACCCTATTAAAGAGCAGTTAATTTGTCAGCAGGCAGGCAGAAAGGGATTGTATATCGCAAAGAGAAACTAACAAAGGGAGGAGGCAAGAGAATTAAAAATGTTAATCAAGCCACATTCAGAGACTGTAATATGCTGACCAGCCCTGCAGACAGGCAGGAGGACACCTTCAGAACAAAAAAAGATTTCTACTGGGATTACTAACAACCCATTCCCCATACCTGTGAAGGGGAAACAGGAACCAATGGCTAAAACCGAAGGAGAACCTAAGAATTAAAGGCTGGGAAGTGCCAGACAGCAAGCTTTTACATACTCTTCCCTTTCCCCTTCCTCACAAAGGAAATGGCAAATAAAGAATGATACATAAACTGAATTCCCTGAACACTCAGGGTCCCTCTCAGTGCCTCTACTCTGTCCCTCTTACTATCTGTGGGCCCCAGGCCTGGCTGGTCCCACGTCTGGCTGGGATCCAGGCTCGTGGCTAGGAAGAGGACCCCGGATTTAGAATGTTACATTCGTGTAGTAGGGCGCCTGTGCCTAAAACATGTAAACATAATTCAGCTTATTGTACCACACATGTGTGGCTGAATGGCACTATTGTACTCGGATATGTATGGAGCCATGCAGTCCCCTGGGGAGCAGAATGGGAGCAGAAGAAGGGGAGCCGAAGTGTGGGCAATACCGTGCTCCCCGCAATAGAACTGCACTTCCCGCAACAGAAGGGCGCTCCCCACAGTAAAGTTGGTGCCCGCCATTTCATCCTCATGTCGGCCTCTGGTGCATTCTTCCAAGTGGGTGTCTCACCATCGAAACCTTCCCTTCTCAATCAGCTCCACGCCGACACTGTCCCTGCCCCTCTCACTGTCCATCTCATTCTCTACCTCTGAGAGGAGACCACACTCAGTCTGTGGAGTGTTACCCCTTTTCTAATAAACTTGCCTTTTGACTCTAACTTTGGCATTTGTGTTGAATTCTTTCTACACTCTCCACCAAAGGACCCTCTCCTTCTCATGGTCCTAGGGCTTGGTCTCCCCCCAACTTGGGGAAGTTTGCCCTGTCCTTCATTAAAACCACAAAAGGCAAGGCCACCAGATGGAACTGAAAAGTTGTGCGCTGCATAAGGGTACTCAGCCAAGGGTGTGAGCGGACGCTAAAAAAACGGTTCATGTTCCTCTTGCCAAGCCATATACTCTGACTTAGGGCCACATCCTTCCAGAGGAAGGGGGAAGGGGCTGCCTTTTTCTCCGGACAAAGGTGCCACCTGCTAACGCAGCCTTATCCTTAAGGTGCGACGGTCCACTCAGTGGTTTGGAGAGGAGCAGAGGAGGAGAAAGTCATTTTTTTCCAATTTTGTAAAAACAGGTCATAGCTCTGACAAGAGGCACAAATCATAGCTCTGATAAGAGGCACAAATCAGCATAAAAGAGAGAGAGAGCTGGATGGAGATGAGGAAGAGAAATTCCTGGGAGCTGACTGCACGAATCTGTTCCTAACTCCATATTCAGTGGCCAGGCTGGTAGTTAGAAATCAGTGTGGTGGGAGTTCCTACACCACGGAAATAGGCAAGGCTACAAATCAGAGCTTTCCCCCCTCCCCTTTGGAGAGCCCGTTATGAAATATTTCCCACCACTGGACTAAAAGCAAACTTTAAGAGGAAGATGAGGTCTAAGATTTATTAAGCACCTTTAGTATGGTCCTGGATACCCATGTTACCTTGTGATATAATTATCATCACCTGACCATGTACAGTAAATAGCTGAGACTCTTAAAGAAGTTAAAGTATTTGCTCAGGGTCCCACCCAGCTAGAAAGAGGCAGAACTTGGACTCAAACCCAGCTTTGTCTAGCTGACTCCAAAGTCTTTCCACCACACTACACAGTTTTGCTAAAATCCGAAGTCCGTGATTCTGAGATGGCTCACCGACAGCACTTGCTTATCACATTAATTCTCCTCAGCATTTTTATTTCCCCCAGTGACATACAGGCGTTTTAAGGCCACGGTAACACTTCCAGCACATTAATCAGAGTTGCTCCCATGGCTCCAAAGTCAGCCTCCCCTCTAAGATCCTTCTTCAAAGAAGCCATCCCAGAGTCGAGCACGTCCGAGTTCAGTAACCACTCTGTGTTTTCCAACATTGGGAAGATATATCACTACACTCGGGTGGCTGCAACGTTTAGAACTTCTTTAGAAGAGTAGTGTATCAATTATATTATCTCTCTGGGAGCCTTATTAGCATTAAAATGTCTTAGGAGACTAGCTAAAGATTTGAACAATAAAAACCTCTCCTGTGAAGGCTTCCTCATATTTTATAGTTGTTAAAGAACACACAAAAAAATCCACTTGGCCTTTCCCTTTCTACATGATATTAAGAAAGATGATTCTTCTTGGACTACTTTAAGCAAATTATCTTAGAAAATAAGGGCCCATCTCAGAATGGATTACCTCAGACCAAAAGCAACTCTGTGTAGGAGGTGATGTGGAGACAGAATGGGCTGCAATCACACAGACCTGGGTTCAAATTCTGACTCCTACTTACAATATCAGCAAAACAGTAACAACGACAGTTATAACATACTGAGCAGATATTAGGCGCCAGGGGTTTTATATAATCTATTTTGTTTGATTGCCACATTCTGTGTGCAGTGTAGATATTATTCTTACTTTAAACATGGGGGAAATCAAGGCTAAAAAGAGGGTAACTCAGCCGACTCAGAAAGGCAGTTTGGTAGGCAGCTTCTGAAATGACTTCCATGGTTTCTGCTTCCTGGTATTCGCATCTTTATATAACCTCCTCCCCTTAAGTATGGGATGGGTCTAGTGCCTTGTTACTAGTGAACAGAATACAGCAGCTGAGATAGGTTGTCACTTCCAAGATTAGATTATAAACGACTAGCTTCCAGCATATTTGTGCTCTCTCTTTCACGTGCTCAACTTTGATGGAGCCAGCTGCCATGCTGTGAGCTATCCCATAGAGACCCATGTATCAAGGAACTGAGGGCAGTCTCTGGCCAATAGCCAGGTCCTCATTCCAATATCCCATAAGGAACTATGCTACCAACAGCTATTGAGTGGACTTAGAAGTGGATCTCACCTCAGTTGAACCTTGAGATGACGATGGCTCCAGTCAACACCATAATTACAGTCTTGTGAGATATCCTTAGCCAGGAGACCCAGCTAAACCCTGTCTGGATTCCTGACCCACAGGAGCTAATAAATGTGTGTTATTTTAAGCTACTAAGTTTTGGGGTAATTTGTTATGCAGCAATAGATAACTAATACAGGTGATAAGAAATAGAGATGAGGATTAAAGCCAACTTTCCAACTTTAAAGTACGAGCTCCTTCCTCTGGGCTGATTCCTTAAAAGCCATGTGGCCTTAGGCAAAACACTAAAACTTTCTGAAACTCATTATGTACATGAATAAAATAGAAATAATGCTCACACCACAATGTACACAGCAGCTTAAATGAGATAATGTACATAATGCCTTTGGCTTATATGTCAGTTGTAATATGGAAGGGAAGAAAACAACAGAAATTTAGCAGAGGAGAATGTCTTAATAATGCATGGCGGTATACGATGGTGGGGAGCATAAAAAATAAAGTAGTTACGGCATAGACTTTGCAGACCAGCATCCTGAGAAGCACAAATTTGGGAAGTACAACAGTTACCTGATTTTAGTCCAGTCATTCCACACCTCCGGTCTTGTTTCTCATGGGTGCAATAATAATAATGCACACCTCACAGGAGTGTTCTGAGAAGTAAATGAGATCATGTTTGTAGAATAACCGAAACAGGAGCTGGCATATAATACTCGATAGATTTTAGTCACTTTTCTGTTATTTTTCTAGTTAATATCATTTTTACTACTAATGATGTCATTTCAAGGACCTGTCCACAGGTAAGTAAAGAAGAATTGCTGGATCGAGGCCTTTTCAGTAATCCTTATCACATATTGAAATTCTTCTCTACTCCTCAAAAGCATTAGATAAGTCTAAACACCCACAGTTTGGTCCTCTATCTCAATCTCTTTTCCCTTTTCTATTTATCAGACCCTATAGCAGGTCTTTTCCACCAACGGTTATGCCTAAAAGAACAAGTAAAATGCAGAAAACCTCCACCTAAATTATGTACTTGACTTCCCGTTCAGAAATTCTTCTGAGGGATTAATCATCAGACATCTGGTCTACTTCTAATATCTATAGCCACTATTGATGTCTCTACAGAAAATATGTACGGCACATAGCAGGCATCCACAGTGACCTACTTATCTTGTTTATTTTCATGCCCTCAATATCTAGCAGAGGGCTTAACTTAGAGTAAATAATCAATATTTACCAAATTAATGAAGGAACTGAACCAACATGGTGGCATTTTATCCTCTCTAGATAATCATTATCGTCCCTAGATAATTAATCAAAAATTCTGGTGTATAGAATTTGTCAGCTGGATACATACATCCATTTCACTTCTGTTTTTTAGTTATTGTCTTATGTCCTGGCAAATCTGGTTGAAAACATGAAGAATTTCCCTCCCACATACAGACTCAATGTCTACTCAGTTTCCTATGAAAATGAAATAAAAGAAGACAAGAACGTGAATGTCAATTACAGCAATTATGTGTATTTTGTTGAGCTAAGTGTAGGGGTTTACTTAGACACCGAAGCCATGAAGAACTGTGTTAGCCAAGAACCATTTCTTCAGCCATAAAGGACTATCTCACTGAAGGTATGCATATGCCTCATAGCTCTGTCTTTAAGCTAAAAGATAATTTGGACATATTGAAAGATGTAATATGCCACGTCATTAATCTGACACTAAATAGCCCTACGAATTTATGAAAATCACCATAACTCTCTAGCCTCAAGGAAGTTGATGAGAAAAACTGATAATGATTTTTATATATGACCCATTAATCTCCCTTAGACCAGTAACCAAATCAAACAAATATGTACATTAAAACAGTTTACATAGATGAACTAGGAATAAATAAAGGTCACGTTTTCACTTAATTCCCCGTTTTTTATGCATTTGTTCAGTGGGATTGGGGATTGGGAGTTAAAGAAAAAAGAGAAAAGATTTATTCAGCTAGAAAAAACAGCAAGATGTGAACCACATTTTAGAATTAGAAACAGCAGTTGTATTAAAAGGAGAAAAACCCACTAGACCTAGAATTTAAAATATGTGTGTGTGTAATGTGTGTGCAATGTGTGTGCATGCATGTGTTCAAATTCTTAGCCTCCTCTAATTGAGTAAACTTAAATAAATCACTTCTCCTCAATTTTGTTGTCTGTAAAATGGACAAAATCATTCTGACCTCACCCTGGCCCTGTTATGAGGCTTAAAGGAAATGTTGCACATCAAAGAACTGAGCATAGCTCCAGGCAGATAGCAGGCACACATTAAACGTTTGTTAAATCTCAACGTGAATGGCAATGGCTAGCCGCAAATGAAATCTAATTGGAAAATAATTATATAAACCAAACCTCTGAAAGGATAATGATGAATATAAAAATATTTTTTTCCTCCCTATTCCATTTTCTATTTAACGTTCGGCATCATGTCACAATTAAGGGTCAGAACTTTCTGAAAGTTACTTCCATAGAAACAAAGAGCTGGATTTATTTAAAATAATAATTAATAATAATAATAAAGTTATGGCATTCAAAAACATTTGTGTCATTTAAACTCCAATTCTGTGGATTTTGCTAAGAAAAACATATTCAAAATGTCTACTTCAAGAGCAATTTGAATATTTTGGAATAATTTCATAGTCTCCATTGCTGGACCACCTAGCCTTAGCACACTCAGATAAATGATGGATTTATAGTAATTTTCACAGGTCCCTCCGACTACTGTTTTTCACCGCCAAAGAGAAGTTGATCCATATTTCACAGACGACACAGTGGCCACAGGATATAGAGGTGACCCAGTGCTCCTGGGCCCTGCCTCATTCAAGAGTTCAAGCCTCTCCTGTGAGTTCCTCTTGGGACCCATGTCCACTGCTGTGCCACGTGAGTCTGTCTGAGGACTCTGTCTTTCTCTCTACTTGCTTGACTCCCTGGTTTTGACAACCTCTTATATGCTTAGGTATTCCAGGTCACCATCCCAGTTCTGTCGCCTCTCCAGCACTTCCTGTGCAGGGATATGATGAACACTTGTGCCACCATGTCCCATCATGTACTAAACCAATACAGCTTATTCTTTTCTTAACTAAACCTGGCTCTTTTTCTCAAAGAATGGCACCATCACCCACCCAGGCAACATGAGCCAGAAACCTGGGAGTATACCTAAACTCATCTTTCACCCTCCCCACCTCCCAAACCCAAGATTTACTGACCTTATCCTCTCAATCTTCATGAATTAGACCCATCCTCTCCCTGTCTATTATTACTGTCTTGATTCAGGCTCACAGCATCTTTTACCTGCCCTACTGCAATATTTTCCTAAAAAGTCTTCTTTCCTCTAAGCTTGCCCTGCTCCAATCTATTCTCCATATGGCAGGCCCAGTGATATTCTTAAAAGGCAAGGCTAACCATGTCACCCTGTTACCTGCAATTGCTCTACATTATCTCTGAGGTTGGAGGCTATGTAATCTGACATCTTATACTTTATATGTATTGCTATTAGATTCTCCAGCCCTTGGCTTCTACCACTCCCCTTATTATAATAATGCTTGAGTTATACTAAACTCCTTGGAATAATCTTCTCTACAATTTTTGCTATTTCACAATTATGTGCTATTTTGCCTCGTGGTCCTTTACACAGAGTATCTTTTCCTCTTTTAGTACTCCTTCAAGACTCAATTCAAAGTTTGCTTCCTTCAAGAATCCTTCAGTGAAACCCCAGGCTCCTGCAATGTCACTTAATCACCTCCATTCTGGAACTAGTTAGTTAGAACTAACTTTCTTTCACACTGGTCTGAGATCCTTTTCAGAGCAGAGAACTAAGCAGCATGTAATCTTTAAGAATATAGGCTCTGAATTCAGAACTGTGTGGTTGGCATCCTGTCTATACCAGTTATTAGTTTACAAACTACCTAGACTCTTTGAGCCCCAGTTGCCTTATCTTTTAAGAGGTGATAATAACACTGAACTCAGTAATTATCAAAATTAAGTGAGCTGAAACCTAAAGAATGAGGAGGAGGTGGCTATGCAAAGACTTGGAGAATGTGCATTTCAGGGTGAGAGAATAGCAAGTACAACTGCACAGCTGACGATCCACTGGGCACTGAATAATTTATGGCCAACAGTCCCATCCTCCTCTAAAATTCACTCAGCATAGGATTGAAGTTTCTAAGAGAAAACAGTGGAAGCCCCAGAATTAACACATGGTGCTTTGCAGAATCTTATTAGCTGGAATCTGCTTCATTTCCCCTGTCCCATCTGGATTCTTTCCAGACTCTACTATCACACCTAAACCTTGGGTGAAACTTTAAAACCCTCAAACGTGGTGAAAGGGGTACATTGGCAGGGCCCCAAGAGTTGAACATAAATGCTGAATGCAGCACTCTGGCAAGGAAGCGTGAGGGCATTATCCAAAATGGCGTGCCTCTGGGTGAACACTGCAGAGCACATACATTCAGAGAATGTGGACTTCTTGTCAAACTTGACAGCAGGTTTATTTCAGTACAAGACGCATTTGCCAAATTAACAGAGACTCAAAGATCGCACTGGTTTTAAAAGTGATTTTAGCTTTATAGCAGAGAAATGAAATGATTTATGAGTTTGTCAGGGAACGGATGTTGCCTTTTGAAAAAAATCCTCCCTTTCCCAAAGTGTCATGAATTGCAAATAAACCAATGGGTGAGATATGTGTGTGTGTGTGTGTGTGTGTGTGTGTGTACATGTGCATGCACACACGTATCTTAGTGCTTGTCCTCTCTCTTCTTTGCCTCTGTGGTTTGGAAGCCAACCCCACTCTGTGCCTTCACTGACGCTGCAAGCAAATTGTAATTATAATGTTGAACAGTCATTTCCAAGACAAACCAAATCTGTGTTCTATTAAAGTCATGGAGTTGTTAAATATTTTTTTTTTTTATTCTCATCCGTAATAAAAAACAGGTTCCCCCTTCAATCTGATGCTGCAGAAGTAAGAGGATTCCACATGGTCCCTTCCACGATATTTGGAAAAAGGTTCTGATGGTGTCCCAGGCATATCAGCAGGAGGTCAGTTTAACTTACGGTTTATCGTGCTCACTGTGGTTTGGACAGCGGCTGCATGGAAGTCCTAAAATGGTAATCGATTTCCTCCCTGAGATGTTAAGCCTGCCTGCCAAGTACTGAGCATATAACCTCAGTGTGTCGTTTTGAGATGTTAGATGGAATCACAGACACAAGAGCTATCCCTTCAATAAAACCAGAAATAAGGAAATGCCGCTCTTTGGGATTGATTGTCTCAAGAGGAAAAATCACCGTTTGAGTTTTTTCATTCGTTGGTTTGCAAGAATCGTCATGAGGATAATTTTTGTATGTGTTTTTCAAAGGAAACCTTTCTCTATGATTAATCAATTATTATATCCCAATGCCCCAAATTTATGTGCATTAGGATGCATTTTAATGGTAAAAATAACTCTTTAAAGAATATTTGGATTAAAAAAAGGTTCCAACACCCACCAGCAAACATTTACCTCCTATACAAAGTCTAGCTTATGTGCACTTTCTGCATTCTCTTCAACATTCTGCAACCATGCTGAAAATTACCGATAGATTTAAATTTTCAATTTAAAAAGACCATGATCTTTCATCCACTGTGTTACTCAACAGATCCATGTTATATCTCTAGAGTCAGGGATCCTGCTCCGTTTGGCTTGTAAAAATTTCCCTAATCTTCTAACAAGCTCAGCTATGCATTTAAACAGTGGGTTTCAAATTCTGATGGTGACTCACATAAAGACATACATTTTATAGTGCAACCTAGTACACATAAAAACTTATGTCATGAAACAACGACTTAACCCTTACAACCTAGAGTACACGCTAACATTTTTTCTTTCTCATCCTGTCCTGTCCTGTCCTGTCCTATCCTATCCTATCTATCCTATCCCACTCCATTTTTAAAATGCTGCTCATAACCCACTAAATAGATAGGAAAGTGCCTGCAGTTTCAAAACCACTAATTCATCAATTTAAAGTAATGTTCCCCCGCCTCCTCCTTCTCACTTCAATATTTTATACAGAAGTTTTATGGATTTTGTAGCATAAGGATCTTCAGCCCATCTAAGTGACCATATTGACCCTTAACATTTACAAGTCTCTTTATCCTTATCACTAAAATGAGGATAAAGATAAATAGTATTGATAACACAGGATTATTGTCAGGATTAAATGAGATCATGTACATATAGCTCTTAGCTCAGCCCCTGGCACATCGAATGTTCCCAAAAAATGGTAACGAATCCCTATGGCAGACCTCTAATCTCATCTTTTTTGCCCCACAACAAATATCTCTAGATATGGTCAAAAGGGGAAAAAAGCAGAATAACACTCTAGCTCTCCATTTGGTAGTTTATATTGATTGATAGTCTTAACTATTTTGTACTCCCTATGGGGTATGAACCTATCACTGTCAGAAACCACTGAGTTCCCTTCACTGTTCTAATAATGTTGGTCACATCTTTCTACGCAATAATTACACAGTATAGCCTGAGAGAACTTTGAACAGTTATTTATTAAAGGGTTCGAATGAATAGCCAAAAACGGTGCTTTTGACTTAAATCCACCTCTATGCCACTCACACAAGGAGCAAGTCCCTGCTGTGTGGGCCTTGGCAGAATAATCCACAGAGGTTCTCTTTTGTCTCTATCTTTCCTTCTTTCCGACTTCCATCCTCCCCTCTATGACCTTCTCCATCTAATGCTTCTTCCCACCTTTTTCCTAGAACGTGATGAAGTGGTCCCAAACCCATGTGATTCTTCCTTTGGCAACTCAGTTTCTGATGGGTAGAGGATGGTGGTTGGGTGTGAGGAATGCTTTCATTCGGCCTTTGGCTGGTTTTCTTCTAATTCTCTGATATCAAATGCAATATGTGAGGATTGAGTTCCTCCTGTGAGGATTGTCTAATTGACAAGAGCCTGGATAGTCCTCCTTTAACATGGCTTTGCCTATAATCCTTAAGAAGGCATAACCCTGGCCTCAGGATGCTAAAGGTTCATCTGCCCGTTCCCTTCCCTGAGCTGTACGGGAAGAGCAGCAATGTTAAGGAACATGCCTCTGTCTCTGCCATCCAAAGAATTTCCCTGTGTCTTCTTGGTGCCTCCTGGAAGGGCTGAAGTTTTCTTACCATGACTCTCAAGTCATTTTATGATTTGGCTCCTGCCTAACTTTCCCCCCTTATCTTTTATCATGGCTGGTCTCCTCGTGTGTCATTTATTCTTTCTTTTTCTCTATCTCCGCTACATGGAATAAAATACCATTCTCCCAATTTGCTAGAATTTGGGGGCCCAGTGTCTTTGTCCAGGCTGCCGTTTGCATGGAAAACTTTCCACCCTACTCTACTAACTTCATCTGATTAATATTTATTTATTTCTCGAAATTCAACCCATATCTTACCTTTTCCTTCCCTCACTCCCCAGTGTTAAGTCTGTGTTAAGTCTCTCACATCATGCCATGTACCTTTCTTTACTACAGCATTTACCACATAGTATTATCACAAGCTGTTTATCCCAATACCATAAGCTCCTTTTCATTTTTAAATTCTCAGAAATGAAGAATGGCTATTTAGTGAGTATTGGTTGGGGATTTAGTTGAGTAATCAATTAATCTCAAGTCTAGACTCTTGCATTGTTTTCAAGGCCGAATCACCTGAATTCTCGAACCACAAGGGTGAGAAGAGATGTCTCTTTACTCCACCCCACAAAACTTTCCTGGTCTTCCCTAAGAGTCAGCCTCCTATCCCATCAGGAGATAATTTTTTCAGTGACATTCTATGAGTTGCTTCAGTGTAGTTCAAATTTGGATAGATGTGTGTTTGTGTGCGTGTGTGTGTTTGCAGCTTGAAATAGTATCTCATCTTCTATTTGCTTTTAGATTCCTCAGCTTGAGCTCATGTCCAACAAGTCAGCTTATCACCTCCTGAATTATTTATCGACATTTGAGGCAAAGGAATGTGGTCCAGATGGGGATTTCTATCTAATTCGAAAAATGCTTCCTCACACACTAGACCAGAATTCCAAAACTGGAACCTGTGGAGGGTGCAGAATGCTTCAGCTGTCAAAGAGGTTAATTCATCATTCTATGAGTGGGGTCAGACTCACACACTACACATTCATTCACCAGTCACTGAGTCCAACACCTTCTCCCTCTGCCATGTCTTGTACCAGGCACTGTGCAGCAAGAATGGTCAGACACAGGTCTTGCCATGAGAGAGCTCAAAGTCTGTTGAAGTGAAGACTGGCAAATAAATCATTAGGATGCAGTGTGATAGACACATGTATATATCTAGGAAAGGCAGAATAGAGAGTCAGTGACAAAGGTAAAACAAGATGTAACGTAGGGATAACTGATTTCACCAGGTCAAAAAAAAAGTAAATGTTTTTCCAATATTTCATATGAAAAGCTATTTGAGAATGCCTAAAGTTGATGAGGACACAGAATTTTGTTCCTCTTGGTTTGACTGCCACTTGAAGCCAGAATGCGTGGTATACTCTGGGGAATAAGAGAGGACAACTGAACAACTGGTGAAGGAAGTCACATGAAGATGTGAGGATCTAGAGAAGAGACTGCCACTTGGGAGACTTCCTTGTTCACACTACAGGCTGCATGTTGAAACGGGGTGAAGAAAGCTGAAGAGAATTCAATTTGGAATAATAACTAGAAATCATCCCCTATCACTTTACAGTCCATGGTATTCCTACTTTTGGCATGGGAAAAGTAGGAACAGGGAGGTGAAGATGACTTCCAGAGTTGTTGCCATGTCGTCCCTCTATAGTGAGATCCCTGGCTGACTTCAGGTCCTATTTTATGGTGATTAAGGGGAAATCTTCAAAAACTGAGAAGTCAATGTGGGATGATCTATGTTCTTGATAGACCTGAATCTGCCCAGAATTTGTCCGAAAATTGTCATTGATGTTGCTATTCTCTCCTAAAGAATCCCTGAACCTGGCTTAGTGCAGCTTGGCGCCTCGGCCCTCTCTAGTTCCTTTCTTCTTTCACATGTGGCCTTCTCTTGTCATCATTTATGTAACAACTGCTACGTTCAGTTACCTGAGCTGAGTGCAGCCCCTCACTGCACACGTGTGGGACCTTAAACTCAAAGAGGGTTAGTGAAAAGGGACTTCACTAAGATTACACGGTCAGGAGCAGGCTTAGTCCTCCCAATTACATTGCCTGTCTCTTGATGCTAAGCTTTCATTTTAAGAGATCTAGTCTACTATCTTTAACATCCCTGTCTCAAAGATGGCAGGAGAGAGCCTGGGAGAGGGTTTAACATCTTGCCTATGATCACACAAATATTAAATAATAAAAGGAACCATTTAAACCAGAATGTTCAGTTCTATTTTTTTTTCTCTGCTCTTTTATTGGAAAAACACAGGGAGGACCTAGGAGAACAAATCAATGCTAAGACTCATTCATGTCTTCTGAGGGAAACTCAACTCTCGAGTACCTTGAAGTGTCCTTAAACATCTAAGACGATGTATCTTGACATGTCCTTTAAACATGGATCAAAGTTTGTAGCAAACTTTCTCCTGGAGAAAACAGGCACAGATCCATGGGGATCTTTGTCCATTCTTCAAGGGGCTTAATGTGGCTGGATTGCACATTATAGGGCTGGAATACCTCAGAGGAGTGAAGTACTTGAACTGCTGCGGTGACTTATGGTGCCTGAATTGCAGCCAGTGCCCTGATTTTTCACATAGCTGGGAAGATTTCGCACATGTTTCTGCTATTTTGACAGTAGCTGGACTGAGATAATCCAGAGGCAAGCAATATTTTTGCTTCTCTAACTGGCATACCATAGAGTACGAAGGTTCAATTAATCATGAAATGGCTGCAGCAAATGGCTTCTGTGCCTCTGCTGACAGAGTCAAGCAGCAGGGCCATAAGGGAATCTTATCTAAATGGTGACAGGTCACAGGAAAGCACAGGTCTAATCACTGATAAACTCTGGGCTACAGTGGATGACTTCATTTTGTATCTGAATAAGAAGGAACCTGAAAGTTCATCTAATCCTAAAATCATTTTAAAGTTGAAGAAGACTAAGGCTGAAGAGAGTTTTCTCTCAGGTTATAAAGAACAGATAGAATTTGGAATTCTGACCCAAAGTTTGAGTGTCTGGTTCAAGCATTTGTATGGGTTATGTAGGGTCAGGAGCAATTATTTTTTACGAAGAGGTGATTAAGGCAATAATCTGATAAATTGTGCACTCACAATTTATAAACAATTCTGCTGCTCAGGCACGCAGATGCTATTGACTGTCTAACTCAACTGCCATACCCCACTTCTTGGCTAACAAAACTCTGATTTTATTCATGAGGCAAAATCCAGGTAATCAATCCTGATTGGTGTGAACCAGTCACAACAATTCCATTTCTTTTCATCAGTGATTTACTCAGAGTTAAGCAAGCAACCCAGTTCCGGACAATGAAACATAAGAAGTCACTGGGGAATTTATCATTCTCAGAGCAGCAGCAGCCACCTTGTGACAATAAGGGGAGATATGCATACAAACTAAGGATGGTAGAGCCAAAGGACCAAAAGACCTAGAATCCTTGATGATACCGTTTAGCTGGCAACCAAACCTGGGTCCTCACCCCTCTGAACAGCATGCTAAGCCAACAGAAAATGGTCTTACAGTTTAAGCCATTCGTGCTGTTACTTGCCGCTGCCCTTATTTTAAGGATACATTAAGAAAATTTCCAATTATGGCTAAAATTATGAAAAATTATTCATTAATGGGTCAGTACATTCCTCAAAAGCAAAGACTGCTAGCTCTTTCATCCTTGTCTTTCCAGGCCCAAACAGGATCTGTCATCACACAGATGTATAGTAAATGTGTGAAGCATGTATTCATACATAGCTACACAGACAAATACATTGCAGAGTAAAGTTTGGGCTGGGTGTGGCTAAACTTGAAAATTAGCATTTGTTGAGAACATAAGCCAGTCCTTGTTCTAGCAGATTTCCCAAATCTTATGATACCAAGGGCAGACTGGTGCGAGCTATCTACCCTGAGTGCAGGCAATGAGAGGTGCATCGTCTGTAAAGAATTTAAAGACATTACTGAAAATGGACTAAAAAGTTTGTCTGTTCTTTATTATCGCCATGAGCCAGAAATTCTAAACAATGTCTATGATAAAATACTCTTTCCCAAGGAATATCTTTTGTTAGTCGAAATTCTAAACAATTGTTGTGGTTACTCTTGAGTTTTAATAACATACATGTAAGCTTTAAATTAGCACTTTGTTACTTATCCTTTAATAAACATTATATTTTCTACACAGAAGTTAATTCAGACAATTCCCAGTTATACAAGCAGCCCCAGACATGCACAAAGCCAGATACGGTCCGTCATGTTGAGACTATGTGACTGTTTGAAATCACTCTAGCTCATGCCAGGTGCAGTTACATCTCTAGCACCTGTGGTATTATCTATCTCCGTATTTAAATGAGTGATTCTGAATGAACATCGATGGCATAGTGATTGAAAAAAATGAAGAAACAGATCTAGAATTAATTTGCATTCCTTTAAATTTGCATTAAATTTAAAACAAAGTATTGGTACAAAGTGTTCTTGGCTGGTAAGTGCAAATTTTAGTTCATAAATAAAATATTGCTCTGAATTTAAATTTTTCTAGTGTGAATTTTTAGATGAGGCTAATTAGACATCAAAAACGTTGTTTAGAAACAACCAAAATCAGTCTAACCAATGCACCTCAAAATGCCATACTTTAAAATTAATCCTTCGAGTTCAGTATATAGAAATTGTGGGAAAGGTCATTAACTATACAACAATAAGATGTAAGGAAATGGTTTTTTTACATAAGAAAAAGACTCAAATTTCAAAAAAGATGCTGAAGAAGCAATAAAAGATGCTGGTCTTAACATTGTTTGAAGCAATCCAAAGGACAAAGGAATGTTTGACTGCCTAGATCATTTTCTCAAGGAACTAGACACTGTTTTAAAGCAATTGACTAAATAATGTCAATATTAGTTATCACGAAGTCATTTTCCCTGATTTTTGCAGATTTTACAAAATATAATAGACATTCTAAAATAAATTTTCTGAAGTTATTTAATGGATTTTTTTTTTAATTTCAGAGACATTTGGAAGCTGATAGAATTGATCTCAAATGAACAAAGACATGGCCAGTATAATGATTTCTGAAATCTATTGTAAAATGGGATTTTTATGACTCTGTTAAACTTATTATATATATAATATTTTTAACTATCTATATATCTGTTGAATCTTGTGACAGAAAATTTTTGAAATTAAAATTAATAAAAAAATTTTTTGATCAACTAGGAGTACAGATTGACAACCAGCTATACTGTCTATTGAACATAAATAAACAAAGAGAATTAAATTTGACAAATTGATGGACACATTTGTACCAGGTACAAAAACAGAAACCTAGAAGGTTATATGTAAATGTGGGTTTAGGCTTTTTCCCTTTAAAAAATACATTAAGGCAATTAAAAAGTATTAACCCTTGAACTTTCTTTCCTTTTTTATAATGTAATTGTTATATGCACATTCACAGAAAATGTTACTTACTGTCTGTACTTCTTTTCTTGCCACTGTTATTATTTATCCATTTCATGATCATTACTGAAGATAATTTTGTGTCTTAGAGGCGGGTGTGGAGGGAGGAAGGGTATTCAAAATGATCTGCCTTCATGTGTCAAATGTGCTAGGCTCACCACTTTTAGCAGCTATGTTTTACAAATAAGAAAACCAAGACTAACGAAGTCAGTTGTTCAAGGCCGCAAATTTGAGAGCTATCACGAGGACAGACCTTCAATGGGCATTCAGATGATTGTGATCCTTAGCGTCATCAGAGCTCACCAGTTCCACCCATGCTTGAATGCAGCACGGAGAAAAGTCAACCATGCTGTCAGATGTTGCGGTGGATTTCATGTGTATTCATAAATTTTACTTGAAAAAAAGACAGCTCGCTCTAAAGCCTTTCACCCAGAATCCCTTGCTTCACCCAAACAAATTTTTCCACTAAAAAATATTATCAACTGTGAAACAACCTATTTATGTAAGCAAAAACATTATATAATCCCCACATTATGATTCATACATACACAATGTACTTGATTATACTTTTTGGTAATGTTACATTTCTAGTAAAGTTTATTAAAAACAGAACTCTTCGAGAGATGCAAAAGGAGTAACTGTGAAAATCCACAATAAACCCCATACTGCCTCATTCCTCTAGTTGTCTTAAAGATATACACTGGAAAGGCGAATGGGGCCCCTTCTCGGTTGTTATACTATATTCTGTTTCTATGGGAATGCATGCTAAGAAGATGAAATCATGAAGTACTCTAGAAGGTGCTAATATCTCAGTGGGGCATAATAACTTGCTGAAAATATTTACATTCACATAAAATACAGCAAAGGAAAATAATGGAAATTTGGGGTAGGAGAGGGAAGGCATACCACAGACATGGCAGACCAAGTTGATATTAATGCCATCCTAGGTTTGAAGCTGTATTTAATAACTGTGAATCACCTGTAATATTAAAGTGCCATCAATGGCAATTTGATTTGGTTAGTCAGTGTTTACCATTCGCATATTTAAGCATCTCTCTTTCATTCCTTCTCCTTCTCTCTTGCAGAATTTTAACCCAATGGATTTTTTCATTTTTTTCCTATCATTGTCATTATCCTTCATCTTATCAAATTTATCTGTCAATTACCATGACATAAGTGCCAAGTGCTTTACAAAGACTATCCCATTTGTATTTCAGAATGTGCTTATCATGTAGGAATTTTTTTTTTTTTTCTATTTTGCTGCTGAGGAAATTGAAAATCAGAGAGGTCAGCACAGCTCATAACAGGATGCAGGACTCAAATCCAGGTCCCTCTGATGCATTCTCCATTAAGTCCCACTTCCTCACTGATAACCCTGGTGCCTGAGGCTCCTAATTTATTTATTTCCTATTTGGCAGTCTACAAACATCCTAGGAAATTAGTTTCTTGAAGGCATGACAGGAATCCTAGTTCAGCTTCAAGCTATCCCAGAATAGCTGATCAATCAAGAAGAAGGTACATTATAAGTTTTCTCTGAGTCAAATGCCAGGGTGGTTAAGCTAAAAGATCAAATGTTCAGAATATGTTTATCTAAGGAGAAGGCAGAAGAGGAAGGAAGACTACCACAGTTATGGTATCTGAGAACGTCCCTGTTAGGCCCCAAGAACTCATACATGAGCCCTGCTGAGAGAAGTTGGGGCACTAGCTGAAGGAGCTTTCATGAAGGACTCTGGTATATGGTTACAAGCTATGCTGAACAAGGTACGAAATGTAAACCAGAGCTGGAGAAAGGACACTGGCCTAGTGTTGCATGGAAAATGATACAATTTGGGGATAAATTAGGGTTAATTATCTGCAATAACAAATAGAATCAAAATTGAAAATCAGAGAGGTCAGCACAGCTCATAACAGGATGCAGGACTCAAATCCAGGTCCCTCTGATGCAATAAATTAGGAGCCTCAGGCACCAGGGTTATCAGTGAGGAAGTGGGACTTAATATTTTCCAAAAAAAAAGTATAATGGCTCAAATATAGAAGTGTTTCTTGTTGTTTGTTTGCTTTTGGCTTTGTTTATGTTTTGGATGTGTGTGTGCGCGCTCAGAAATAGGCCAAGGCAATTCTAGGTTGGCAGAATAACTCTGGTCAAAGTCATTCAAAGATCCAGCCTCTATTACCTTCAATACATGTTTTTCAAGGTTATCTTGGGCATTAAAATCTAGTCAGAGGATATAACAAGCATAGAGGATTACCCATGAGAGGTTGGATGGTCCCAGCCTGATAGTGGTGCCTCACTTCCACTCATATCCACTGGTTTAAAACCAGTTACATGACCAAATCCAACTATGAGGAAGGCTGGGAATTGTAGTCCTACTGAGTTCTCACGAAAGAAAGGAATCAGGTTGGTGACTAGCTAATGGACTCTAGGGAATGCATCTCCACTGGGGATTATTTACATAAGAGAAATTCTGAGACAAAACAACTGATGGATCACACATCATTCATACCTACATACTTGGGGGTGTTACCCTAAGAGCATATACATTTAAAAATTTGAGCTACATTGCCAAATTTCTCTCAAGAAAATTATACTCTTTTACCTTAGCAGTATATGAATGATGGATCCCTACAGTTGTGAACACTAGATATCTTTACAATTTTTAATATTTTCCAAAAAAAAAAAAAGCAAAAAGAAACTCCCATTTTTATTTTAATTTGTATTTCTTTGATTAGTGCGGCTATTTGAATACTTTTGGGCCATCTTACATTTATTTGTATTTGAATATCTGGCAACTCGGTGTCTTTCCCAATTGTTGTTCCTTTTCATAAATTTTTTACTGTGCTATTTATTTTTGGATGAACTTTAAACAAATTTAATAAAAATTTTTAATTGAAATTGAATTACACGTATGGGTTTGCTCAGTGAATAATGGCATCACTAGAGTGGGTCTTCACATGAGAACCAAGTGTAATTCTTCACTTATTCTCCCCTTTTTATGATCTTTAATGGAGTTTTATAGTTTTCTTCATTTAAGTTCGAACCTTTATTTTTTTCATTTTATTCCTAAATGTCTTATGTATTAAGCTGTATTTTGTATCAGAATGTTCGCCATTGTAGTTCTCATCTGATCTTTCTTAAAAAATCCTTTTTGAGTGTTATATATTCGTTTTTAAACCAGCTACCTTATCAGTTTCTCTGTATCTAAGATTTTTTTTTTTGGTTTCTTAGGATGTTATAAAATTGAAAATTTGAATTTTTTCTTTATTTTACTTTATTTTCTTAATTATTTGCATGGCTAGTTTTTCCAAAACAGTGTGAAGTAATAGTGGTGATAACAGACATGCTTGACTTGTGTCTGACTTTAAAGGAAATGGCAATATGTGTAAATGTGCTTGTGTGGATGTATGTGCATATGTATGTTTATCTATGAAAGATATATCTTATTCTTTTCCTCCTAGACTTTTAACAAAGAATGATTGATAAGTTATTAAATGCTTTTTAAATATCTATCAAGAATGGAATTCTTACAGCTAGGTTTTGCCTTTCGCAGGGAGTTTCTAAGCAAAAATGGGAGAATAATTTTAGTTACATTGTATTCATGGCCTAAAACAAAGAAGGACAAATCTCCTGTAAAGATACATCTCCAATAATCTCATATATTATAAAAAGAATTTCAGTGTACTGTTTAAAAATAAATGATGACATACAAACTGTTCAAGGAGAACAAAATAATTGCCATAAACTTTAACAAAGATCAGGTAGTTAGTTATGTGGAAAACCTGGAACCTCATTGCCCAAGGGTTACGATATGATACCAAAATGAAAATGGCCACGGGCAGGTAAGAGATGGGTATACAGTTGCTTCATACCTCATACAGAAAGCAAGTAGTGCTTTTTAAAGTAGACCTTTTTTGATTGATGAGATCCTTCGGTGGGGAAAGGAACTGATCTCTAATGTCCCTTTGGGATCTGCTAGTCCAAGAGGCGGGACCACTAGAAGTAGAGGTCTCTAACAGCCATTGGAAACACGGCAAAGAATGTCAGAGATTTCATAGAAAGAGAAGGTAGTTTCATTTTGAGCTAACTGACTCAGAGGGACCCACTGTCACAGTGGGGAGAAAGAACAGAGTTGTATTTCCTCTGAGAAGCCTTTCCCACTTCATCCTCCACCTCCATTTCTAATTGGACACTTTCCTCCTTCTAGGTCCTATATCATTTAGTCTGCCTCTCTTTGGCACTTTCTCTTCTAATTATTTATGTACATACCTTTTCCCCATCAGAAAATAAGACCTGTATTCGTATCACTCCCACTCACACCCTATAGTATCTATATCACAGGAATCTGTACACATCAGACATCGTGCAGTAAACACTCATTGAATGAATAAAAGAGTGATAAGCTTAAGCTTAACTTAGAGCCCTAATAGAGTTACTATGAATAAGAAGAAGAATGATAACAACAACTAATTTTAATGAAGTGCCTAGACTTTAATATGCATTATCCCTTTAATCTTTATAATGGTACTGGCAGATAGATATTGTTATCCCTACTCAAGAGAAGAGATGAGCCTCAGAGATGTCATCTGACTTGCCAAGGCTCACGCAAAACAGACTAGAAGGCCTTTTTGACACCAATAACCGTGCTCTTCCAATGTGCCAAGTTGTCAGGTGTCGAAAGGAACATCAATCCTCACTACGTGAACTGTTTGGTGATCCTATTCTGCAAAGACTACTTTGAAGATTTTTAGAAGAAAAAAATATGTTCAAATGTGGGTGGGATTTCCAATGAGTTTTGAAATTGGAGAAAATGTATTTCCAAGGACTAAACAAACACTGAATCTGTTTCATGAGTTAATGGATTAAGTCGGATTTCAGTGGCATTCCTATACATACACAGCATATACATGTTCGTGCCTTTCTCCAAAGCTTTGGAGCAGTTGGTGTTGATCACAGACACTGTCAACTAGCTGGATTGTTTCAGAAGAAGGCTACACACAGAGTTTGTATCTGAGACGGTCGCTTATCCAAAAAAGTTTGTGAAAAACATTTGACAGCCTAAATGGTCCTCCTGAAAACAGAATAAATGGTTTCCTAAAATATCTTCTCTTTGCTTAAAATATAAAGTTCTTGAAGGCAGAAACTCTGTTTTTTACTTTCTATATAGAGAATAAGTACTATTAATACATGCTCAATAATCGTTTGTTAATAAAAATGAGCAAAATGTGGCACTGTAGAGTTTAAACCACCTACTTTGGTTATATTAATAGGTACTACCAGATCTTGTTTTCTTTGAACAATTCTAAAAGTCTTGCAAAATGAGAGGTATCAGCAAAGAGGAAAACAAACAAAACCCTTGGGTGCCAGCTCATAAAAAGCCTGGTGTATCATGCCCATGGGAAAAAAAAAATACCTCCACAATAAGCACACTGAAAAACTAGATAACTAGCTACAGATGTATATTGATAAAATTCAAATCAAATATGAGAAACTGTTTTCAAGTTGCACTTGATCTTGATTAGTGGTTAGTGGCTCTCTATAGCTTCTTGTTGAGAAGGGTCCAAGACCAGATGCAGGCTCAGGGAGTAAAGCATGTCATGACCCCCTCCTAATGTCTGATAGTCACAATCACTGGTGATAGTGCTGGTGTTTCTGCCAAGCATGTATATACCTCCGTTGAAAAAGTTCAAAAAAAAAGAAAGGAAGAAAGGTTATGCCTTTAAGAAATACTTTGGTCTACAGGTCATTTATTCAGCTATATGACTTAATAAAGAGGCCATTCGTTTCTCTGAAGAAGTACATTTATTAAGGAACTGAATTGCTAAAGATAACAATTCCTTTATTGAAAACTAATAATCCCTAGGCCTGTATACAGACAAGAAAAAAAATAAAATGAAAACCTCAGTCTGATTCTTTTTTTTGATCAAGTCATGTGGTATATGGGAGGACAACTTGTTGGCTCAAGCCCACCCCATGTCCAACACTACACACACATTTGCATGTGCACAAACACAGAGAGAAGTGGAAACAAGCTGACCTATCAGAGCTGAACCTTAACATAAGGAAGCCAGACTGTGAAGAACTCTAAAGTAACACAGGCACAGTTGTGAGGGCTCTCAATGCCAAACCACAAATAGTCTGTGAAGAAGAACATTGGTACTGTGGTCCTCTGGTTTTCACACGCTCAGAAGCCCTGGGAGATGGAAGTCTCCCCGGATGAGAAAGGAAACCCCAAATGCTGCCTCACAGCAGTTAAACTTAGTGAAAGAAGGTGTTTGATTTGAACCAAGCTGTTTGTATGTCTTTAAAGTTTGCTCCAGGTTTTACCTTAAATTTGAAAATAATGGTAGATGCTTATTGATTTATACTTTTCATTTAAAAACAGTACTGGCTAAAATCTGTTATCCCTGTTTCTTGGAGTTATGCATAGTGACAAGGAACCTTTCTTTAAATCTGTTCACCTCTTTTTTTTTTTAATCAGGGTAAAAT
>NW_024344374.1:3497719-3525918 GCF_902729225.1 Pteropus medius
ATCTTCCACTTTATTTAGATTATTGCTGGCTTTTCTTGCCTTTTTAATAATGACCAAAAAAAAAAGAACAAACCGAAAGCAAAATACACCCTAATATTAGCTAACAGCAGTGTCCCACTTGTTCATAGTATTGGATTCAGAATGATTATGTCTCACTGTATCTGAGTTTTCTACTGTAAGGTGCTTCAAGTCTATTTTGAAATACTGTAGTCAGAGTATGGAACAACTTAAAAAAAAGAACAAAGAATCACCTCCACCTACTAACTCTAATTTCAGAGCTCTACCAACACAAGACAGCTGATTCTGCTAGACTATCTTGAATAATCTTGAAAAGAAATACGAAAATGTTATTATTGAACCATCTCAAGGAATGAGATGTATTCAATCTTCAGAAGTCGACAATTTTCTTTAGAAACCATTCTAGAGATGCGGCGCCACGTGATGCTACAGCTTTGGGCCCATTGAAACTGGGTGCTTCTGGCCGCTAATGAAGACCCCAAAGTACCTCTGTTCTTTGTTCCTCCCCAGCCCAGGCTTTCCAGACAGCCCCTGACACACACATCAACCCAACTCTTCCGCCAAGCATCATCTCATGAGTCATAAAAGCAAATTTCTATTTAAATCCATCTACCAACTATTTTATAATTTTGGAGGCCTTGATCTTGATAACGGTATTTATCTAGGATCATCCAATCTTACCCAACGCACTGATCTTACTTGGTTTTAATGATGTTTTAATAGAACAGAGTGGCTGCAAACATTTTATGAGTAGTCCCATTTGCTGTTCTTCAAGTATTCCCCGCGATCACCAATTCTGCCGTTTACCCTATGGGTCTCTCTCGGTGGGGTGGTCAGTCTTCCTCTTGTGTCCAGGTTCTTCAAAGACCAACTTACCTTCCCTTCATGCTGCCCATGTTCATTCCTGCTTAAAGTGATCTCTCTTCCATTTGAATTTTTGTATAATTGACTCTGTGCTTCCCTTCCTCTTTTCTCCTCATATAAAATAGTTTTTAGCTGAATGTCTTAACCTCCCCCAAAGATTACAGGTTCCTTCAAAGCAGGATCTTTGTCTTAGGTACTAAGAGCTCAGTAAATTATTTATTTGATCTAAGAATACAGAAAATAGAATTTAAAAATATACTGTTATTACAGATATATGTACATATATACCTATATAATTAGATTATGGATACAACTAAGACTGATAGTCAATTTTTAGAATTTTTAAAGCAATTAATCATTGTTCCCAATCTTTTTAACACACAATATCTTCCCATTACAGACTTTGCAGCAACATTTCTCCCCAATTTGGAAAATAATTCATGGCATAATTTTAAAAATACATATTTTAAATTAGGTTTCTATTAAAATATGTCTTTGGATAACTATTATAAAAGTAGGTCTGAGGATCACAGATCTTGGTCAAGTAAAACAATGCTTACATGTATGAACATATTTATTCTAGGCTGAATTTATTTCCTAAGGCTGCCATACCAAAGTATCACAAACAGCAGTTCAAAACAACAGACATTTATTCTTTCACAGTTCTGGAGGCTCAAAGTCTGAAATCGAGGTGTTGGTAGGGCATGCTTCTCACACTATCACACTATCACTATTAGGCCTTAGGATCCCAATATGTTAATTTTGGGGAGACACAAACATTTAGACCATAGCAGTGTTCCTAAGTCACTTTCCCCCTTTGGTTGCGTGATGTGGTTATAGCAATACCTTTCCTAATATGGAACTATTATTATATTACTTTCAAAAATCCAACCTGGATATGATGTAGACCTCCTTTAATATTCTGCTAAATTTATTTTACTAATTTTTCATAGAGGATTTTTTAAAGTTCTTTTATATAGGAGATGGATCTGAATGTTTTGGTTTCTACTGTTTTTGTTAGGATTTCAGTATTGCAATTATGCTAGTTTATAACACATTTTATAGACTTTATTAAAAGTTTGAAATCACATAATATGTTTAGAACAGAAGCCTTTTTTACGTCAAATAATTTGGCAATATTTTTCATTTCCTCTCTGGTTAATGATCTATTTTCCCACTTCTCCTTGAGTTCATTTTTTTCTAATTATTGTTTTTTTTCCTCTACTTCTACTGTATGTTGTGTTGCTGTTATAATTCTTGCTTTCATTTTAATTGTATTTTCCTGCTATATCCTTTTGTTTTTATCGTTCTGCATTATTTGGTTTAGGTGTGGCTCTTTAAATACCGTATACTTTATGGAGCAAGATCCATCTGAAAGTCTTTGTTTCTTAAGAGGGGATTTTGGCCTCTTTATGTTTATTCATATAAAATATTTTCGTTTTCCTTTGGCCATTTTTTAAGTTTATGATTTTAATGTTTATTTGTTTATTTGTTTTGTTAAAATCTGTCAATATATAGGTTATGTTTCCTTTAGTTATATTTTTCCCCTGGTGATTAGGCAGGTAGAGGGGAGACTACATATCCTGGATCCTGATGGCTGAGTAATTGGATTGAGTCAGCCCTGGTCTGGGAACTCAGTACTTACAGGTTTTTTGACAAATAATAATACCAAAACTTAGTAAGGCTAACTGATTAGTCTGAAGTTCTATAACTAATTAGCGATAGGATTGATACCAAAACCTAGTGTTCTCAGCTTCAGGACAAAGCTTTCTACTGCTGCGACTTGAGTGAACTTTTGCCCTATTTTGGACAAGTAAGACTTTGAGTCTTCAATAATTCCTACCCCAAATGTTCACACTTCTTTCTCATGGAAGAAACATTTTTCTCACCATATCCACGTTTTCTACTATCTTAACAAGGCACAGAAGGCTGTACACCCACAGAGGAATGAAAAACTAATATACGAGTTGGAGTTGGAACCCAGCGAATTATCAGTAAGTCATCATATTTTCAAATTTTCTTTCATTTCAACTTAATACAGAATTGGTAAAAGAAATTTAGGCATGGTTTTGGATATTAAGGAGTTCACTCTTCATTCAAGGAGGCAAAGCATGAATAAGTAACTATACTACATGGCAGATTCTAATGGACATTGCAATTTGGAAACCTCTTTGACATAATAAATATGACATTCAGTAAGGTTTACATGTAATTCCCCATCATGAGCATTATAATTTGAAAACCATCTTTGACGTAATAAAGATGGCACTTAGTGAGGTTTACATGTAATTCTCTCTCATGAGCGTTATAATTTAAAAACCATCTTTGACGTAATAAAAATGGCACTCAGTGAGGTTTACATGTAATTCCCTCTCATCATTTCTCTTTGAAGAAAATGAGTAAGTGTTGCAAAATACTTTTAATAGATATTAATTTATTCATCAGTCTTTTTATGGGGTTGAGTTGGTATTTTCATTGAAACAGAACACACACCTCCATATAAAAGCATGCATACAGACACATACGTAAAATTTAAAAGACCAAGTTTCTTGCATTTTATGCATAGGCAGCATGGTTCACTTGCCGAGGGAAAGAAGATAGGAAGGCAGGAAGGCAGGAAGGAAGGAGAGAGGCAGGGAGGGAGGAGAGCGGAAGGGAGGGAGGGAAGGAGGGAGGAAGGCAAGGAGGGAGGGAGGGAAGAAGAAAATGGAAGGAAGGAAAAGGAAGGAAGGGAGGAAAACTTTTTTAAAAAAAATGAGAAAGAAGGAAGACTCATAAAGGAAAGAACAGAACTTATCCAATCCATTTCGGTCTGTGTGATTTCTGAATGAAACTCTTTTCACTGTCCTTATTTGTAAAATGGTTAGGCCACACTCAGGGTTGTGTGGATTTAAATTAAATAAGACAGCAAGTGGAGGCTGCTGGCATATGGCAAACCCTCAGCAACTAGTATGACAGATTGCTACATTAATTGAGCACCTATTTTGAGGAAGCTGCCTGTCATCTCATTTTGCAGCATTAGCTGATTTCAACAAATCTGGTCATGATGGCTCCCTAATGTTGCAGGCACACACAATAAAAAAGATTAGTGATTGGAACTTTTGCTTTTTGGTGACATTGACACCTTTCCTTTTTTGCACCTCTAGACACGTTTTCTGAAATTAACTCATATTGCTCTATGCACAAATTAAATTCCAGTAAAAATGAAAGTTTCAATAAATCAACTCACCAAATCTTGTACTTCAAGAGTCATTCCATAAATCACATAGAAAAAGACTTTGTCTCGAAGAAAGTTCCATATATCAGAAAGGTCTTTTTTAAAGTGAATAATTTATGGTTAAAATAGGTATTGAGTCGCCTTTTAAAAATGTATTCACCACCTAATTATCACAGTAATCTGGGGATGATTCAGGGGAATGCTTAGTAATGTCTTTGAAAAGGTATTACTTCTGAAAACTGCTTTATGATGCTGCATAAATGCAGAGCATTATCCTAAGTGTTAAGTGACAGCCTCTTTCTGTGGATGTTCTATTGTCCTAGCTGCAGGAAGGAATTTTAATAATTCTTTTTCTTCTCAAACAGATTTTTCCCATGTGTCCTCTCTTGCTACCATGCTAAGAATTTTACAAGAAAGCTGCTTAAATATTCCAGGTCATAATATTTTCTTAACTACTAAACTTTCATTTTTTAGGATAATATTTGGTTATTTACTAAAAGCTGGGTTTTGTGCTAATAACTTTTTTTATTTAGATGTCAGGTGTCCTAAAAATTTTATTTTATTTTTTTCATTTAATCCTTACAGCACCTCTGTACGTGGTAGGTACTGCTCTCAACCATCACAGTACCGGAAAAGACACCATGATCTAGAAAACTGAAGTAATGAAACCAAGTTCTTATAAGAATGGAACCAGGACTCAAACCCAAGCAGTCAGATGGCAGAAGCCAAGCTCTTTACCCTGCTCTCAATAGTCTCCTGACCAGCCATACCCTATTAAGGGCAAAATGAAAATTTTAAAACAGCATATATAGAAAGATATATTTCCTCGGTGTGTGTATAACAGATAAAAAATATATGTATGTAATATATATGTGTATAGATACATGTATATTTTTATATAATATAGACATCAAAATAATGAGAGTTATGTACTTTCTACAGCAAGCACTTCCTATATGTTAGACATTTCACATGAATTATCTCATTTTTTCCTCAAAATAACTCAACAACCTAAGTCCTATTATCTTTCCTTTTTACAGATGAGAAGCACAGAAAAGTTGAGAAATTTAACTAAGGTCATAGAGGTAGTAGTAAGTGGTTAAGATAAGAATCAACCAGATAACAACATATATTCATGATGTATATACACATACATATATGTGTGTCTGCACACACATATATATATATATATACACATATTCTTTTTCAATTAAAAAAGCAACATTCAATTAAAATAGCTTGAAATATCCTTTCCCATTATAAAATGAACTCAAAAATAAATCAAATGCCACTATGTGATCTCCATTGGTCAAGATCACCCTTCGCTGAGTCACTCTGGAATGGGTCTCATCCATGCTCACCTGCTGACACGCCTTTGTCTTTTCTTCTGTGGTTTCTTTGGTTAACAAGATTCCCCAAAGACTGGCATATTCATTTTTCAGAGGTAGTGATATTTTCAGTTATGTCACTGTAAAGTCTTATGGCCTGAGAGACATGTTATTTCTTTCTGGCGCTCATGCCTCTGTGCCAGGGGTCAGCAAACTATAGCTATGTTTGTTTGTTTATTTTTCTGTATAGTCCATGAAGAATAAATTTTACATTTTAAAAATGGCTGAAGAAATCAAAAGAATATTTTATGACATATGAAAATTACATGAAATTCAATTTTCAATGTTCATAAATAAAGTATCACTGGAACACAGCCTGTTCATTTATGTATTGTCTATGGCTGCTTTTGTATACGATGGCAGGTTTGAGAGGCTACAACAGAGACCATATGGCTTGCAAAGTCTAAAATATTTACTATCTGGACCTTTACAGAAAATGCTTGCCAACTTCCCTGCTCTACTCTAATGCACTGTGTGTTTATTTAAAGTTCAACTTTCTGGGAGCTTCTTTTCTTTTCAGATTCATTCAGGGCACATCGCTGTTACCCTATGTCCTGCCATCACCTCTCGAGGTCATGTCACTTTTAAACAGTCTTTTTCTAAATATGACAACAGTTGATTATTTTCTCCTTATGTAGGAACATTGCTACAGTTCCTAGTGATCTATGAAAATCTAGATATAGTAAAGTGGGCCATACAGTGTCCAATTGTCATTTTTCTCTTCTCTGGACCTCTGTTTTCTTCATCTGTAAAATGAATGCATTGGACTAGATTGCTGAAGTCATTGTTACTATGACATATATTTATATTAGTTCGAAACTCAACAATGACTGAACATCAACCATATGCAGGTAAGAAAAGTGAATGTGAACAGAGTGCTTGCCTTCAGTGAGCTCACAGCCCAGCACTTGTCTGCATTGTCCAAATATCAGTTACCAAGTGTACTAGGTAGAAAAATCCCCCTACCCGCCACCCAGATGTCTATGCTCTAATTTTCAAAACCTGTGAATATGTTTCCTTACATGCAACAGGTTATCAAAGTCACTCTGTCAACTGTTATCCTATTTGGTGTCTCATATAATACCCATCTGACTGCTGTGCATATTTGGATATCATTACTGGTATTATTCATCGTACTTTACTGATGAGGATCCTAAAGTCTGGGCTAAAGTGACTTGCCTATAGTCCAGGTACTTAGAGGTAGACATGAATCTAGAAGAAATATCTCATCCATTCATTTAATGAACATTTATTGCTTATCTAGCATGTGCAATACTCTGTTGCTGCTCAGTGTGTGATTCTTCCCCCATCCCATTCCCATCAATCATTCCTAATACTCAAGAATTGGTTCCACTTGTCACCATAGCACGATAATGCTTTGAATGATTTTATCTACTAAGAAAATAGAACCTAATACATAACAATTTATCTTCCTCTTATTAACTAACAACATACGAAAACCTCAGAACTCCTGAATTGATATTCCTTTCCTAATCATAAGAAAGCACACAATTTTGAGCAGTTATTTTGAAGTATAAAAAGGACTTGAAGGTCAGCCTTTAGGGGCTCAGAAGCCACAGACAAAGAAACGCTGTTGTCCTGGGCTTGGATGTCACAGCTGCCCCTCACTGGCGAAGTCTGCTGCCTCTGTCTCTGGCTCTCTGGCTCTCTGTCTCTCCTTCCCTCCCTCCCTCTCTCTTTCTCATCTAGAGAGAATTATCACAGTCTTGAACCCTTATCCAAATGTTCTGAAAAGAATTCAACAAGTTCCATGATGATTAAGATTTTTTGGATTAAGAAGGAAACAGGAAAACCGTGATGAGGTACAAAGTGCCCTTTGGAATCTGAGTTACTGTTCCCAGGCTGCAAGAATGAAGATGAAAAGGCTCAGAACAGCAGCTGTGCGAATGGCAAGCAAACATAACCAAACCGAGGGTGCTGACAATTTCTACTAGGATGGGCTGCTCAGAAGACATTTATAAGGAAAAGAGAGCGGTATAGGATTGCTCAGTCTTGTGTCACTCATGCCAGGGCTGGTGCATAGAACTTACAAGGCCAGACTTTTTTCAGAAGACAAACATGGAATTTGCCTGCCTTTAGGTAAATAAAACAGTCTGAATAACTAAGTGAATGGATAAATGAATGAAAGATATCACTCATCACTGTCATTTTACATCTCTACGATGGATACTTTTCGTATGTGATCTGTTCTAACCCTTATAACAACTCTATGAAACTGGTATTCATATCCTCATTAGTAGAGGGGCAGAAAGGGTCCTATTATATGCTGGATACTATACACTAAGGAATTTTTAAATATAATTATCATTATTTAACCTTCGTTTAAAAAAAAAAAACCATCCAGAGCTCCATATTATCTCTCTTTTACATAGGCAGAAAACAGGAATTCAAAGAAATAATATAAATAAATAGTAAATAGCCATATGAGTCCTGACTTCATGCTGCTACCTGGCTATGCATCGCTGGGACATCTAAGTGGAGATGCCCAGCTGGGAACTGGAAATACATACAAAAAGAGCTACAGATAGAGACATGGTGCAGAGGCACAATGATCAGGGGGATTTTAACCTAAAAGCAGATGTTGAATTGCTTTAATGTGGCCAACTACATGGGGAGAGAAATGGTGGAGGTAAAAAAATGTGACAAGGCTATAATAAATGATGATGGCCAAACATGAGCTTTCTTCTTTTCTGAGACTCCTGACAGATCCCATGAGACCTTCATCTTTGCGAGTGTCACTTCCTGCAGGTCAGACCTAACTCCTAACTCCTTGAAACTGCAGCCTTTTCAAGTTATGGACACCTCTATCAACATGCATTCACAGTGAACATTCATGAAAGAAAAGCCTACATTTGTAGTTTCTATTTACTGACATCTTTTTTTTTTTTTTCAGGTGTTCCTCATAATGGTTATACATTTATATAATTTACTAAAGTGATCCCTCCGATTAGTCTAGTACCCACCTGGCACTATACACAGTTATTACAATATTACTGACTATATTCCCTATGCCGTACTCCACATCCCCATGACTATTTTGTAACTGACCTCTTATTCACATTAATCTGACTGAATATTTATTCCCATCATGCATCTGACACCACACTCACTGGGGTCCAATAGCCTCCATATGCAATAACTGCCAAGCACATAGACACATTTCAGAACTGCTTTTTGCTTGACACTGCTGACCACTAAGACCATCTGGAAGCTACTTTAATTATAGGTTTTGGTGATGACATTCTCCCAGGTTTTTCCTTTCCCTTGAGTTATTCTTTCTCGGCTTTTTCCAAACCTTTTTCCACTGTCCGTTCCTTAGGGTTAGTGTGTATCAGAGCCCAAAGGAAAAGACTGTCTTCTCTTGTTTGCCTGTTGGCATCTCTCATTTCCTCTGATGCCTTCAGCTATTAACTAACCACATGCCTTTAACTATGAAAGCAATATCTGTATATAAATGTGTGTATATCCCTACCAGACATTTCAACTAGGACGTCCTGTAGACTTTTCAAACTCAACATGACCGAAGTTACTCCTGTATTGTTCTCAACCCCGAGCCTACATTATCATCCGTACTGGTTTCTTACCGCTGCTGTTAACAAATCGCCACAAACTTGGTGTCTTAAAACAACAAACATTTGTTATATTATAATTCCGAAAGTCAAAAGTCTTCAAATCAGGACATCAGCAGGGCCTCATTCCTTCTTGGGGCTCTGAAGAGAATATTTCCTTCCCTCCTCAGCTTCTCGCATTGCCCGCACTCTGGCTCATGGCGCCTTCCTCCACCTTTGGGGCCAACAGTGTATCACCTTCAAATCTTTCTCTTTCTCCGAGCGCTCCTGTTGTCATTACATCTCCTTCTTTTACTCCAACCTCCCTGTCTCCCTCTTATAAAGACCTCTGTGATTACATTGGCCTCACCTAGATAATAAGCCAGGATAATCTCCCTGTCTCAAGGTTTTTCACTCAATCACATCCTCAAAATCTCTTTTGCCATGTAAGGTAAAATTCTCAGGTTCTGGGGATTGGGACATGGACATCTCGGTCAAGGTGGGAGGCATTATTATGTCTAACACACCATCTCTGCTTGCTCTCTCCATAAGGACACTATTCTTGACCTAGCTGTCCAAGCTAGTAACCTGCAGTCCTCATTGACTTTTCCTCCCCACCCTTCTAAGTCACTGCCAGATTCTACAAGCTCTGCCTCCTAAATTTCCCTCCATTACTCCTCTCCACACCCACTTCCTCTAGTGCTATCTGAACCTTTTCTGCTCGGGTGGACTCTACGTAATCCAGCTCCAGTACTAAGCCTTGAGATAGAAATATATAAACTTAGGATAAGCTTGGGAATTTTTTTTTTTTTTTTGGTCATTGTAATAGAAAAATATATTGCCACAGAGATCTAGATAAGTATTCTATTAAGAGAATACCGTGGCAGAGTACCAAGCCCCATGGGTAAGGAACCATGAAGGCTAATTTTGAGTTACGTCTTGCCACTTTCTAACCCCATGACATCTGGTGAGTTTTTTAAGTTTTCTAATTCTTGATTTCCTCATTTTTAATACCTGACTGGTACATTATTCAGAGACTCAAACTATAATGACGTAGATATTTATACAGTTCATATGTTAGTTGTTAGTAACACACATCCGATTCAAAAGACAAGTCATTATTAAGCATAGTCATCCAGAGCCTGGAAATATTTTAATATTCAAAAACTGAGACTTGGCAGTCTCAGGCCA
Source organism: Pteropus medius (assembly GCF_902729225.1). Taxonomy (NCBI): domain Eukaryota; kingdom Metazoa; phylum Chordata; class Mammalia; order Chiroptera; family Pteropodidae; genus Pteropus; species Pteropus medius. The sequence goes on from NW_024344374.1 coordinate 3,507,967, forward strand.
ATAAGCATCAAGCTGTCTGTCTCTCAATGAAGTTAAAATATTTAAAACTAGGCAAGGAGCAACTTCCTACTAGTTCTTATCCAGGGGCAGATTCCATTTTTATTTTTATACAATTGGGGAGGTAAACTTTAAGAAAAAATATCACTAAATTATGAATACAACATTATAAAAGAGAGGATTTATATGGAATAAGGAATGAAATAACAAAATACAAATACCTTTCTTTGCAACTTTTATAAAATCACATGACCATGTGAAAGAGGCTTGGGGAAGTGAACAGCCTTGAAGCTTAAGCTTTAGCAACTTCAGAGTACATCTTTTTCTTCTTTGTCTATTCTTGTTTTAAAAAAATTGCAGTTCTTATATTCTTAAACATCATAGTTATCCCACCCCAACACATGTAAAATAACTTCTTTATTTGCAAAATTGAGGTGCTAAATATACTACTAACAAATGTTACAAATAGATGTCACATGGATTCTGTGGCTTGCTAAGCATTAAACATTCCTGCTACAAATTCATTTCAGTCTTGCATTAACAAAAATCTGACTGGTATGGGGATTCATCCCAAATTCCAAACAGAGCCATGAGGAACAGAAAATGTTTGCTTCTTAAAGGACCAGATACTCATACCAAGAGAAAATTGAACTTTTGGAATTGCTACACAGCCTGGAAAGCATGATTGAAATGAACAGAAAATAGTTCCACCATCATCATCATCATTATTATTATTATTATTATTATTATTATTATTATTATATATAAAATTTATGGAGAGAAGTGCTGTGGGAACTGTTTTGTTTTGCCCAGATCCACTCTTCAGAGCCAAAGCACTACTCCCTGGCAGATGGGAATATCAGCTATACCACTCACAGTTGTACCCCTTACTGGGGATTGTCTTTGGCTTCAGAAAACTATCTCAGGCATGGCTACATCTTCTCCCATTGGTCTGCCACCAGTGCAGGGCCACAACTGCCCAGCCCTTTGCCTCAGTTTGGAATAACTCTGAAGAGCCATTCTAGCTTAAGTAGTCTCCTAGGACAGGCTGAAGCATCACTGACAGCAACATATAGGGACAGCTCCTCTCTTCCCAGTCCTGCCCGCCTCACTCTGAGAGCATGCCGCAATCAACTCTCATCGCAGAGTCTATTTTCAGGAAACCAGTCTAAGACAGTTGACACCATAAGTGGTCCTAAAAGGCAGACTCCAAAATGAAATCTTGAGATGGATTACTCAATGGCAAGTTGATTACTGATGGCAGAGAATGTTAAATTCTTCGCTTGAGCTGAACTAGTACAAAGTAAGCGTGGAAGAAAAAAAGGGTGTCATAGAGGCAGAAGTGGAGGCTCCGACTGAGCCCAGCGGCATGGCCTCCAACTCATCCAGGATGATCTAGCTATTGCCTCTGCCATTGTCTAATAACAAGAAGTCAATGCTGAGCCCCTAATGTAGCACTGCCCCTCAAGGAACAAATCAGCCACTTTGACACATTGTTTCATAGCTGATTACAGTTCAAGCCCATCCACCATGGAAACACCAGTAATTCAAACCAGCTGGCGTCAACTCATTTTCTGACAATGGGTTTGCCTTTCCCTGCTGGCAAAACCTTGGTCAACACAATTATCCACAAACTCAGAATGTTTGATCCACCAACATGGGTTCCCATACAATACCTAGTATCAGATAAAAGGCCCCATTTTCTAGCAAAGGAGGTACATCAATGGGAATATAACCATGAGAATCCATGCTCCTTTTACAGTACATACCACCAAGAACCCACCAGCCTCACAGAACGGTAGACTAGCCTCTTGAAGATGCAGCTGAACATCATCTTGGAGGGGATGCCCTGGAAAGACGGGACATCATTCAAGGAAGTGGTCTGCACACTAAATCAATGATCTTTATATGGTGATATACTTTCAATAGGTAGAATAATGGGTCTGTGAGCCAAGAGGTGGAAGCAGAAGTGGATCCAATCATCATGGTCCTCCGTGACCCACTTGAAGGATTTATCCTTCCTGTCCCTGAAGTCTTAGTCTCTACAAGTCTAGAGATCCTGCTTCCTAGAGGGTGAATACCTCCACAAGAGAACACAATGAGAGTCCCACTGAACTTTTAAGCTCTGTCTGCCACCTGGTCACTTCGGGATCCCCACACCAAGAGAACAGATGAGGAAAGAAGTCACTACATCTATAAGAGTAGTTGATATTGATCATCAACAAGAAGAAGTTGTGGAAATGTCAGCTGTCAATCTGTCAATTCTTGGTTAATAATCTTTTCTTTCTAACTGCTTTTAAGATATCATCTTCATCTTTGCTACTCTGAAATTTTAAATATGGCTATATTTTTATCGATCTTGCTTGAGATGTACCGAATCTCCTAATACTGAGCACTTGTGTTTTTCACCAATCAATTTTGAAAAGTTCTCAGTTATTATCTCTTCAAATTCTGCTTCCCCTCTATTCTCTCATTCTAGAATCTCATGTAAACACATATTGAACAATACAAACCAGGGACCACATTAAACTAAATGTATGTTTGGGGGCTTTTGCACTACAGATGAAGTGAATCCTAGACACATGGGTATAGGCAGACTTGTGCTTAGACATCCTCAGAGGAGGCATAAACTCCCTTCCCTCCAACTCCCTGCCTGGCTGCCCATCCAAGAGCCAAAACCGCTGTGGGCAGGTTTTATTTTAGGTCACACATTTATGACATCTCAGTGGATCCCTATTTTTCTTTTTATGAAATAATTTCTGTAATCGCATCCCATTGTGCTCAGGTCCTCGACTTTCTCTCCCATGCTCTGCCTTTCTGGCCCATTAAAACTAAGAATTTAAGATCTGCAGAGCCCATCAAGGCAACTTGTACTTATTTATACCTCTGGCATCATACTTTCTTGTGTTTTTCATACTTTACCACAAGCTCAGTTATGCTTTTACAAAGTGATTTGATCTAATTCTCTAGGTTACCTCTATAAGAAGCATTTCTCTGCATATGTACCCTGCCATATTGTTGCAAACAGATGTCTATAATTCCTCATTTTTGTATCATTTCTGAAATTTCCAACTAATCTCATTTGATCTTCAGAAGATCTGATTTTGAACTTCAGCTCTGACATTTTCCACCTCTACAAATGGAACATTACTTCACTTGTCCTTTCCCCAGCTCCCTACCGATAAATGGAAGAGATCTTACTTCACAGCGCATAGTGAGAACTAAGTGCACTAATGTCTATACAAGTGCAAACTAGGGGCATAATCTCAGTTACTCTCAGCTATGGTGTTAGATTAGAAGGAACTCTTTGCATCTGCCCAATGCCTATCAACCAGCTTTCCTTTCCTAGTCATTACATACCTTCTGGGCTGCATGATGGCCTCCAACCACTCACTAGAACTAGTAGAGGTGTTACCATGGCAGACGGAGTCGGACTCTAGCAGGCCACCCTTGGCAGAGGCCTTCTTAATTTTCCCAAAAGTGAAAAAAAGTAAGGGCATTCGTTAAATATTTAGGAACTTTGAGAGTTTTTTCCAAAAGTTTTTATAAGATTCTATTTTCTTTTTTAAAAAAAATTTATTAAACAACTGAAGGAAGTTGTGCATATTCCTTATATGTTTTCAGACCTGCAAGTGTTCGCTCTCATGTTATGACTTGTTGGTGCAGAAATGACCAAGCTGTTCTTTTCAAACCAGGCCAACCTATTCCCATATCAAGAGCCTTCACAGAATGAATTATGCTCCAATTGCATCATCATGACTTAGTTCAGATATAGATGAATCCTAAGTACACGCAAGGGCTTTTCATTCCTAAGATTCAGCTTAAAAGTCAACTGCTCTTTGCAACTTTCCCTGACCTTCCGCTACAACCCCCAGACAGAGTTAACCACTTTCTCCTCTATGCTTCTGTGACTTCATGTAAACATCTGAAAAGATCTTACCACTTGGCTTGGTTTCTTGGCAATATTTGTTTACATGTCCCAAGAGATGTTCAGTCTCTTAAGAGGTATTCTTCTTAGTAACTCCAGCACCTAGCATAGTACCTACCACATAGTAGGTGCTCAATAAATGTTTATTGAGTCAAAACAAGAAGCTTTTAAAGTGGACTTATATTTCACCATGACATTTACATAAGATTACTGCTTACATTCAATGAAACTAAGATAAGCATAATTTTCGAATTCTGGTTGAGATAATACTTTTAAAAATGTACTTAGAGGGCTTTAAAGTATAATATTTTCTGAATTCTATTTTGTGTTATTTGGGAAGATTAACTGTGGAGTGTTTTTTAAAGAAGGAATTAAGTTCATAGATTTACAAATGCCAGAACAAGAAAGGGACTTTGAAATCATGCAACTCAACAACATCTAATTCCTTTCCCTGCTTAATTTTCTTTAGAGTATTTCTCATGAATTCAAGTTATATAATTTTAATGTTTTCAGGCTCTATTTTCTTTCTCAGCTGTTAGATTGCAAGTTCCAAGAAAGCTGAACTCCTGCCATCATGTTCACTGTTAGGCTCCCACCTCCTAAAATAATGCCTGAGACACAGCAATTTCTTAAAAAATGTTGGTTGGATGGATGAATGGATGGATAAATAGAAAGAGGGATGGATGGAGGGATGGATGATTGGGTGGGTAAGTAGGTAGGTGGATGGATAAATGGATGATGAATGAATGAATGAATGAATGACATGTGCAGATATGAAAAAACTTGTAGGACTTAGATTCAAATATTCTGATTCCCAGTCCAGTACCCTTTATATCCCAGAACACTGCCCCATCCTTATGTGAAATAGCACAAGTCCCCAGAATTGAACCTCGAAATCTCTAATTTATTCTTTTTTTTTTAATTTGTTATACATCCTTATTAGATGTCAATGTAAGATTGACAAGCATTCAGAAGCAAGACATAGAAGGCCCCTTTCTGTAGATGTCCTCAATGTTAAAAAAATTTACAGGCGCATCCATTCATCAAATACTTAGTGACAGCCCACTACATGCCAAGCAATAGTTCTAAGTACTTGGTTACTTCAGTAAACAAAACAAACAAAAATCCCTTTCCTGGTGAAACTTAAATTCTGTTGGGGAAGGCAGACAGGAGAAGCAAACAAAAAATAATAAGTGTAATGAATAAATTATATAGTTTGGCTAGACAGTGATAAATGCTATGGAAAGTAATAGAACAAGGCAAGGGGTAGAGAGAAGCACCATTTTACCCTGCCATTGTGTTAAGAATGGTCTGAGGAGAGATAAGACTTGCAGGGAAACAAGAGAAGGTTCTGCACGTTCCACACATGTGCACGCGCACACACACACACACACACACATCACATTAACAGATAACCTATAGGAATCTGGCTTATGTTGAGTCCAAAAGGAAGCTCTGTGGGTTGCGGAGACAACAGCTGCTCCCTAATCAACTGGCTATAAATCGCCTCCAGTGATTAGATCCTTTATAATATCCCACCACAGGTATACCCAGCCTCTTCTAACACATTTTCCCACTTTCTTGAGATAGTCTGCCTCTATCATTTCCACCTACTGCCTTAGTCCAACAAATGCATTGGAGTCAGAGGGAAGGAACATAAACCTTGGAGCAGTCGAGGCCTGGGTTTGAGTTATAGCTCTACAGTTCCCTAGCTAAGTGAATTTCTGCAAGGCACAACTTTTCTTGAGCCTCAGTCTTCCCAGCTATGAAATAAGGATAATATAACCTATCTTACGGCATCTTTGTGATATCTAAAGTGTCAGTTGCATAAGAGGGGCTCATTAAATGTTAGTTCTTTTACTTAGGCACTAATCCGAATACCACGTTTACCAAAATAAATAAAATATGCACTCTGCCTTCAAGGGGCAGACCCACTTTTCTGAGCATCACCTGTTCCTTCAGCCGTTGCTCCTATATGATAGGGTGAAGTGTGCCCAGCTTTGTATGTATCTACTTCTTTCATTGCCTGGACTTCCCCTACTTAGATTAATTGGGCTTAGGAAGCATCTTTTTGAAAAACCGCCGCTAAACTCAAGTTAGATAGAAACGGCTTGAGTAATGGGACAATGGAGACTAAGATTTGGGAGTCCACGGGGCCCTGCTCCAACTCTCCACCTGGTTCCCTGTGCAACTTTGGTCGAGTCGCCTTCCTTTTTAGGTACGTGATCATCGTATTTGTATAGTGAGCTTGTTAAATGAAATGAGTTTGTATACTTTCTGAGCTGTGGCTCAGATACCCTACAATTATAAGTTGGATGTGGAGGTAGAGGCAGAGGAGAGAGGATCTGTCCTGAACCCTTGCAGTGACATACCAATTCTTTGAATAATTACAGCTTCGAGCAGAGAAGTGTCCTTGGTACTTTTATAAGCATTCTCGCTTTATTATTTTGAAACTTCAGCAAGATTTCTAAGTGGTAATGCAAATGGCCTCTGAGTAATACTGGGGAACATTCTTTGAGCTTCCCATGCACCACCATCTATAACTGTAATTGTCTCTTCAAAGAAAATGTACTTCTTAATTACAAGGTCATGCACCGGAAAATAAAACTGAATCCAGCATGTGAAATGAATAAAAAACAGTGAGTGCCTGAGATGTATGTGTGTGTTGTGTGCGTGTCATGCGTATTTGCCTAATTTTAAAAAACTGAGTCAGAAGACATTTAAAATCCTTACCAAGATTGCACAACCAGAATTATACTAAAAAGTTTAATGAAAACTTAGAGTTTAGATAACTCTAAGATCAATTTCCAAAAGCTGCCTTTGCAGTTGAAACATCTCAGAACACCTGTTTTTAGACCTCCAAATGCTCGTCTCCACAGTGGTCGCTGACGTGTTTCTTCCCCTGGGAAAGGAATGTGGGATCCCTTGAGGAGGGCAACTATGGGGTAAGTGGAGCCTTGTGGTCTGGGTGTTGTGTCCATGAGTGAATTAACGGAAGCCACTGCACTACAAGTCTCTTAAAGTGTTAATGGGGACACAACTGCTGAAGAATTTGTAGCTTTCTTCTGTACGACAGCCCCTCCAAAAAAGAAGTCGGGGGAAGAGGCGGCCTGGGACTTAACACAAGCCATTTCCTGCTTCTGGCCTCAATTTCTTCAACTGTGGTGGGAGGTAGGGGGATGCTGTGAGGGACACGGTAGGGTTTAATGAAATACGGTAGTAGCCCCCAGCTGGGAAAATGGAGGAAGACGGCACAGGTAAAAACAGGCATCCTGAGGTCAGTAGGATTAATATTCCTCGGCAAAGGAAAAAGGCATCCCCAACAAGAGGAAAGAGTTGACACAGCTCAAGTTCATCAGGAAACTGGGCGAGCTCGTGGTGAGCAGGGAAGACGCTGGCCGCAGCCGTGGGAATGGCCCCGCTGTCCTCTAGGCAGCTGCCTCAGAAGAGGGAGCCCTAGTACTGGAACCTTCCAGTGAAGGTCTGAACACACACTTTGGCCCAAGAGACCTACCTACTCCAATTTGCTGAGCCCCATTTTCCTACCCGAACTCGCCATCTTCCAAAATCAGGAAAACATCCATGTGAACCGAGATGGGCGTGTGGCAGTTACCGCCAAGTTTGAGGAAATTAACATGACATGGGAGCTTTTTAGGGCAGTAAGCACAGTAAGAAGACAATAGGGATTTCCCTTCTGTTCCCTCCTCCTGGTTCCTATTCTGCTAAGGGTTGCTTTAACAGATCTCCGAGGACTGACTCAGACTCTCCCACTCCTCCCCTCTTGGCTCAGTCTCCGCAGTAACAGCAGGGAGTTGAGGATCTTTTTGATGTTCCAGGCTCCGGGATTGCCAGAGAGCAGAGCCAGGACTGGGGAACAATGCATAGTTCTCATGGTGGGTGGCAGGCTTAGACGCCCACCCCCTTTGTGGGAGCTGTAATTCAGGCCTCTCCAGATCTGCAAGTGGCCCCAGAGCCACCTTCATGGTCTGTGTTTGCACCGGGAAAGCCCAGCTGTGAATGAATATTCCAGAACAAGGGAAAGTGGGCTCGGCTAGAACTGAGACCTTCAAGACCTTGAACGAGAGACTCTAATACATTCAGTTTCTGGCCTTTCCTTCAGGTCTGGCAGACCACTGCAAGCAATCTCAAGGTCAGAATACCTGTGAAGATGCTATTGGTCTTCCTGAGTGGACCTTTAAAAGGAACCAAACTAAAATGAAGACAGTTTCTGCTTTTGATCCATGTGGTCGTTTTCCGACTGGTTCATTTGAAATTCTTTTGCTTATTTCCTCAACTTCGAATTTGCTTCCAACAGATAAATTTCCTATGCTTCAGATGACAGACATCCTATCTTTAAGTGGCTCTAAAGCCAGTTTCAATCAGAGATATGGAATATCAGTTTTGATTAAATTGAGAATGGGTTGAGCTAGCCCCAAAAAATAAATGCTTAAAATTTATCTTATGTTAGATTTGTAGAGGTAATTGTATTTTGAATGTTGAACAACTTTGTAGCTGGTGTTATGGATTGAATGTTGTGTCCCCCCAAAATTCATAGGTTGAAATCCTAACCCCTAATGTAATGATATCAGGTGGTGGGGCCTCCTGATTAGGTCATGAGAGTAGAATTCTCATGAATGGGATTAGTGCCCTTATAAAAGAAACCCCAGAGTTCTCTCACCCTCTCTGCCATGTTGAGGATACAACAAGAAAATGGCCATCTGCAGCCCAGAAGAGAGCTCTTCCTAGAACCCAATCATGCTGGCCTCCTAAAAGCAGACTTCCAGCCTCCAGAACTGTGAGAGTTGAATTTCTGTTGTTTGTAAGACACCCAGTCTATGGTATTCTATTATTCTGAATAAGATATCCACTAATGGGCTTATATGACATGGTAATTAAATGAATCGATTCAGTTGCCTCCCAAGTCTTCCCACAGACTACAAGGCCCTACTTGATCTGGCCCCTAGCTACCTCCATGGCCTCATCTATTATCAGTCTTCCCCTCTTGTTCTATCCAGCACACTGGCCCTCCTGCTAACCCTACAACATCAGGTAGCAGGACCCGACTTCAGAGCCTTGTCTTTTCCTCAGCCTGAGCGATTCCCCTCCCAGAAATCTACATGGCTCCACCCTCCCTCCCTAAAAAGCTAGACTATCTGCAATAATAGTGGCTCTCCCTTCATCTCCCTATCCAGCTTTATTTTTTTCATCATCACAATCACTACCTGGTATTACGTTACAGAATTTTTCATTGTTTTGCATCTCACTCTTCCACTAAAATGTAAGCTTCATGAGGCCACGGACTTCAACTGTTGCTTGATCCTCAATACCTGAAATGGTACCTGGCATACAGAGGACTCTTAATAATGACTTCTCAAGCATCCTCTCTTCACCACTCCTCCATCTCCTTCAACCAATCTTCCCATCTGCTAATGGAGCTTATTGCTTACCTACCTATGTTGTCAAAGAGTGTTGTCTTGTTTTCAGCCCCTGAATTTATCACATTATATTTATTTCTTCTTTCTATACCTGTCCCTTCTAGAGAGACAGGTATGCTTCTGGAAGGTAGCACTATGTTCTTGTTCATCTATTTTACCAGAGCTGAGCCAATTTCCATGCACACAGTAGCGTTCTACATAGATCATTATATGAATGAATGAATAAATGAATTAATGATATTCTAGGTGAAAAAATAAGCAGAGACAGAGAGAAAACAAGTATCTGACACTTTTTGGCTTTCACAGGCAGAGTATTTGAGAATGAAATTTAGAAACAGATAGATTTAAATTTGAACCAGTCTCTACCACTTATAAATTCTTTAGTCCTGAGCAATTTATATGTACCAAGCTTTGGTTTTCCCTTCTGTAAGCCAGGAAAGAACTACCTGCTCTCAGGATTAATATAATGTAGGCAAGCACCTCACATGCTAGTTCCTGTCCTTCTATATGATGCAAAATCATATGCTCTACATTCTCAGGGTGTAATAACCAATCTGGCTGGGATTGTGGGCATGGGGAGGGGTAAGAAAATGGGGACAGAGAAGCCAGTTACTCAACTGTCTCTCTTATGGGTTTCTCTACAAGTGATTTTTATTACTTTCACATCGTGACAACAGATGCAATTCTCAGGCCAGTGAGAGTCCTTCCATATAGCTTTAGCATGGAGAGTTTTTTCAGTCTAGTACTGCATAACCATCCAAGACGTTTCTATGATCACATGAGGAAAGCCTGCTCTTCACAGCCTTCATGGAAGCAAGACAGATAGAGATTTTTTTTCCATCGAACCTTTCTTTGAGCTCAATTATCTGTCAAATAATAGAATCTTAAGGGGCTTTGGGAGGGTCTACCCTCAGTTTAGCCTTTAAAAATCCTTTCAACATTCATTTGTTTTAGTTCTTTAATTTTTTTTAATTTTGAAAGAAGATTCTTTTTCTCCTGCACAATCTATTTCTACTTGTATCTCACGAAAGAAAGGATTTCTTCAGAATTAAACTACAATTTTGCTTGTAGAGTTTTGGGGGGTTGCTTAGGGGACCAATTAATCACACCTCTCCCATCTGAGTTCTGAATCTATCAAGAAAGAACGTTGTGATCAAACAGGAGTCTAAATGTCAGTATTACTGATGTAAAAGTGGTATTGGAAAATGTGAGATGGAGGCCTACCTGAGTTTCTACTCTTTTTCTCAAAATTTTAGATCTTGAGACCAACACCTACAGCGAGTTGGGTCTGACAGCCTCCGACTACCAGGAACATCATTACTTGCCTCATTGAATGTACTCAATTCAAGAGACAAAGGCCACTCATGGGTAGCACTGTTTATCCCACCAAAAAAGAAAGGTCCATCAAAGTAGACTTTCACTATCTCACCATTCAGAGCCAAGAGCCAGGAAGCAGAGCAACACTTTTAAGCGGGTATAAGTTCCTATGTTAGGGGCTGGCAGGAAGATGCAGGGAGGGAAGAATACATGTCTTGTTGTTCTGCTGTCTTTATCCTGCCTTATAAGCCCTCTGACCTCTCATGCATTATTCTTTCAGAATATAACAGAGTACATAGCTTCCTTTTATGCCAAACCTAATTTAAGCTATACCAGTTCCTCTAGTTCTTCCTCACATTATTCCTTTTATAACCATTAACTATTTTTGTCTGCCCATCTCTAGATTCTGCCTAAATTTCATAGTTTCTAAGTCAAAGGGTCCCCCTAAATAACTCCTATGGCTAACAACTGTATATGAATTAGATTTTCTAGCAATGAAAAAATCTTCTCCACACTGTGTCTGATGCATAACTTGTGATCCATTGTGACTCTGAGCTCCTCTTCTTATTAAGTAAATAATTTACTTCTCCCTCCTGAATGACTACTTTGTACATTCCCTAATGGCCTTCAGCTATCCAATTGGCAAGCCCCAAGGGTCAAGGACATAGCCCAATTATAATCCAGCTTTTCCAGGGGCTTCCTCTCACATCAGTTTATATGGAAAGCCAATTCGATGAGTATAACTGTCATTCAGGTATCTAAGATGTTAATTAAATTCCCAAATCCACACCAACTTGCTCTAATTCACTCAAGGGAGAAGAGAGCCCCTGAAGACCCACCAAGCATCTCACCAAGTTCAGACTCAGATTTTTGAGAGCCATGTGAACACATGAGCAGCTCTGGAAATGAGCACTATGGCCTCAAGGACCCAGAGGAGAAGGGGAAGTTTAGAGTAGAAGGTGAGAGAAGGTGATCCGCTGAGGGTAAAAAAGGCCAAACACTTCACAATTGTCCTTTGGCAACTAATAACGAGCATGGCAACAATGATAATAACCCCCTACATAATAGCATACCATGAGTCCTTCCTTCTTCTGGGAACTCTGAGTCTATTGCAGTTACCTTGGTAATTAAAGAGGCAGCTAATGTTAGGTAGGCCAGGCACTGACTTTGGTATCAAATTTCTGGTACTACCATTCTTTAGGCTTGTGAACTTGGGCAAAGCACCTTACCTCCTTGAGCCCCAGCTTCCTCATCTAGATGATGTATGTGATACAGCCTATGTCACAAGGTTGTTGTGTTGTAAAGTGCTACAAATGAAAGGTATTATTATTGCTAATAACTGTTGTTATTCCATTAGCCCTGCAAGGGATATAAGGAGATGACTATAATGTTACTCATTTTACAGGTTAGAAAACAGAGGTGCAGAGGCCAATGGAGCATAATGTTGGAAAATATCATGAGCTTTGGAATCAGGTGGACTTGAATCCCATTTCCTAGCTGTTTGACCTGGGGATAATTACTTAACGTCACTGGACTTCAGTTTTCTTCTATAAGATTGTTTGTGTGTGTGTATATGTTTGTTGGAGGCAGGAGTAAATTGCCTGAGATAACACAAACAAAATACCTGATATATTATCTAATATCTGACAAGTACTTAAGAAATGCTAGCTGTTGTAGTTATTTAATCAGGTCTACCCTACAGAGCAGACTTGGTTCAGCCATTCTTAGTTTATTGAAACTTTTAGTACTCCATTTATTCTATTTTTTTCTATTGTTTCTGAAAGACTATGATGCGCACAGCCCTTAACTACTTTTATTCCTTGACTCGGTTTTGTTTTCTTGCAAGACACTACCCAAAAATGGACAGGCAGTCACACAATAGAAAGTTTAGGAGATTGTGTTTTAGCTCGATAAGAAAGAACAGTTTTTCCTTCGGTAGCCATGGGCTCTTATTGGTAGCAATGGTTAAAGGCCAAGTTAATTGATATTGACTATATGTTATGTAAAACAAAAAGTTTTCTCCCATCATTTAAAATTAAGTTTTTTTAAAAAAGGAAAAATTGATGCGACATGACTCATGATAGCTGGAAACCCAAAGTCTTGGAATAGAGTGACAGGGTGTCCCAATACTTCTTCTGGTCTTTCCAAAACAACAAAGAGGAAAAACTTAGTTGAGACTGGATGAGGGTGAGTGTGCCCCCATGGTTCTGAGCACTGTGACTCTCAGATCCCATCTTTTGGCTGTCTGGGTTCCCCCACACTTCCCCCAAGTTGCTGATGGGGTGATGCCATTAGTCAGAGTACTATGGGAAGCCAGTGAAATAATTTCTTTTAAAACTTGTTCTGAGCTTCTCGGAAAAAAAAAAAAGGTCTTGAACACAGACACAGCCCAAAGCTGGGAGCCCCCACTCTGATTGGGCAAGAACTGTGAGTGTGTGTGTGCAGGGATGGTGGGAAGGGAGGAGGAGGAAAGGAGGAGGAAGGGCTGGGAGAGAGAAGAGTTGGATTAGTTTGCAGAGTATGTGCTTGTGAGTGTGTACATCGTGTGTGTGTGTGTGTGTGTGTGTGTGTGTGTGTGTGTGTGTCTTGTGGCATATCCTCCCTGGAGCCCTGCTTGCTATCTACCCCAAGGGAGTGGTGAAGAGAAAGGCTGAGGTGAGCATGGGAGCACAGAGCCATGGAGCAAACCTGGCTCAAGGAGGCCCGGGTTCTGGCTGCCTCCCACAGATCCCTCTGCCTGAGACACTGCCTTTTCCTCTTTGTCCAGTGAACATTTCATCCTTCCCCTCTTGTCAACTGACCTTTTCCAGTGAAACCTTCCTTGGCCTCTAGCACTTAGTGAAGCCCTTCCCATCACTAACTCTCAAATCAGCATGTTCCCCTCCCATGAGTAAAATGCCCTCTTCGTGATAGTTATTAGGAGTGTGTTTTTACATTTATTTGAGTGATTGATCAGTTTATCTCACTCACTAGACTGAAAGCTTCATGAGAGCAGGGGCAGTGTCCATTATTGTTTACCAGTCTGTCTAGGCACATGGTAAAGCCTACAAAAATGCTTGTTTAATGAGTGAATGAACAAATGAACTGATGATTTGCTAAATCAATCAGTAATATTCTCTTAGAGCATTTTCCTCACTTATAAACCACCAAGTCTGTTCCATCTGCCTCATACATTAGATACTGGACTACAAAATCACAAAATCAGAATGGAGCTGTAGCTGCTGACAACATTCTTAGAAAATCTGGAGGCTGAAGGCCTCAGTCACAACTCTGTTCCCCAGAACTTCTGATCTAATTGGTCTGGAGAAAGACCTGAGGATTGGAATTTTTTTTGCCAGTTCCTCAGGTAATTCCAAGGTGTAGCCAGAGTTGAGACCCATCTGTTTACCACTTCAGCGAACCTCAGTGGAGTCATTTCGGGTCTCTGCCTTCAGTACCTCCTTGTCTGTTGAGCAGAGGAAGTCTGCAAACAGATTCTTACATTAGAATATGCCAAGGGCTAGAATGCAAGTTTGTTCTAGAAGATGTAAGATTAAATAAAGAAAAGGAAGACTTTCTGTGCGTGGGTAGGCTACTTGGGAGGACTCTACAGGGGCCATGCCATGACTTCCATTTTGACAATGCAATTCAGAATTCACCAGGCAGAGCCGAGGAAGCCTCCTAGCTCAGAGGGCAAATGCCAAGTCCAAAGATATAGAATCATGAGTCAGAAAGCAGATTGGGCACTTTTCTACATTAAAGAGCAGAAATGAAATAGGCTGCAAAATGATATGGAAAATGATGCCAGAGAGGTCAACCTGACTTGCGTTCTTGCTTGAGAGGAGGAAGGCTCTCCCAAAACCCTTTATGGAAGAAAGGATCAGAACAATGGCCAAGTGCAACATATAATATTAAAGACAGTTTTAAAAAATCAGCTACCAGTGGTTTCATGGACTTGAGCAGCTGGTGTAGTCAGTTGAGACCAGTGGTTCTCCAAGTGCAGTCCCCCAACCAGCAGCATCAGCAACACCCAGGAACTGGTTAGAAAGGCAAATCCTCAGGTCCCACTCCAGAACTATTAAATCAGAAACTGGGGGTGCAGCCCAGTCTTCTGTGTTTTAACTGACCTTCGGATGATTCTGATGCATGCTACAGTTGGAGAGCTACTGGTTTATGGGTAGTCCCCAGAGGGCTATAGCTTTTTTTTTTTTTTCCTTCACAATATAATTCACAGAGGCTGATATAAAAAGAGGCTCTGGGAATGTGCATTTTATTTATTATCAAACAGACATGAGTTTTGACATATTCAAAGGGCCTTAAGTCTTAAGGTGCTTCCCCTTCAGGGAGACGGAGCTCTGCCAGCAAAAACAATGCCTCCAGTTTCAGGACAGGTGGGGAGTAGGAGGGCTTGCTCAGGGCAGCAGGACAAGCCTGGGACCTCCCCAAGCAACAGCTCGCCAAGCATGCCTATGGGCCTGGAAATCAGGACAAGGCAAGATTCCCACGTACAAAATTAGATCTTGGAAACAGGTTCGTTATCGTGGACACACTTAGCACAGAGGAATGTTATCACTGTACAGATCTACACACAGGTCTATATGAAACTGAGCTGAAACCATGTAGTCTTTCCAAGAGAAAGCCACCAGCCAGAGAGAGAAGAGGAATTACATGATGCCTGTGATATTCCTTTGTACAGAAAAATCAGGAGCTGGGTTTCTGCAGGTTGTCTGGAGTCAACCTCTCCCCCACCATCACCATAGCCCACTTTCCCCTCCATTCTGGGGGACGCTTTGGGGGGCGCTTCTACATGTATATGCCTTTTGCAATCGCCTATGGAATGGAAGTCACACAAAATCCAAAGGACGGCAGCCAGTCGCGGTGTTTTATGTTTTAGAGGCAGACTATAATTACCCCACGAAATAACTGAATCAGCAAAGCACTATGATGTTGCATGACAACTGTGAAGGAAGCACTGGATGTTGTGTAAATATTCTTTTCCTTCACCTAGGTCATTAACTTTAGCACCTCGATGTTTTGCTTCCTCCCTTTCCCAGTTAACCTGTCACTTCTGTGTCATAGAAGGAAATCACAAGACGTTTAGAACTGGATGGACCTGAGTGGGTCCAACACTCACCAGTTGGGTGACCCTGGACATGTCGTTTCATGTCTCTGAACCTCAGTTACCTGTGGAACAGAGAAAATAAGAACATGCCATCTTCATGAGCATCGGGAGAGGACAGGACGGTGACTGGCCCACGCTAAGAGGTCAGTACCCACAGCGCTGTTCCTTTCTTCGAGGTTATCCTGAAGATGACCAGAGATCACACGTATGAAACGACGCTTCGTATGCAGCGAACGGGTTACACGAGTGTTGGCTGTTACTGTGCTTTTTCTTCTCTTTCCTTCTAATTTTTACCTCCAAGCTTTATCGCAGTTTTAGTTTTTATAGGAATTACACAATGTTAGTTTTAAAAAACCACCCACTAAGTATCCTGCCCCCAGCTGGGTGTGTCACATGCATAATCTCGTTTAATCCTCACAGTGATAGGTTAACTCCCCCCTTTTTATACAGGTAAGCAAATGCAGCTCCAAGGAGTTGCCTGTGGTTTGGGGTCTTTACAATTGATTAGTGTCAAGACTAGCTTTTGAACTGGGTTCAGTCTGATGCTCCATCTTGCCTCCCTGGAAGGGGCCTTGGAGATCCTTACAGCCCAATTCCAATGTTTTATCCGCAAGAGACTTGTCCAAGGTCACAGAGCACATTACAGGAAGTACCAGGGTTAGAACTCCCACCTCCTAATGCTCAGGCTCCAGGTTCTCTGCTCCCAAGTATGTTTCAGTCGTACTTCCTGACATAGGAGAGCCAAGATCTAAATCGTCCTTTCCCAAACTATTACCCTGGAATCTCTAGTTTTACTCAAAAACAAACAAACAACAACAAACATCCCAGAAAAGGTTGCTTTCTTTATTGAGCTTCTAATTCCAGAGTGGGGTAGGGAGGATGGTGGGGGGTGGGACAGGGGTAGGTCTTCAGGAGCTCAGTTCCTGTTTATCCACGTGTCATTCTTTTAGTCCCTGAGGCTATAATATCCATTTAGAAAGATTAAATCAAATGGGATGGGGGACCGAGAAAGGAGAGTTAAGGGAAGGCAGAGAGAGAGAGAGAGAAAGCAGAAAGTAGAATACTCTAAGCATTAAAGAACCTAAGACATTATTAATTCTCAAATAGGTGTCACTTCTTAAAGATAAGCTGCTCCTTGGGCAATCTGGGCAGGTGAAAGCATCCTGGGTGATTCGTTTTTGTCCGTGAACCTGGCTTTTCTTTCCAGCATTCTCAGGTGCACTGGAGGCTCTGGGAAGAGAGAGGGCTTTTTCAAAAGACACTTCCACCTCCTAATCCCTGTGCCTACAAACCAAATATTGATCTATTTAGTAAATCAGCCTGTGGGAGGAGAGATTGAAAAGCCCTGTTTACTCAGCAGTTGGCCCCCCTGACAGCTGTTCAATGGGGGATTATGATGTCACAGTGGTAATTACACTATAAACAAGGGATAGGGGAGAAGAAAGCATGAAAAGAAACTGTGGAACTCGTTTCCAGGCAACACAAAATATGTAACCTGAAACCCGACAAGCATGTAAATTTCCTTGCAAGCCTCCCAGATGTCCTCACTTTATGGCCAACTCGCTCAGTTTCAGTTTCAATTTGTTTATTTGCCCTTCTTCAGTCACAAATGTAAAGCCGAGAATGTTGAAAGTGAGAAAAGAAAGCAAAGAAAAATGGGAAAAGGAAGGCTTGTATTTCCTCCCTCGGATGTGAGCGGCCAGGAGAAAGCTCAGAAGCTTGGTCTTCTCTCTTTAAGAAGATGTAGGGGCATGGACAAAGGAGAGAGCTTAGCCAGGTAAATAAGCCAAAGGCAGCTAAGAAAAGGAGCTAGGAAAGAGGTGAAAAAGAGAAAAAAAGTCACGAAAAGTGATCAGATGAAACTGGTTAAATGGGAGGAAAGAGAAGGAAGAAGACTCCATTGCAAGATCAGCCCCCAGAGACTAGAGCGTCCCTGGAGTCCCCACTGCCACAGCCCCACCTAGTGGTTGCCCCACATCTTCTTTTATTCGTACCGTGAGGAAGCGCTCCCCGTATCCCTACAGCTCCCAGCAGCCCTACCTTTCTTTGGGAAGCTTTACCCTAAAGTTCTTATGATGGGCTTAAATCATCTTCCCTGTCCTGGACACCTCCACCGCACTCAGGACAAGTAACTCACAGCCCCACAGAGATCTGAAAACAATGACCAGGATACC